>NC_050489.2:10449509-10792009 GCF_012460135.2 Molothrus ater | reverse complement strand
GGCGGGGATCCCACCGCCCGCAAGGGCAGCGCGGGGCAGGCCGGGCTTCCGCTCGGCCTGGCCTAAACCCACCCCAGGCCTGCACCGACACCCAAGGCGGGGCTCAGCCCCGCCGCCTGGGAAGCCCCTGAGGTGCTACGCACTCCTCACCTTTCCTACCTCACCTGGCCCGGGTGCCGAGCTCCGGCCGACCGGGGAGGGTGGAGAGCGGGTCTCTCCCCCGGCGTTGCCGCACTCGCCCAGCACCGTCCCTCACCCTCCTCATCACCATTTCCAGCCGCACCTCGCTACTCTGGGCCCCATTTAGGGCTCAGGTCTCTCGGCTGCACCGAGCCAGTGGCAGCGCCAGTGCCAGGAGAGTGGAAAAATATCCACGGTCGGGGCCATATTGAGGTGTTCCCTGTTCCTGCCAGCTCGGTCCCCTCCCCGGTGACAGGAGCAGCTCCTTCTGCCTTGAGGAAGTTTCCAGCCGTGGGGTACAAGCACACACGGTCCTGGCACGCTCATCTTAGTAGGGCTGCACTGAGAGATGTCTCCTTTTCTGCGGAGAGAGCCCTTCCTTTTCTTTTTTTCCTCACGTCGGAGGAAATGTTTAAACATTCTCTAAAAATTGACACTTAGAAAAATACCCCAGTACCAGGTGTCCTCAATTTATGTCTCACGCCGGCTGCCTGTCCTGTCTTTCCATGCCTGCCCACACGCTCCTCATGGCACACACCTGCCCTCCCAGCTGCTTTGAACTCCCTTCCCCCTCAGCCCCGGTGCTCACTGCTCTCCTGGTGGTAGAAATCTCCTGGGTATGGAATGGCGGAGCTGCCCAGGACCCGCTCTCCCACGGCCCCAGCTCGCTTTTGGGGGTTAAACCTGACAGATTTTCCGCCCCAGCCGAGTTTTAGTGCTCGGTGACTCGCCCCGTGTCCCGCTCCCGGTGCCAGCTGAAGGCGATAAACGCTACTGGGGATCAAAACGTGCCCGATAATGCTGGCAGAGATGTGGAACAGCGGATAAAGCGGGCCGTAGGCCGCCGATGCAGGGAGCTCTGCACATGCTCACCCATCGGCTCAGTCACTTCCCTCGCTTGCTCACGTCCAGGACACTCCACGGAGCTCCCCGGGCCGGGGCGGCACAGCCCGGCTCCCGCCCCCCAGGCGGTTACAAGAGCGTGTTAGCTTATTTCCTTCGCTAAGTGCTAACACCACCTGGTTATCCGCCAACCGTAGCGCGCTGGGGTGCCTGAACCGCCCTGAAGTGTTAAGGGTTTTTGGGGGGGGGGGTTGTTTTTGTTTGGTTTTTGTTTTTTGGTTTTTTTTTTTTTTCAGTGTCGTGGCCAGGAGTCGAGGGTACCCCGCCCGAGGGAAACGGCGCTGCCCCGGTAGGGCCCGGACACACCGGCCCGGCACCGGCGGGGCTCTCCCCAAACCTGCTCCCTGCAGTTCCATCCAGCGTTATTGCAGATCCAGCCTCTTCCACCAAACAACAGATGCAGCCTCTAATGCAAATATTGCCATTTCCCTGCTGAATTAGCCTTGTCACTTAGCCCAGAAGCTGGCAGCGTTAAGCCAGCTTGCATTTTAATTTGGCCCTGAAGTTACTTATTTCATTATTGATCAAACATAATGCTGAATCAATGTTCATCTTGTTACCTGGGCCATTTCCATGTAATACAGTGATAGCACTGCCTGGAGTTACTCATTCCCATCCCAAAGTGACTTTACCATAAAATCAATGCTTGTTTGTTACTGATATAAGGCAGCATCCGTGGGATGAAGAGCGAATAAAGCAGTTACTCCACCGCGATCTGAAAGTTTGGACAGAATATGTACGCGAATAAAGACTTTAATATTTAAATGTATTTTATCGGCATCAAAATCATCCTAGCCAGGCCGATGGGACAGAAAATCTCAGGCTGCAAGATGACGGGCTTTGATACCGTAGGTGTTGCCATTTGTAAACGCTACCTGGGACTTAATGGGGGAATCGTTTCTCTACCCAGAGTATCATTACACAGCAGATGTGGGCTGTAAGCTCTTCCGGGAAGGGACTGTTTTGGAAAAATAGTAATTAATACAATAGTAATTAATGATTGTGTCACAAGATTAGACTCCGCGCAGTGTTATCTTCAGCGCAGCTGCTGCTCCTTTTCTTTGCTTGTGTTTTCCCCTCCAGCTAATAAACCCGGTTACAAATTACACGGAGCAATCCCCATGCCCGGCTCTCCCATGCGGCGGCCGGAGAGTGCTGGAACACCCCACGCGAGGAATGCCCCATTTCGCTGTCACACGGAAAGCCTCCGGAGGTGTCGTTTGAGCTGCATTTTCCACGCACGGCACCTCCAGCCGTCCCTCTCCCCGCTCTGCACCGGATGCACCGGCCCCAGCCCGCGGGGAGACACCTCCCGGTGGGCTGCGGACGAGGGAAGGGGGGATCCACGGGGAAAACCAGAGATATCCTCCCAGGGTGGCGGCCCAGGGGGCGGTCAGGGCACTGGTGCCGGGCGGCACCGGCTCCCCGCCGCACCGTGCCGGAGGGCGTGCTAGGGAACGGACCAGCAGGGAGCAGTAATCCGGGCTTAAACCCGCTGGTAAAGCTCGAGAACCCCAGGATACCCTCGGCTCCGGTTTAAAAAACGCTACAGCCGGTTCCGGAGCCGCGGACATCCTCTCACCGGCTGAGGAAGGTGGGGACGGTCCGGCCCGAACGCTAAAAGCCGGGGCTGCAGACGAGGAAAACGTGGAGGGGAAGTTTCCCGCAGCTGTGCGCACTTTGCGCCCACTCCTCCGCTCCCGCGCAGCGCCGGGACCGGCCCCGCCGAGCCACGCTGACACCGGCCACTCGTTCCGATAGGCGACGGGAAATCTAACTGGGCGCATAAAATATATTGGCATAAAATTAGTGAATTGCACTAACAGACTGTAAATCACCTAAACGGTCAGACCACAGATATGAATCACAAATTCCTATAAAGATTAATGTTTCCTAAGATTCACGGCAATTATGCAGTTTTTGGACAAAAGCCTTTTCCCAACCTATCATTCCTGAGCGCTGTTTTTTTTTTTTTAATTTTATTTTCTGAAGTCTTTCCAGGTTTCGGTGGGGTTTCTAATGAACGATTTACCAAAGGAAAGATTTTATTAACATCTCTAAAAACTATAAAGTTTAAAGGCAGGGAGAAAGGGAGCAGATCGGAAGTTGGGTTTATCACAATATACTGACCTATTGGCAACGGTCCGAACGCAAATCAACAAAGCACCACAATGGTGAGAGGGGGAAAGTCAGAGAAATAGAAGTGGTAAAAAAACTATCAAGAGGCCAGCCTTGCCCCGGCGGTAACCAGGCTGTGCTCAGAGCTGCCCCAGCAGCCCTCGGCATCTGCTGATAGCCCCTTACCTTTGCTTACCCCCTTGTGGTACACACTGAAGCCTGAGCTGCTTAAAAGCGGAAGAGGCAGGAGGAGAACACGCCTGCGAGCAGAAAGGGGGCATTATTTCTCGAGGAAATATGTTGGCAGGAGGTGTATGGGACTTCAGGTCTCTCAGGCACTATTTTTCCCTTCTCGCCTCTGTGCAGAACTGGAGATAATAGTTGGGGCTGCAGGTAACAGTGTCTGTTCTTATTCAATTTCCCTAAATGGCCTGGAGAGCACTTAAAAGCCCGGAGAGCTTCTGGCCAGCATTTTCTTATTAACTAATTTCACTTCGATCCTATTAAAGTGTATGCTTTCTAACCTTCAAATGAACCTCTCCCTCCCCCTTCTAAAACAAAGCCAATACCTTTTAATGACAGAGTAAAGCTTTTGAAAATGTTCCTACCTCCTCTCCTAACATTACAGAACGCGTGGCCCATTAACAGCCGCGGAGCACCCACTCTTGCTGCGAGCTCTCCCCGCACCCCAGCACCCAGAGCACCCAGGAAGGCTCCGCTGAGGCTCGACGGTCCCAGCGCCCGAGAAGGGGCGGCCGAGCCAAGGGGAGCTGTGGACAGAGGGCGCTAGAAAATGAGATTGGGCAGATTTGCCTTATTTCTCTTTGGGAAAATCTCAGCAATAATGGGTTTTAAATGGATACATATATTTACGATTTCAAAAGGGTTCTGCTGTTTCCTGGTAACGCTCACCACAAGTGGTAATAATAAAAGATGAAGTATTTTTTCTCACCTTAGGTCATTAGATTTACAGACAAGGTACTAAATCATTTTAGCTCCCCAAACCTTGAAGGAAAGGCACGCACACACTCGTGTCCCTTTCTCTTTTCCTCCCCCTTCTAAAGAAACATGCAATGAGAACAGAGACAGAACAGTCGCCGAGGCTCGGAGAATGTCTCCCTCTAATAGTTTACTACTACTAGTACTACTACTACCAATAACAGTTGAGTTGACGTTGGCTGCAGAGTGCGGATTGTCAGTGGCCTCGTCCCAAAGTCTTAACATGAAGGGTCATTAATTGTGTTTTCTTTCCAAATCATATGTCACTGCAATTAACAGATTCTGATCAAGAGACTCCTTTCAGATTGATTCCATATGTGATAAGGAATGTGCAGCTTGTTATCTATCTGTCGCCTTGGAATTATGGAAAAGCTTCAAACGTGTAATTTGAAGAGTCTTTTACCCAGTGCTTTGATCTTTCCCTCTATTTTTTAACTCTTGTTTTACTGCGGCCCTTCTCCTAATCCCACTTGTTTGTTTACCCCCCTTTCCCTGGTGGCTGCGCCCCGTCCCTCGTGTGCTGTGGCAGCTCTCAGCCTGCCCGCACCCCGGCACCCCGTGAGAGTCAGCCTGAGCCCTCAGCCCTCCCAACAGCTCCCCCGCAACTTCCACAAGCAGCCTTCGGCTCCTCGGACGGGCACTGCGGCAGAGTGACACCGCGGGGCCAGGGCCATCTCCGATCCCCGGTCCCCGGGACCCGGCCGAGAGGGGAGCGGCGGGGCGTGAGCGACCAGAACCGAGAGGGGTCCCGGGGGCATGGCTGCGGGGGCGATGCTGCCCACGGAGAGTGCCCGGTCCCGCAGCCCCAGAGCCGGGCTGCGGGATCGCGGACGCCCCGCGGCCGCCGGAGGGAGGTTTGGTTTTAGCTCGGCGACGCTGCGAGCCGCCGGGAGAGGCGGGAGGCGAGGCCGGGGGGAGGGCGGGCGGGGGTGTGTGTGTGTGTGTGTGTGTGTGTGTTTCGGGCGATAAATCAGGACCCGCTCTCCCTGCTCTGACAGGTCCTGGCCAGGAGACACGTGTCTGGCCGGCCGAGGAGCGCTCCGCCGCCACGGCTCCCCGGGGGCGGCGGCCGTCGGGCCCCGCGCCGCCGCTCCCCTCGTCGCCCGGCAGGACGGGCCGGCTCCAGCCTCTCCTTCTCATCTCCCTTCGGCTCCAGCCAGGCAAAGCGACTCCCGCTCGGCTTCGCTCTTCCCCTCCTCGTCCGCGGGGAAGGCGCTGCTCTCCGTTCCCCGCTCGGCTCCCGTCGCCGCCTCCCGCCCGCCTTGCCGTGCCGCGCTCCTCTCCGCGCCCGGCTCCAGCCGCCTCCGGTCCCGCGCTCGTCCCGTCCCGCGCCGGCCCTCCCGCTGCCGGAGGCGTGCGGCGCCGCTCGCCGTGGGCATCGCTCCCGCAGCTCGGGAAGACGTCTCCTTTCCTCTTGCTCTTCCCCACCGTTTGCTATCTTCTCCGCTTTCTTTTCCCTCCCTCTCAGCCAAGAACGGCATCCCTACAGATTTCTCCTCCTTTCCACTCGGTACAGCTATGCTCCCTCTCAGTTTCTTTCTCATTAATAAACCATCCCTCACCCTCACCCTGACCTGGGTCCATTTCACCCATAAATTTCTCTCCTCCCGTGTCTCCCTCTCGGCTGCCCACCGCCACTTACCCGCGGTAGCCCCTCCCGGCTCCGGGGACACCCCCGGCCGTCCCCACACCAGCACCGCCCGCCACTGCCGGCGGCTCCCACGGGGACCAACTCATATTGATTGTGCTGTTGATTAAAAATCAGAAAACAATCCCGCCAGCTTTGATTCTCCACGCCAGACGCGCAGCCACAAAAAGACGGGTCCAGTTTTGAGGGACACTCGTGTTCCCCCGCACCCGCGCGTGGGGGGCACAGCCCGACTGTGACACCAGAGTGGCGAGCACGACAGTCTCAAATGGCTACGGATTTATCCCGAGGGTCATATCCGCCCCTTTTCTCTCCGAAGTAGATATTTTAAAAAGTTGTGGTCTGCACCCAAACTCTCCCCCGATCCCCTCGGTATCACGTCGCCCCAGCAAGCGCTGCCTCTACAGAAAAGTTTAAAGCACATCAGGACGTGGCGTTCGCTGCCCGTTTTCCTTTTGAGTAAAAAAGAAATAAACCTATAACTGATTTTAGTATTTTTATCTCCCTTGCTTTGTACTATCAAAAGCACCAATGTTGAATAGAAGAAAATAAATTCCTCCAACCCAGAGTTGTTTTTGCACTAGATTAGCAGATAGGAAATGCTATAAAGATGAACTTAATACGATTAGAGATGTTTCCTACAGATTTTCATATATTGATTCAGGGAATTTTAATTCTGGAGCTTGCTTTGCTATAATCCGCATTTATTACAAGCTGATACAGTTTTATTATAGCAAGCTATCAAGGTCGATTCCTTTAACTGCATAATCTGACATGAATTTCATTTTTAAAGAAATGTAGTTATAAAAATCCATACTGTGGGCACAGTGGTTATATTGTACCTAAATCATATTTTAAAGGCAATAAATCCAGAGAGTATTTAGGAAGAGAGGGGAATACGGTTAAACGGCTCGCATTCAGCCACAACTCCTCAAAAGATCTTCCAAACTTTTTGTTTTATTTAAAGACCGAGTATTTTAAAAGGCAGATAACGCTGGCAGGTTCAGGTCTCCTCTCCCCACAGGCTGTGTGAACTTTTTAGGTTCCAGCCCAGGCTCTTCCTCTGCCCGCAGCAGCGGAGCAGGGCACACCGGCGCTTGCCAAAGACGCGCCGTGATTGAACTGTATTTTAACTACTCTTAAAAGGCTAAATTGCAACTCACGCTGGTTTCAGAAAAGGAAAAGGGGGAGGGGGGCACAGCAACAACAACATCAATAACAAAATACAAACCGTAATTTAAAATGTGTGGATCATAAAAAAACCCAAACCCTATCTGTAATTAAACCGTATCTTGACTCCTTCCCAATAGCTCCTTACAAACCCGTGCCACTGCTCCCTTTGCAAATGTTGCACGTACCAGGTACTTCCTTCTTAGCCTTGTAGTGATTCAGAACAGAGGGAATAAGCAAAATGATCATAAATTTCCTAATTAGAGATTTCGCACCAAGACAAAAAGGTGTTAATGAGTTTAATTCCAGTGCCTGTCATTGTCCCTTTTTTCACACCACTTATTTACTAATGGCCCAGAGGGCTGCTCCCGTCTCTCCTTTGTTAAGATTTTAATTTGCCTTCTTTTCTGCCTTTGATGTAAAATTGTGACCTACAACTCTTTGAAGTCCCTTATTAGGAGGAAAATTAACTTAGCTTTTACACTGTATCTGCGCACTGTTAGTCCAGGCAAAATGTAGAGAACTCCTTAAAGATCCAACACTTTAGGAAAAATTTTAAGGTAGTTCTGGAAATGCAAATTTAAAAAAATGCAATAGACTTTTAAATCTGTATTAGAAGATGTCACTCTCGCAAGGGCCGGAGCGGGGGAAGGGAATATCTCAATAAAAAAAACCCCAAATTAATCTGGGCAAGGAGACGCTGTAAATATAAAAACCTGAAAAGGGGAACTGGGGGATGGTGTTGGTGTGAGCCTTTATTTTTAAATGTCCCAACTTTTCCCTGTCCCTCTCGTGTACTGCTCACAAATGACACCCCGGCTTCCTACGCGCTGGGGGGGGAGGGGGGGGGCTACGAAAGAAATTATATCTAAATCTATCTCCATATAATTAGAATACCATGAGGCAGGGTTAAACCTTTGTAAAACACACAACTGATTGGCGATCGCTAAAACGAGATTTGAAAGCAACTCAAATAAAAGATCGCGACGTCAGTAAACAGATTTAGAAAAAAAAAAGGGGGGGGGGGGGGGGGGGAAAGCAGCTAGTGACAAACCCGGCGAGAGCGAGCTCTGGGCATGAGAGAGAGAGGGAGGCAGAGGGAGAGAGAGACTTAAAAGAAATAGGAGGGGCTTGTGAGAGACTAGAAATGTCAATCAGAGCCCAGAGTCCCAATAATCTCAGGCAATCTGTTAGGACCTGACCTGGGTCCACTCAGATCAATAGGAAAAGTGAGAGAAGAAAGAAGCGATCGGATCGTTTACCGCGGCGGCCGAGGACAGGAGGGAGCCCGCGGCCTCCGCGCACCCCCGGCTCCCCCCCATGTCTGCCGGAGTTTGCGGGAGGCGCTGAAAGTGCGGGCGGCCGGCGAGGGCGAGCGACCCGGCTCCCTCCTCCGCTCCCGGCCCTGCTACTTTCTCCCCTTTCTCTCCCTTCTTCCTCTCGTCTCCCCCCCCTCCTCTTCCTCCTCCCCCCTCCCCTGCCCCGCTCCCCCACCATGTCTTTCCCCCAGCTGGGCTACCAGTACATCAGGCCGCTTTACCCGGCGGAGCGCCCGGGGAGCGGCGGCTCCCGCGGCGGCGCCGAGCTGGCCCCGTCCGGGACCCTCTCCAACGTGCTCTCCTCCATGTACGGCGCGCCCTACGCCGCCGCCGCCGCCGCCCAGGGCTACGGAGCCTTCCTGCCCTACGCCGCAGAGCTGCCCATCTTCCCCCAGCTGGTAAGAGGCCCCCGGGGCTCGCCGCTCGCTCCCCGGGGCGCTCGGTTCGCGCCGGGGATCGGCCCGGGGGGAGCCGGGGAAGACGCCGGGAGGGCTGTCAGGGGAGAGACGGGCGCTATCGCCGCCCTGGCCGGGAGAGCCGCCGGAGAGCGGCAGGGCTGGAGCGGCGGCCCCGCAGCGTCCCCCCGCTCCGCCCGGGGGTTTGATGGTGGCGGGGACCGGCCCCCGCGGCCGCCGGCCCTGCCGAGCACACGCGAGTGGGGAGCCGGTGCTGCCCCCGAGGCACCGGCGGGGCCCGGGCTGCCGGGGCCGCAGCGTGCCCGGGACCGGCACCGGGGCGCTCCGCGGTGGGGGAGGCAGCGCGGCCCGGCCGCCCCGCCGGTGCCGACGGGCTCCGTTCCCGGTAAGCGCAGCGGGACGGAGCGGACCCGGGCCCGGCGCGCCATCTCAGCCGGGCCGCCCCTTCCCTCTCGCTGCAGGGCGCCCAGTACGAGCTGAAGGAGAGCCCGGGGGTGCAGCACGCCGCCTTCCCCCCCCACCACCCTGCCTTCTATCCCTACGGGCAGTACCAGTTCGGGGACCCGTCGCGGCCCAAGAACGCCACTCGGGAAAGCACCAGCACCCTCAAGGCCTGGCTCAACGAGCACCGGAAAAATCCCTACCCCACCAAGGGCGAGAAGATCATGCTGGCCATCATCACCAAAATGACCCTCACCCAGGTCTCCACCTGGTTCGCCAACGCGCGGCGGAGGCTCAAGAAGGAGAACAAAATGACCTGGGCCCCCCGCAGCAGGACGGACGAGGAGGGCAACTCCTACGGGAGCGACCACGAGGGGGAAGAGGACAAGAGGGAGGACGAGGAGGAGATCGACCTCGAGAACATCGACACAGAGAATATCGAAAGCAACAAGGACGAGCTCGAGGACGATCTACAGGATGCCGACCTCCTGCACTCTGACTCCAAAACGGACTCGGAGGGATCCGAAGGCTTTGAGGACCTGCCCGGCTCCGAGGAGCGCTACGACAAGGCCTCCGAGGGGGAGCCGCACCACCTCCGCCACCACCACCTGCACCACCACCACCATCACCATCACCACCACAAGTGCGAGCTGCCCGCCACGGCCGCACCCGTGGGCCCGGAGCCCCTCAAGCCGCCGCCGCCGCCGCCCCACCTCTCGCCCCCCTCGTCTGCCTCTTCCTCCGCCGCTTCCTCCCCGACGGACGGCGCTTTGGCCGGCTCCTTGCCGAAACCCAAGATCTGGTCGCTGGCCGAGACCGCCACCAGCCCGGACAACCCCCGCAAGTCTCCCGGCGGCGGCTCTCCGCCGGCGGCCGCCCCCCAGCCGCTGCCGCTGCCCACCCCGCCGCCCCACAGACTCGTCTCCTCCTGCCCCCTGGGCAAGTTCCCCAACTGGACCAACCGCGCCTTCCCGGCCCACCACCACCACCACCACCCCCCGCACCCGCTGGCCTTACTGAACACTCCCCACCTGCTGGGGCTGGGGGCCGCCTCCGCCGCCCCCCCCGCCGCCGCCTTCCCGCGGCCCGCGGACCAGGCGCAGAGCGCGGAGCCCGTCGGAGCAGGTGACCGCTGAGGGACGCGGCGGGGACGGGCCGGGCCGGCAGCCGCCCGGGGGGCTCGGCGGAGCGGAGCGGCGCGGGAGGCCCCGGGGCCGTGTGCGTGCGGCCGGCCCCGGCGGTTCTGACGGTGCCCCCGGCCCGGCGCGGTCCGGCTCGGCGCGGAGCAGCCGTCGGGGCGCAGGTGGCGGCGGGCGGGGGCCCCGGGGCGGTGGCGGAGGTCTCTTGGCCGGGGTAGTCTCGATCCCCGAGAATTACCTTCCTTCAACGGAGATAATTTTTGTTGCTGTTGTTGTCGCTTTTGCGGGAAGGACCCGGCCGCCAGGTCAGGCTCGCTCCGGGGTCAGCGTGTTTTCTCTGACGGTCACCTCTGCAAGCAGAGCAGTCGTTGTGTCGTATTTGCAGCTCGCTGAGAAAAGAGCTTAAATCTCGAGGCTTAATTCAGGGATGGGAGGAATAAAACAGGGGCTATAAAGGAACGCTTTCCCCCCCCCCCCCCTTCTCTTTTTAGATCGATCTAGTGCCTTGGAAGTAGAGAAAAAGTTACTAAAGACAGCTTTCCAGCCAGTGCAGAGGCGGTAAGAGATGGCTCCCTCCGTCTCCTCGGGATGTATGGAGGCAGTTGTAAATTGTTAGCTTATTTTCTCCGCTTCTTTAGGTTCCCTTTCCAGGGCGGTTTCTTGTTCTTCCTCTGCGCGCGCGGTGGGTTATTCTGTTTATATATTTTCTTTGCTGTTCTCCGTTGTGGCCCCCGGGAGCGATTCCCGCGGGCAGGCCGATCTGCGCTCGGGGGCCTTGGGGCTGCGCGGCCGCGGAGCCCGGGCGCGGGTCGCCCCTGGCCCGGGAGCACATCCCTGAGCCCCCCGCAGCGCGGATCACCTCCCGCCGCTGTCGCTTTGCCGGTGGAAGAGGCACCGAGACAGCAGAAAATAGTAAAATGAAATATAAATTAAAAATTAATAATAATAATAATAATAACAACACTGATATTGAAAGCGAAACAAAAAAAAAACCCGCCCAGAGTATGAAAGCTGAAGAGGCTGAGCTTTGCCGCCCCAAATTTGGCGTAGCAGTCACTCAATTTCAATGAGAAACCAATTACCCTTTTGATTGATTGAAACCACGGGGATCGGGCCCGCCGTGTTTTCGTAGTTAAATACATTTACTATAAGTCATTCTGAAAGCTTTTTATATATATAAATCTATTAAAATATTAACAACAACAACAAAACCAGAGCTACCTGCAGTTACAAATATTGTGCCAGCCCAAGCTCACTAGAAATCCTATTAAATTTTTTTTTTCTGTGTCATTTTTTTCCAGGCCCCAGAACCAACTTGACGCCGCTATGGTTCTATCGGCGCTCTCATCATCATAGTTAATTTTTTATTGTTGTTGTAATGATTGTAAAAAAAGTCTCTGTACAGTTACAACTTGTAAGCATGTCCGTATATTCAAACTGAAAAGGAAAAAAAATACCCGCTTCTGTCCTATCACCTGGGTTAGCTGAGCTGTGAGATTTTTTTGGAAGTCCAGTGAGAATTAGGTGTTCCCCTTTTTTTTTTTTGGTTGTTGTTGTTTGTTTTTGTACATACCGTAAAAATGTACATATGTGTGAACCAAATTGTACAAGAAAGTATATATTTTTGGCTAATAAATAAACTGTTGCCACTTTGACTACACTCTCGTTTCCCCCCTTCTGGAGTTGTTTTCCTCCCGCGGTCCTGCCCCCCCTCCTCCTCTCTCCCTTCCCGCTCGGTTACTGGTTTTGCGCGGCTCCGGGTCGGGCGGAGCGCAGGTGGCGGTGCCGGGCCGGGCCGGGCCGTGCCAGCGGCGGGGCCGAGCCGGGCCGCGCTTCCCGCGGCGGCGCCATCGCTGGAGCCGCAGCGCCCCCTGCAGGCGCGGCCGCTGGCGGGGGGTGCGCGGGCCGAGCGCGGCTCCGGGCGGCCCGGCCGGCAGCTGATCCATCGCCCCCGCGGACCGAATTACCGGGTGCCGCTGCTAACCCCCTCCCCGCCCGCCCCCGCGGAGCGCAGGGCAGCGCGGAGCCGCTGAGAGGAACCTTCGGGGCTCGGTGGTGCCGCCGCGGGTCGGCAGCTCAGCTGCGTTAGTTCTGCCGCCCCCTCCCCTCCTGCTGTGGTGCCGCCCAGGGGGCAGTTTTGGGGTGCTCGCCACAGGCTCTCCGTAAGCGGCGGGGCTGGGGCATCCCCCGCTCCCGGGGCTTGGCATTCGGGCGGGAGGCAGCGGCCGGAACGGGGGCACCGAGGCGCTGCGGAGAGCCCCGGCGGGGAGCCCCGCTCCGCTTGGGACGCGTGGGATGCGCTCCCGCCGCCCCCGGGCTGGTCCGCCTCCTCCCGGCTCCGGGACGTGCCGGTTGCGCCTCTGCACGCCTCGCCCCGGCAGCCGCCGCCTCCAAAACTTGTAGCTTCGCTTCCCCAGCAAGGTGCTGGAAATCGGCCCATTTCCGCTCCGAAAACATCCCAAGGGGAGTGTGGTAGGAGGGCGAGGGCTGCTCCCCTCCTGCCTTCCCCTTCCCTGCAGTCGGTGCCCGCGGATGGCCGTGCTCATCCCCTCGGCTGATGGGGCAGCTCGGGCAGGTAGAGCTTGTGGGCCGGCTCCCTCCTGCTTTTGTTCCCAGGCTTTTCTTCTCTACCGGGGAGATTTGTCCCCTACCTGTCCTCTCCTTACAGTCCTGGAAACGGCATAATTACAGTGGTGGTGATTAAATAGCTGGTGCTTTTCTCGTTTTGGTGACAGACCCCGCAGAGGGGGAGGGTGCTCAGAGCTAGGAAGCAAGAGTTAAAATGAAGTTAAAGTACAAACAGAAGCACATAGCTGACATGCTTCAAGTTTAGACAGTACAAGATATGCAAATGCACAGGGCTGTGCAGTATTGACATTTTGAGGTCATAGTGATAGGAATGTATTATTTATAGGATTGGGTTGCACTAGGCCGATAAACTACATTTTATATCCTAGGCATCTGTAAGTGATAAGATTTATATATGTGTTTACACTATATATATGTGTATGTATACACACGTTTTATATAGTGTTTTAATGTTTCACAATTAAGATTCCCCCTGACCAGCATTAGGATGGGGATACCCCTCTCCTGGTGTGTGCTGCAGCCTCCCGGGCTGCTGTTAGCCATGGCTGGGAGCAGAGGAGGCCAGGGAAGGGACTCACAGAGTTTGCAGCAGTGCGGTGATCTCTGCTTTTTCCCCGCTGTGTCCTCTTCCTTTCCCCATATGTCCTTTCTGGCCACAGCTCACCCTAGAAACAGCATTTGCCTCTTTGCAGCCCCATGCAGCTCTCTGTCTTTCTGCCAGAAACTGTTCCCACTCTTTCGCTCCGACAGGCTCCTGAAATGGGGAATCTCTGTGGGTGGGGGGTAAGAAAACAGATCGTTTCTCATGTAAATTTTATCCAGTCTCTCTGCACTTTGTATCCCTCTTTTTCCTTAGCCAATTCTAGCTGAGGAAAAAAAAAAAAGATTAATGGCATCTAAAATGGGAGGGGTGGGGGGATAGAAAGCTAGAGGCAAATTTCCACATCCCCTTCCTCTGGGCATCCTGGTGGGTTTTCCATAGAAACTTTCACACAGCGGCCAGACAGATGCTTAAAGGGGATGGAAGAAAATAATGCAACCATGATGGGAAAACAATTGCATCCCCAGCTTTCTACCTCCATTAAAGGCTCCTTTGCCTTTGCACAGAGGCCCTCAGCTCCCTGTCCCCGCAGAGCCCTCTCCCTTCACTCTGACCATGGGGATGCTCCTGCAACAGCGGCGTGGAAGCCATGGGAAAGCTGCTCCTTTGGCTTCTGGAAGTGAGAACTTGGTTTCCCTGCAGGGGGAAAGCAGCCTTTTGTGCCTGCCTGGCCTCCCTAATGTGGAGAAAATTCCCATTAATTTTGTGAGGAAACATTTTGTTATGCGTGTTTCAACAAAACATTAAAAATCCTACGTGTTTTTTTTTTTTTTTTCCTTCAGAAATCCCTCTCTCAGTTTGACAGCCTCGCTGGAGCCCCAGCCAGGCCTGCCTGAGACAGCACAGAGAGGCCTCCCTCTCCCTTCTCCCTCTCTGTTGGCTGCTCTTTTCCTGTCTAATCAATTATCTCCCTAGCTAGTCCTTCTCAAAGGTGAGAGCTCATTATGCATATTCATAAATCACAGCTCCCAGACCTGACACTGATTGATGTAATCATCTCCCGCTCGCTCCCTGTCTGCGCGGGGCCGGCCGGAGGAAGCAGCGGCGAGGAGGAGGAGGAGGAGGAGGAGGCAGGAGAAAGAGATTTCCAACTTGTCAGAGCCCGTGGTGGTGGGAGCGGCCGGCCGGGCGTAGCGGGCCGTGTCAGGCTCGCCATTGAGGGCGGCCAAAGTGCCCATCACGGCCCGGGATGAGGCAGGAGAGAGCCCTGGGAGCTGGGAAACAGCGCTGAGCCGCCTCCAGCACAGCGAGCTGCCATGCAGGCTAAATCACAACAGTGTGGAAAAGATCCAGCACGATTTTAACAATCAAGCATCAGACCATGCATTAAAATACCCTCCCAAATCTTTCACCTTAGCTGATGCACGTGCTGTTGTTTTCCTTGGATACTTAAAACTGGTTTATTCTGTAAGAACAGATATATGTGGTCTGGATTCTGAGCACAAGCATTTAGATATGTGATATAGCAAATATCTTCAATCCTTTATCCTCAGTAGTTGTACTGTATTAAAAAAACAAATTTGTCAAGTATGTAAGTTGCTGTTGAAAGGGTTTGGGAGCAAAAGGTCTCCCCCAGCTCAGACTACCAGCTTTCCAGATAGCAATGTGTATCTCAGCTATGACTGGTTTTCCAGTGTGTATACTTCAGTATGTCAGTGTTCAAGATGCTGTTCAGATTATGTGGTTTACCTGTATGGTTAATATTTACACTTTTAAAATACCTCTTTTATCATTTTGATCCAAACTATCAGTGTACTAAAGTAATAATACAAAAATATATGCCCTGGTAATCATAACAAGATACAAATCAAAGGGAGCCCTAATCAAGTACTTTTGAGAGTGTTATCTTCCTTGTTAACAAATGGTAATAAGAAAATTAGGGCTTATAGCTTGCTTGTGTTTTATCTAAGAAAACCAATAAAGATATCAGATGTTCTTTGTTTTATATGTTTGAATGTAAAGCAGAATAATGAAGAACATGTACCTTCTAAGGCTTCATTTGCTTTATGGGCATTAACCCTTTAGGGTGCCAGTGAAATTCTGAATTTGCAGAATGAGAACAAGCCTGTGCTGCCACCCAGGGTTTTGAGGCCCAGCTTTGCTGCAGTCAAGACAACATATTTTTTTATTAAATGCTGAAATTGGAACAAAGCAACAATGGCCGCTTGCTAGCTGTGCATGTCCAACAGGCCTCTTTACTATTCAGCAAATGGAAGATATTAAACAACATTTTGCTTAAAGGTACACTGAGGCCATTTCCATTAGGACATGGTGTCATTCATTTATTCACATGTTAAGTGGATGTCCTTGTGGCTAATGAGTAATAATCAACAGTGACTCCACTTTATTCCTTTGCTCCCAGCAATGTTAAATACTCTGATGGAGTCTCTTTGCTGACACACTAGAGAATATGGTTAAAAAGTGCTAAAGGACATTTGCAGCGTGGAGCAGCCACATGCACACATGCTGGAAATGGCACTTTTATTACAATCTATTCTATTAGGCTTTGTTCCTGTTTAGGGCATGGCACGTGGAAACCGCTGATATTTATTTGAAGGTACTTTACTCCTTAAAAGCTGGAAACTCTTTCAATTTGAGACCCAATGTGGTTATTGCTGGGAGATGAGCTCTTTTCCAGCTGGTTTCTCAAAAAAATCAGACTGCACCTTACAATAGCTCTACATTTGATACATGATTTCAGGTAAATCCTTAGTGGAGGAGGGATATGGGACAGAACCTTTCCTGCAAAAAACCTAGTTTGACATTTATTTTATAAAATAAAGTAACTCCCCTACCGGCTTATTAATTTTATTACATCAAATGGCAGCAGCTAAGTAGACTAATAAAATATATTAATCTATATTTTTTCCTTTGCATGATTGCTTACACTGGAGTCTGCAGCTTGGTTGTCTCCCATGTCAATTCCTAAAGTTTGAAAGGTATAAATGAATCATTCTTGGTCCTGATTAAGCTTAAGTTAGAAATAAAATATGTCAATCAATCTGGTTGGAAATGTTCCTGCTGTCTAAGTTGGTTATGCAAAACACTCTAAGGTGTGTAGGCATGCTCAATTAGGTCAAGGGATCTGATGGCACTCCCAGCCATAAATGTGTGTCACTTGGATTCCTCATTATTTTTAGCAGTGGTGAAAATGCATGTCAGTAGGCCAGCTAGCCAGGCTAGAATAAAATTACTTACTGCGTATGCATAAACCTGAGATTTTAATACATAAGTATTATACTTATTTTCAAGCAAAACAGTGAAAACAAAATAACTCTCTCTCAAATATATGACTCACTCTATTGGATTTCTCAGGGATCATTAGTATAATTCACACTGGACTTTGCAATACTCAAGATACCTTAGCAGTAAAATTTAAGTGCCTAAAAACATAGATGTAATGTGAAATTAGATAGAAGGAGTAAAACATTGATTTTCTCTGTTACAGTCTAACTTGCTTCCAAGAAAGATAAAGCTTCACTAGAAGATTAGACCAGCCCCATTCCAAAATAATTTAATGAAAGAGGACACTTGAGATGGCTTTTGAACAGCGGCACCAGTGCAGGTCTTCTCAGATGGAGACTTTTGCAAGTGATTCCTACAGAATACAATGCCAAAAATGTTTGCTTGATAGACAGATTCCCTCTGGTGCGCTAAATCATAGCCTGATACTAATAGAAATGTTTTTGTGCAGTTACAGGGGGAAAAAAAATGAGCAGAAAAGAAAATTTCAGTGCTCATCCTGCCCTCCTGCACCTGGTGTAGTTGCTGAGATCACCTGAATTGGCTAAATGACCAGGGTTAAATCCTCTGGTTTTAAACTTTCCACGCTGGTACTTTGAACCACGCCAAGACCTTGGGCTTGGGTACAAGAAATGCAATGAGAAACCAGCTAAACAGGAGTCTAGCCTGGTTTTGTTATGCAAAAACCCAAGCAACCAACCTAAATGCAGGGAACTGGTAAACTAAAAGAAAAATATTACTTCCAAGAACCACAGGCAGGACCAGTACCTTAGGTAAGGCTTCTTAAAGAGAGGTCTCAAATATGGTGTTAAAGGTGGCAGTGTTCCTTTAAGAACAGCACCATGCAGCTAATATTTTCTTTACTGCCAATAAAACACAATTAAATCTCATGAATTAATATATTCACTTCGGGAAGAATTCCCATTCTTTTCTTCAGATATCAAAATGGAGCCATCATCAGTCAGTTAGTTAAATAGGGGAATCCAGAGAGTAAGTAAATGGAAGAGCTTTCAAATGCAGGGCTGAAAATGCCCAATGAATGTGTAGGGGGCTTCAATAAAAAGATTTTGACTTGTGTTTTCACCCCTTTCCCACTTTGCTCATTGTTTACTGACACTGCTGTGGACACAGTATTCAGTCCCTGCCCGCCCCAGCCCTGGGATGTAAAAATGTCATCTCTATTGTGCTGCCGGGCTGGCTTTGATGCTGCCGCAGCCCTTTGTGTGCCCTTCTCAATCCCTTTATAAGGCTGTCCCGATTGTCCATACTGCACATCGCACAAAAGCTCGTCTTATTGAGAAAATAAAAAAGTCAGAGAGGGGCCAAATGACGGGAGATTGGGCCTTTGCTGTAAAAGACCCACTATTCACATTCAGCAGTCATTTTTTCATCAAGGGATTGCAAAGTTGGGATTGCGACCGTGCCAGCAAAACCATTTTAGACACTTATTAAATTTTTATTTATAATTAATTTTATAATTACTTTTTTTTCTTTTTCTTTTTAATAGCTCATGTACTGCTGAGGACAAACATTGAATCCTAGGAACAATTGCAGAGGGTATTGTCACCTTTTCAAAGAAAACTGTTGTATAACTCAAATGTGCACATTTCATCTGGGAAATTCAGACAAATTGTGTGGAAATTCAACTACATAAAAACTACAAAAAAGGCTTCTTGTGATAACAAAACAAGTCAGAAACAGACCCCATCTCGCCCTGCTACCTAGGAGTACACACGTTTGCAACCCAGAGCTGGAGACAGAGGGTTTAAATTGCCAGTCTGGAAAACCTCTATGTGTTGTTCTTCCATCTAATGCTATCCTAACTTGTACTGAGTGTCTGTGGGCAGGATGGAGACAAAGGCTGGATAAGGTCTTATTCTTTGGGAATGGGCTATCAGAATGGGAGGACGGTGATTTCATGGCTTTTGTTGCTGAGGTTAGGGACCGAATTCTCTCACTGAATTAGAATAGTAACAAGTGGGACTGGGGATCTCTGGGGCTTTTGTAGTGCACTCATCTGAGAGATTGCGCTTTTCTCAGCCCTTCAGATTTATTTTGCCAAAGTTACAGGGCAATTATGGAAATGCGCCCTTTGAAGCCAGGCCGATTTCTCTTTATTTTCTCTCCCCCCACCCCTAGAAAAACCTCCCTTGCCTCCATTCTTCAGCAACTTGGCAGTCATTAGGCAGCAGGGTTTTGAGCAGCCATTCAAATATTCTTTCAAATAGTGCTAGAAAGTTTTAATAAATATCTGTTAAAAATAGACTTTGGAGCTTTTTGGGAAGGAAGTGTAAAATAGCACCAAGGTAACAACATCCCAGAAAACAGGTTCTGTGTGTGTGAGGTGCTGGAACATGAGATGCTTCCCATGAAAAGGAGCTCAGTGCTCTGGGATGGGGGCTGGCCAGTGGCATGGGGGTGTTTGGCCACCTGGGTGCTCCTGCCTTGCTCCTGGCTGCTCCACGGCAGCACCGTGCCCCTCGTCCCTCACACGTCCCTAACAGGAGGCCCAGCACAAACAGAATTGCACTTTCACACCTTTGTACATTATTTATCATCAGGGTTTGGAATCTTGATGCTGCATGTGAACTAAGAGGACATATTTTTTTACCTTACTTGCTACACTACTGAAGTAAATATGTCTGAAACCAGATGGTGAGACCTGTAGCTAGGCAGTTTTGCCCAGAAACATGGTTCTGTACATCTCTTGTCACTCTCTACTCCCTTTCCTTATTTGTATCAGACTATTTTGCTCTTTTAAGATAAACTGGTGTTTTTCTGAGCCATTTGACAAATATTATGGGCAAAATTCAGACTTTGTATTAGAGGGAAGAGATATTTTTGATGTCCCTGAAAGTTATATACACTTACACAGGGCCTGGCATAAAATGTGGACTTTCCACCATCACCAAAACATGATAGAAATATGAAGACTTGTTGTCTGAGTTTTGTAACTGAGATACAAATACATTTTTTGCTCTCTATAGGGTTTATGAGTGATCCTTGGACCACATATTCAGCAACATGGAACATAAAGAGATTTGTCTTTTCTGGATGTTAGGGCTTGCAAATTTAGGAGCAGAAAATTCCTCTTAACTGTGAATGAGTTTAAAAGAATGAAAATCCAGCTCAGACCTCTACAGATATGTTTACAAAAAAGTAATACAAATATTTCCCATGATGGGTGCAGAAGATTTAATGTCACATCTGTAACGTGCAGCGCTGCATACAAAGGTGTAACAATTTTCATGTGAGCTGGGCTCATTGGTGTGGCAGAAGGTGCCACTGGAGATCACCACATCTCTAATCTTCTCCTCATCCTCCTCCCTAGTTCCCTTTCACATACCCAAATTTCTTCTCCAGCCTCACAGAGTGCTTCCAATACCCTCCCTCTTCCCTCTGTACCTTCCCCCAGTCTGGGAACATTCCAATTGTTCTGGAACTCAACACATTATTGGGATCCAGTAATCTGTCCAAACTGGATCCACTGTTTAAAAGCCTCCAAGAGCTTTGGAGGGTCTGATTCATTTCAATGTGCACCTGGATCTGGTGTGTAGTAGAGAGAGGAGGACTTGTGGGATGCAGACCTAGGTTCAGGTTTGGGGTAAAAGCCTTAAAATGGGTTTAGGTTCTAATGTGCTGGTCTACTCCAAGAGCATATCTAACCTTAAAAAGTCAGGTTAAGAAAAGGCAAACCTGCTAATAATATTAAGAAACTTCTGCTAATAATATTAAGAAGCTCTTCCATGCATAGTATGGAGTTGACTACTCTGAAAAATGGTAGTATTTGTGCCATCTGGCATAATCTTGGGAAACATGCAATGCAGCAAGTGATGATGTTCTGCTAGGGAAATAACCTAGGGAAGTTATTGCAATCCTTTCATTTCTGCCTTTAACAATTTCTATTTATTTCTTTCTTTTTAAATCTGCATAAAAAACAAACAGAAAAAAACCCCAGCACACTTACCTTTTGAGTCTCAAACTTGTCACAGAGTCTGGTTTTCTCCTATTTTAGGCTTCAAACACCAATAATTAAGAAGAATTTGAATGGTAGTTGCAAATGCAGTTGCTGAGCACAGGGTTGGCCAGCTTCCCCAGGTGAGGGCCCTTGAGCAGTCAGACTTGTCCTCCCTGGCAGCTCCAGCCTGCAGGTGGTTTGGGGGATGCCTTGTATTAATCTGGCCTTAAGGCCACAGAGACATAGATCACCATGACAAAGTCTCTGCCTGCAGGAAAAGGTCACAGATTTTGAATACTTTAGATATTTTGCCAGCCACTTCTGAAGATTGTAAAGAAAATGGGTTTCCATGTTCAGTGCTGTCAAAAGTGACCCTCAGGATGCAATGCTTCTCCTTGTGCTTGGGTCAAAGCCCACAAATAGGTAGGGCAGTCAGCAACAGGGTGAGATCTTCCAGATGCCTTGTCTTACAGGCAACAATTCTGGCTCATCTGGGCTGAATTTTAACCCCTGGGCCTTGTATTTGCTCTGCAGTGCAAGCAAAGCAGCAGGTCAGAATTATGACTGTCAGTGTCTCAAAGGTTCAGAAACTGAGGGATGAGCATTATAAACTGTAAGGATCAGCTCATTTATGGTACAAGGGACAGCACCTCCCCACTAATTCTACAAATAGACTTTAGATATGGGTGTCTACTATTTGACTGTCAGTGGGAAGTGTATATCTCATAAGGCTCTGACCTGGTTATCTTCTAACCCTGAGCAATTAATCACCAGCATCTAATAGGGAGTAGCTGTGCACAGCAGCATTTGGTGTCCAGCCTCTTCACAACTGTGCTTTCACCTTTTCTACAGCTATAGCTTTCCTCAACGTGGCACCACTATTTTCTTTGGACAAGCACTGGCACAAAATCAACCTCTCTGAACACACCAATTCCAGTCACTTATAAAAGAAACCAACAGTGAAACAAAACATAAATCCTTCCCCAAAACAGAGAATCTTGTGCAGCAAAGTCACCAAACACCAGAGTCTCAGTTATCAGCTGTGCTGCACAGGGGGGCAGAAAGGGAAGGCTCATCATCCTTCCTCCATGTGTGTTGTATTTCTCATGTCTGTGTCTGCAGGAGAGGATGGGGAGGGGACCAAAATCAGCCATCCTGTCAAGAAGCTGGTAGGGAGTGCTGGGGACTTTCCCACTGCTTCTGCTGTGAGCAAGAGGAATGGCTTTGTCTGCAGTGGGATTGTGCAAAGTTGGAGTAAGGTAGTGGAGAATCAGGCCCCATTGATTCTTTGTAGTGCTGGAGCTTTGTTTTGAAGTGCAATAAAAATACAGGTGGCAGAGGAGATAATGCACGGTACCATTCCTTTGGGACACTCAGGGAGACAGAAAGGAATTCCAAAATAAGAGTGTGGGTTTTTTTCTAGCATTGATCACAAACACTAGCTCAAGAAAACACCCAGAAGTAGTAAATATGTAAATTTGTTATGAAAGAAGAACCTACAAGTACCCGCTATGTTAGAGAATTTCTTTAAGGATATTTGATCCTCATGCAGAGTTTATCAGATTGTGGTTTAATTTGCACATTCAGGGTTTCTTAGCTGGTTATTTTTTGTTTTATTTTGCTTTTTTAAGGGGGGGTTTCCCTTTTAAAAAGCTTTTCTTTCTCTTCTGCTTAAATACTTGTACTGGAGGTATTGCACTTCTGCTGAGATACAAGAAGACTGTTTACAGGGTAATATAAATCAGGTTTGGAGATTACCAATTTCATATAAATTAGATGGGAGAATACTGTTCCGCTATTTTGTTGTCTAAATTATATGGAAATTGGTCTTATGCAAGGAGTAAGTTCTCATAGAACAGGGCCCTTAGGCTTTTGGTTTAATTATCATAAGCTTCCATTTAATTAAACTTACTAAATGGTTTGGTGTAAGAGCAGACTATCATTTTGCAGGAGCTTTCTGAAACAGAAAAATATTTATACCCTAGCTGCTTGGGAAGGAAATAACACTTTTCTTCAGAGATGCTTCCCTCAATTTAAGGGTGAGGGTCACCTGGACCATCCTCACAGGAACCTTCAAACTCTTTGTACCCAGAGGAATTTCAACCTGTTCCTCACTACAGAGCCAGCAAGTTCAGCTTGTCCTGCACCTGGTATTTCACTTTACAGGCTAGAAATTAATTATAGGGCAGTGTTGGCATAAGAAGAAGTAGATGTAAGTGAACCAGGAATACCTGGGAACTAAAAGAAAGTCCTAAACCATCAGAATAGGGAGGCTTTGGAGCACAACAAATTACCAAAGCATCCAAACAAAAAAACCCAGCCCAACCCCAAAACAAGAACTTATTTGCTTTCATCAGATCAGTTTGATATTATAACAGATAGGTAGTTTGGGTGTTTCATGATATGCTGCCTCTATGAACAGGAGATGGGACTCAATGACTGAGGAAATCTCTTCCAGCCTTCTGTTCATGGGCAATCCTTTTGTGAGGCTTTACTCTCCTGAAAATAGCTAGAAAATGGGATTGACCCCAGCTGTCCTGGCCACTTTCATATACAACCATTGTCCATGGTATGTATCATTTTAAGCAGGAAAGCCCTTATCTGAGGCATAGATATTATAAAAGTCCTCATTCTGATGAATCTGACTCTCAGTGGCTTCCTACAGAACCCTGCCTTTATTTATCAAGTCTATAGCACAGCTTCTGGAAAGTGTTACACCTCTTGTTTTATTCAACAAAATTTAAAACTTTGTTTGGGTTGAAAAGATATATACTTATTGGTACTATTTTTCCTGCTACAATGTTGTGGAGTAGCACTATGCATTTGTGGCACTGTGTAGTGACTCCTTTAAAAGGAATAATTAAAAGAATAATTAGCTGAACATGTGAAATCAAGATGCTTCTTCAGGGACATGTGAGAGGCTGATTAATAAGAGAAAGGAGGGCCCCTGAGTGTCAAGGACCTAATAAATATATTTAAGGACAAAAAGGTAGAAAAAGAAAGTACACATTACTAATGTTGATAGAAAGCCTTAACTGCCTAATGCATTTCAGAAATTGCTTGAGAATAGTTAATCTGTGTGATAACATGACCCTCAGGGTTAGTTAGATCTGTGAATTCTTATCCCCCTGGGGACTTAGCAAGTTTCCAGAGATTCACTGCAAATTCTTATAAGGAAAAGGCATTCACAATTGGAAGATTTCATGCAGGTTTTGCTTCTGAATACTCATGTTACACAAACTCAAATTTACTGAGATAATGGCAGAGTGTGGAACTCAGTACTAGCCACACTGTTAATTTAAAATTTCACTTTCTAAAAACAAAATCAGGCACATTTGGATTTATTATGGGATCACATATAACTCTAGATGAAAGGAAGTGTTTTACCATAACAATACTTGATTGCTTCTCTGTGCTAAATTAAACTGTGCATGTATACCCTGAAAAACAAATGTATCAGTTGCTATTTTCTTCATTTGATCAGGCATTTCTTACTCACCCTTTACAAAAATTTCATGGGAAACTCACAGAAAAACCCACCTAACTGATATAGACTGGAACCATAAAGAGCTTAGTATTTGCAGCCTCATCAGTGTTTTAGGAATACTGCCAATAGGAAGGCAAAACACATTTTTGAGAGTTCAAAAGAAAATGTAGGCAGTGTAGCATGCTACTGACCCCAGCAGTGGTGTGATCATCAGGTTCCTTCTCCCAGAGCCAGCAGGCACCAGTGCTGCTGGGGGATGAAACATATCCTTTTGAGAGCAGGGGAAGCTGGAAATGTGATTTCTGTTGAGATGCTGTGTCCCAGCTGGCCTAGGAGAGAGATGCAAAACAAAAATATTTTACAGAAGGCAGTTTTTACACCACCATATAGGACTATGAGACTGGGATTTCCAAAAGAATTTAGAGCAGTAAGGCATCCAAATCCCATTGAAATTTCCTCTGAAATATATCAGCTGTAGAAGTTAGTGACACGTTATAGGAGAAGCTTTTTCTTTTGAAGAACAAGATGGATTCACTCTTCTTAATATGGGTGTAAATGTGCAGAAAGGGGCAAAAGAAAGGAAATACTCTGAGTCTGCAGTTGGACTGAAAGAACCTGCTTGTTCTCATTTGTGTGGGGAATCTATTGATTCCTTCACATCCAACCAGTGTTTTTGTCCAGACTGTAATCCAGGGTTTGTGTTCCTGCACAGCATTAAAAGAGGTGAGTGAGATCAGAGGGCAATGATCCTGAAAGTAAAAAGCAGCCACACATTTTGTGCATGTATTCCTGACTAGATACCTTTGGCTCACCCTCTAAAGTAAAGCAAGATTTGTTTCTAACAGTGACATTGATATAAATGGTACAGAAGAGATACTTTTCAGCTGATACTGCAAAATAGAGTGCTCACCACATAGTTGTGCATAGGAGGTCCTGCCCATATATATAATTTAACAAAAAAGAAGCTTTTGTACTAAGAAGTTACAGCTTAAAGCTTTCTTATTTGGGAAAATTCCAGCCTTTGTGCTCATATCCCAGTTATTACAGTAAAGACTTCCAAATGGGAGATATTTTAGAAGAAAACAGTACCAGAGTGATAAGGGTACTGTGCTTATTTTTCTTCAAGCATTGGTATGCTTTTAGTTCAAGAAGGAATTTTAAAAGGTTCTAGATGAGATGGTACAAATCAAACATATTCTTATAATATTTATATAAAATATGTCAAGAAAAAGGAATAACAGGGACTATTAAAACACATTGCCTGAGAAACAAGAACAATGGCAGGGCCAGACCTTATTGACCACAGCTTGATAAAGCAAGCATAGGACAATAAAAATTATTTTAGAAACACAAGGTTTTACTAATTAAGAACAACATTTCCTTTGCCATTCCATGTAACTGACCATTAAATGTGGCTTTTGTGGGAGGATGCATACCTAGAAGACTTGAATGATCTACCACTGCTAAAAATATGCACACTGGCCAAACCAAAGTAAAATCTCTTGTCTCTGGAATTAGTATTTCCTACTTTGGTATCTTTTCCTGTAGGGATATTAACATACAGATAACATTAACAGAATGAAAATTTATTAGCAATGACAGAAAGGCAAGGAAGATTGGTGAGTAAGATCCAAGGGTATGAGGGGAAAGATCAAAAAACATCACAGAGTCTATCATCAGTCTGTTCCTGGGTACCTAGGAGAAAAAGTGAAGCTTCAAAAAGATGAGAAGAAAGCTGATGATGGGTGACACAAGCAGCTCCTCTCCAGGACAATGACAGAACAGTCATTATAGACAATGATGACATGCAGTGGAGAGCTTTACCCTCCAACTTTACAGGAAATGATCAGGGCAAAATACATGTATCAACACACTCTGTGATAGGAGGAATAGGGAAAGGAAGGGTGAAAGGAAGGAAGGAAGGAAGGGTGAAAGGAATCCTCTGCCACTGTCCTATCACCATGCTTATGCTATCAGGAGTGAGAACAACCCAAAGCAAGAGAAGCAAAGAGGTGTGTCCCTCTGCAGAAGACAAGCAGGGCACTTCTGAGCTGAATGTGTGTCCCTGTGTCCTGGATGGTGCTCAGGGCTGCTCCTGGATGGCCAAGCCTTCCCCTCACTCAGCAGGAGCCTGCAAGAACCACAGATCAGTGCTGGACACTGCCAGCAATGACCCTGAAATGTGTGTGTTTATTCCAGTTTGTAATCCATATATTTATAGTCCTTCCTGTAGGCTGAAGTCTGCTAAGAGAGCATTACAGGAAATGTCTGAGCTGCAGAAACTCAGGACAAGTGCCAGTGTGGAAAGCCAGCCAGCAGCCTCTTCCCAGAGCAGCACAGGGCAGGTGTGCTCCAAGGAGGGGTTTGGTGTCCCCCAGGAACACCTGGCTGGGCTCACTCTCACCCTGCTGCTCACAGGACACGGGCAAAGGCAGGTGGGGGAGCAGGGGCTCGGTGGGAGTGCCCTGATGGGGTGGGATGCTGCTGTGAGCAGGGGCAGGCCCATGGACAAGCACCAGATGTACCCCAAGAGCCCTGCTGCCAGCTCACTGAGAGTGGTTTTGTCCAAAGACAAACACATGCAGAAATGTTCCCTGTTTGCATGCACGTACACATGTTCACTCTCACACACACAGATATTATAAGGCTCAATAAAAGATCAAAAGCAAATAAATGAAGCAAATTAATGAAAATTGAGTGTAAGACTGTAATCACACCCAACCATACAAACAAAAAAAGAGCTCTGACCAAATTAGTATGTAATGCACTACTTCAGACAGATGTTTGAATAGGAACAAAAGGAAATAAGGAGGAAACTCATACAATGCTGGTTTGAGTACTTTCAGGAACATGAAAAAAAAAAAAAAAGGATAATTTCCCATTTAGCCTGCAGCAGAAATAAGGCCAGATTCTGATCCATTGAAGATACTCTTCCCATTGCCTTCAACAAAATCACCATCCAGCCTCTGCAATAACAGCTGAGAAACCTTTCCTGAAAGGGCAGGGCTATGTCTCACTGGGCTGGGGGCTCCTGGGCATGGATTAGCAGTTAACCCAGGCCCAGGCTTCTGCTAGACTCTCACAGTACTTTTCTTTCTGCTTCTCTTTTTATTGCCCACAGATTTTAACCATGAAAATCACAACTGTTTTTTCTTTAGCATGTAGAATTTGAGAACATTTGTTTCCAGTTGTGATCATAAAGAGATAAACAAACTTCTGCTAGCATGACAGCTGCAGTCATGGCCACTGCAGCAAACATGGCACAGAGCACTGCATCTGCACAGGCACAACAACTGCCTCCCCAAAACTGCACAAGTTTCTCAATCTATTCTATCTACTTACTCAAAGCAGAATTGACTAGCTGTTTAGAGGGAGAGGGTACATCAGTGATTCCCAGCAGTTCCATGTATTCCAGTTTCTGGTATCAAAATACTCAATTTTACTGCAGTCACATAACTGCTTTTTGACATTCCTTTAGGACATGCTGTATTGGATTTGGACTGATACTGACAAATTGTAAATTTGTCACTGTAATTTTGTCATTCTAGGATCTCATTCATAGACATTAGAAATGTGTGCTGTAAAATGTAATTTATACAAGAGGTTAATAAAATGTTCTTCTTGACTCCTCTGTTTTCCCATGCAGAAAGGCTTTCCCATTAGCATTAGAGTCTGCATCACAACCTTGTTGTTTCTTTAAGTGCTACTCAGTTCTCTCCTTCACAGATGGGCAGCCTGAATTATTTACTGGTGCTGTGCAGGGTCATCAGTGAACCTCAGATCACAGTTAGATTGCCAGATTGTCTTTAACATGAAGTCTTGGCTGTCACAGTTCTCTCCACTGCCTTCTCAAGATAGATCCAGAAGGTGCCTGGAGACAGCAAAACCTGCCCATTGATGTCTCTAATCTCAAAGCTGACACTTACCTTACCTTGCTGTTGGGCAGGGATGATGGCTGAGTCTCTTCAAATGCAGTTTTAAGAGTTGGATGAAGGATTTATTGTCCAAACACTAAAATCAGTCCTTGACTCATCACACCAGATTGAGGAAATGCCTTTTGGAAGCAAACAAAGACATTAGAGACTTTCCCATCCACTGATCTGAATGTGCCTGCAATCAGCTCAGGTGCAGGACTTGGTGCTCTGTCCTATCTGCACTTTGAATCTCTGAAGAACTTCTGAAGAAATCAACTCCCTGAGTGGCAAGATCATGAGTTTGCATGCTGTGAAAGGCCAGAGTCCAGGAACAGAGCCACAAAGCTGAAACCTCATCCCTCCATATCTCAGTTCCATCTGAGAGCTGGGAAAAGGGAGAATGGCTTATCAGTAATTTTATACTCCAGAAGTGCAAGCCCAACTCCTCCACTGCCGTGCATGACAATTACTCATTACACTTCCAAATCACCCTGGAGTGTCATTCTGCTGATACTCTCCTATAAATGAGGCTGAGAGGCACTGGAGATCTGGAGCACTTGTGAGAATTACAGTGACACCACTGCAAATTGTCTTGTATTTTAGCTATCAAGGAAGTCAAAGGAACTGGCCCTTGCCAAGATGTATCCTGCTGCTGCAGCAAGAAAGATCATTTGTGCTTTCAGCCTACCTTGTTTATAAAGTTATACATTTACTCTGGAAGTCAGCAGAGCTATCACAGATCTGAACTCCATGTAATTAGGAGACAGCATCAGGTGATAAAAATGCAGAGTAAGTCCTAGCAAGTGAGGCAGGGTTTGGTGGTCTTGGCTGCAAGGAAGAACACGGAATCAGAGAAAGTACATTCAAAAATAAACTGCAAGAACTGCAGTTGACTGTGACACCCACCTTGATGGTTCTTACAACATTATGATAATTTATCTCATCTGTCCTGTTCCCTTTTACCATCTGCCCAGCTTCCTTTCCAACCCTGTAAGTACTCTTTGATCTGGTAATCCTTGCTTGGTCTCCAAAGAGGTGCCTCTGTATTTTGCTTTTTTGTTTGTTTTGTTTTCATTTGTTGGTTTGGGTGTTTTTGTTTTGTTTTGGTTTTTGTTGGTTTTCTTTTTTAGATTTTATTTAAATAATTTAAATTCTCTGATGCCAAAAATAAACGTGGCAATTCATTCAAATAACTAAAGGCTTATTATTAAAACAGAAAATACCAGATAAGTTAATTAAAACATTTAATTTTTAATGTATTGTGGTTTTCCATTATTTTACACAATACACCAGGATAAAAGTGAGATGTTCTTAAAGTGAATATATTCAGAGGCTCAACTTTTCTTCTAACTACAGCAGAATGGAAACCAGGAACTGTTTAACAGACTAACAGATAGAGAAAGATTTAACAAAATTAACAGATACCAATGAACCTCCATTTATCCCCAAATTGCATATATTTCTTTAATGTTACATCTAATCTTTTGGGAAAAACGAATCTACTTCATTGAGTATATACATACTTGTGTGAGGCAACAACAAAGTTTGGATTTTATACCAAAATATTTTTGTAATTGCCCCTGAAAGGCAGCAATTTTCTGATGCTGTATTAGAACATAATATAATACCCCTTAACAGCTGAATATACGTCTGGGGCCAAGCAGCCCTGGAACAGTATTTATGCTAATTAAAACTAATTTCTTTGCAAAAGTTTTAGTCTTAGCAAACAATTTAAACTTAATGTGTACCTTTCAATTTACCTTTCTTCTTATGTCAAGAAAGTATTTGCAGCAACATTGTCATTAGGCAGTTATGTTTGTGATATTAGGTACATATGATGGCAATTAGAGGCAAAACCTCCAAAAATCCTGGTAGTATACCCAGGCATGGCTATAGCTATTTTAAGCAGATTTATACTTAGGGCATCAAAGAACGTCACAAAAGAAGAAAATATGGTAACTGTTGCTTTAAATTATAGCTATCATTACTTCAAAAGGATATTCAATCAGAAACCACTGCAAACTTAAACTATTTATGTCTTCTGACACTGAAAGGAAAGTAGGCAGTTTCAGCCTGTCATCTCCTAATTCCTTTTTTTCCCCTCCTATTTTTTTTTTTTTTGTGTTTAATAAAAGAAAAGTACTGTTTGGTCTAAGAAACAAGTTATAAGTCCAGGAGGAATGAGTTAGAACAGGTCTCCTGCTTGTTTTTGACCTTTCCCTGTCTGTCAGGCTCATTAAGTATTGCAGGTTCTTGGCTAGTTATTTTACAACAACTATTGGAAAAATGAAACAAACCTGTTCAATGATCTTGCTTTGACTGCTTGGACATAACAGTCAGCAGTGTTTGCCCAGCAAAACAGTTCCTGTGTCAAGGTAGAGCTATTTTCCCCTACAAATCAAAAAGACAAAAGTGAAGCCACAGTTGCTTGCAGAGTAAATTTTGAACAAAATCCTAAGATCATGATTAAATTGTCCACAGGGATTCCTGACCTCTTCTGGTAACAGGAACACACCTCCCTGTAGTCAAATGTTTAAAAGCAAGGAACTTTCTGTTCAACAAAATGTTTAGAGTTTGGCCATGGGATGGTCTGAAAAAAACTAGCAGGAGTTTCAGGAGGTAAATAAATTTAAAAAAAAAAATAATTCTTTATGGGCCTGATACCCCTTCCTCTCCAGAGGCACACAATGTGTTGAGCAAAGGTGCCATTAATTTAGAAATAAAATTACAAAAAAAAGAGAAATGCCTACAGAGGAGTGAAAGGGATCTCATGACAAGAAAGGGGAGAAAAAGATGTGTCCTCTGTGCAAAATACATTCGCAAGGCAAAATGAGCACCTTGTATTCCCAGCTGCAGGGAAGAAGGCAGACACAGAAATCTGCAGTTGGGAGATGGGTGGGTGCAGGGGAATTCCAGATAAATTTGTGGTGCAGGCTTTGGGGGAGCAGGCAGCAGAGCCTCAGTAATTTTGCCAGGCAGATGCAAGCAGCTCACAGCTCACGGGGCTCCTGTCTCGTGACAAAAGGATGAATTACTGAGTTGGAATTACAGCCCTTCCATCACACAGATATGTGTACATGAGGCAGGAGCAAAAGAGCCCAAAGCAAGAATCAGGCCTGTTTGGCATTTTCCAGAAAGTGGGAGCATTGCTGAAGAATGTTTCAGTTTTGAATGACACTGGTCACACCTGGGACAGTGACAGGATTTCTGTCAGGGTTTCTTCCCCACGGCAGTGCCTGGTTGGGAGTTGAGCCCCTCCACGATCAGATGTTTCTGGCTGATTTTTCTGCTCCCAGGGTAGCTGGTTTGAGCCCCAGGTACCTGGCAGAGCAGCACGAGTCAGGATCATGGCCCTGTGGAAGGCAGAGAGGTGTTTCAGAAGATAACAAGGCGATTCCCAGCCCAGACAATTTCAGGGGGCTGTCCATGCAGAGGGTCCGTGCAGCGTGCCTCTGGAGCACCCAGCTCCATGGACCAGCACCCCAATAGCCCTGACCCACGTGCTGAAACCACACTGGTTCTGCTTGATATTCATCCTCTGCACCTACAGTGAGAGGGAGGCCAAAATCAAACAGTTTCAGCACAGAACACAGGACCTGACTTTTAGAGAAATGTCTGGTAAAAGCAAGCAAAGGAAAAACTGAGTGTAACCTGTTGCCACAGTTCTCATCACTGGCATTTTAGCTGTGTTTCAAAACATGTAGGTAACATTTTTTATAATTTGCGCTGGGCTTTTAAAAAGTTTTTTCTTGGTAGAATCTATTTGTGAAAAAAACATTTCTCTGCTGCCCTTTCCAATTCAACAATATAAACTAATTAACAAAACAGTTTGTACTATTCATAGATTTGTACCAATCACCACAGTGAAAAGGCAAGTTAACCAACCCACATCTAAATAAATAAATGGTTGACATCTATCCTCAACAAGATTACTGACAGTAGTTTTCTTAGGCACAGAGTCCAGCACAGCTTCTCCCCAGCAAGATTCTTGTGCTTTTTGGTCTGAAACATTGTCCCAGCTTGGTTATTTTTTTCTTTTCTGCAACAGCAGGAGAGAGTACAAAGACTAGGGAGAAAGAGTAAATATGTGAATTATGTGAATTAAATAAATAAATACTACTAAGAAAAAAAACATCTCTGGACTCTTAAAAAGGAATTAAAGACACATCGAAGAGACAGAAGTCACGACATGGAGAAGTAGCTGCAGAATAAGCATAAATGGCCATAAAACCAGGAAAACCTAAATGTTTCATTCCACAGGGCCACTGTCCTTTCCCATGGGGACCACTGTACTTTTGAGGTGACATAAACTGCCCCCCTGGCAGGAGCTGCTGGCTCTGGAGCACAGCCTGTGCATGGGGCAGGGCTCTCTGCCTGCTCATCACAGGTAACTGCTGCTTTAGCAAATTGTTCCAGGGACTGGAATGCAGCAATAACTGATCTAATTAGTGTGGGCTGTAATCTAGGAGGGTTCATTATGTCACACACATTATGACTCCTGGGTATTACTAAAGGACTCATTTGTAGCAGTTGAGATGAATTTCTCTGCACACATGTAATGTCACCCATGTAGCCATGGTAAGGTGGCTTTAAGATGCTCTGACGTAGTTAAAATATTTGACTTTGAGCAATTTTGAGTTTCCAGACAGTAATAAAGAAATCAGCAAATAATACAGATTTACTTCTTACCAGGAGAAGTGGAAAAAAAAATTAAATGTAACGGCTACTTCAGATTGAAATGGCAAGTAAACTCTGTGACAAAACTACAAAGGAAACTAATAAATCATGCCAGAAGAAATATATACCATAATTAAAGACACACACACACACAAACTTGACAGAGACTTTACGTTTCTGGGTACAATACCTGTTTACTTCATGGAACGGGGAAAAAGTTTAATGGCTCCTTAAGAGAAGACAGTTATTTATTATTTCTGCTCTAAAAGCCCCATGAGCCTTCCCCCAGCAGGAAAGCAGGCCTATACTGCAGGTAACGAACCCAACCACATGAATTACAGAACAAGACAAATGCATAAAATTGTATAAGCAGCTTTCATACTACAATGCTGAAGTAAAAACCTGAAGTAAAAAACAGGTTATAATTAAGTTTAATTTAACCTCTCAAAAAAAGGTTATAAATATAACCTCTATTATTTGCTTCACTTCAGGAGTCTCACACCAACGAGACATTTCACAGCCTTTGCTTTTATTATTGAAAAAGTTCGTTTCCACACAGATACAAATATGCTTTTCCCTTTGACTTACATACTGTCTGATGTAAAAAAAAAAAAAAAAAAAATCTTCTGGAGAGCACTTATGCCTGTGCTTAACATTAAGCAGTCCTTAGAGCCCCTGCCTGCACCTTCTTAAATCAATATTAAAGCCTCTGTTAATTTTGTTTGCTCATGATCCCCACTCAAGGGGAAAATGCCACCATGACATTGACATTGGTGACTTCTGTGGTGTTCTATTCTGAACACACTGATCTTCAGACCTGATCTAAAATTAACTGAAATGAATTAATTCTTTACTTACTTTCATATGATTTGCATTGGACCTGCCTTCTTTTTAGGAGTCAGAACTCAATGTTATTTTTTCTCAGGTTCCTTTAGAAAAATTAAATTTTACAAAGTTCAGTTTGTAAAGTAGAATATCTGAATTAAATTCTGTACGTAGAATATAGCATTGTTCAACTAGAAATGTCAAGTTGTGTATGAGGCTAGCATGAAAATGCTGCAGTATGAGTTGTGTTTGTTTCACTGCAATATGTTTTAGTGGCTGAAAGCACCTTGGACTAAAATCTAAATCTAAAATCTAAATCTAAAACTTTAAAAATTATTTTTAACAAATCCTTTCCCACAGAAAGCTAAAGACCTAACTGGATGACTTATTTCCATTACTTTCTAACCCAGATGGGGGTTCAATATCTCTTAAATGGTTTTTTAAAATCTCAAATATAAATTTAATTTCCAGATACAAATTAGATTCCCATTCTCTTACAAAACCTTCTCTAATGCCGTTACCTCCAGTATCCTTTTTGAGGTCTAGGTATCAAATGTATTTCTAAGTGGGTACCAGCTAGAAAGACTGACTGTATTTAGTCTTTAATTAAATGCTGGTAGATTTCCTTCAGTAGCATTAAGCTCAGAAGTGAGAAAATATAATTAAATGATGCTCCTACACAGGCAATGATCAGCAGTCTTGCATGCAAGGTGTGGTAGCACAGTAAGCTAAGGATTACTTCTCAGTTTTAGTTTTATATTGGAATTCTCATATCTCAGGAGAAACCCTATTCTGTATGCATGAAATATTAACCAGGCAATTGTCCTAAGGATGCAGTGGATTTATGAAAGTCCATTAATCTGATTATTAATTGGATTGCTGACAAGTTAAGTGTCTCAGTGCTGTTAAAACAAAGTATATTTTAAATGTATCTGACTTCCTCCCATGGTCTGCCATCTCACTGAAGATGTGGGAAATGAAAGGTTGCTATCATAAGAGGTTGCCACTGTGTGGAAGCCCCGGTATCATTAACAAGCAAGGAAAACCTCACCATGAAGAGCTGGTGGGTTGTACAAGGTTTTCAAAGACACTGAGGCAGGAATTGAATGACAGCAGAAAAGGAGGTTAATCTTTAACAGTCTTGTTCTAAATGGAAATATTTCCAATACTAGTGAACTGCTGCAATTTCCACGTGTACATCTGAAACATTCCTTTGTGTGGACATGTTCTACGTGATGTCTTGGCAGGAGCCAAGAGACACAGACTCTGATCTGAGCTCTGCCACTGACCCGCCCCGTGACCCCGGATAAATCATTCCACTGCTCTGTTTCTCCTCTTACTTTTGCCTGTCTTGCTTCTTTAGAGCACAAGCTCTTCACACAAGGAGCCAACCTCTAGTTACCTTTTTGTCTGACGTGCTGAGGCCCCGATCTCAGATGAAGCTTCTAGGAACTTTTGAAAATAATAAAAATAGTGGTGAGGAGTGGATGGTGCTGACATTCCCAGCCCTCATTCTATCCCAGGAGATACACCACCATCAGCACAACCACACCTATCCTCATGGATTTTAGCTATAAGTTAGGGGTTAGAGAAGCAGACACGTCTTAGTGGAGCTACAGATGAGAAAATAGACCTCTGTAGTCTTTTCTGTTAACTGCTGGAAGTTTAATTTAGATTAAATAATAGGTTTTTTCCCATACTGTGAGATGAAAAACACAAAGTCAGTTGGTCTGGAGAGCCAAAGCAAATTGTATCAACAATCCAGGCTAAATTAAGGTGAGCCATTCTTTGTCTTTCACTCCTTTTCACTGTTCTGAAGACAAAGAAAAAGAACAAAATATGCTCACGCTAGAATAGGACCCAGCTGCTAGTTAAGGCACTCTCAAGATGTGGCATCTGCTTGGCTGGAAGGGTTCAGATTCACACCTCACCCACCCCAGAAAAGCACTAGAATGATCAGTGTATCCTACCCAAGACTGGACACATTTCTGCCCCCTCTTGAGGCTGTTTGCATGGAACACTGACACTGCTCTGCCACTTTGGGCCTCAAGCTTGGGAGATCAAAGTCCTGCCCTGGCTTGGGATCTCTATTAGGCACACAGTCACCAAAGAAGGGCACAACTCCAGCAGGGCTCCCTTCAGCACCCCCTAAATTCTCCTTAGCATGCTGAGACTCCCTCTGGATTGCCTCAGACCGCTGACTTGGCTGGATCCCTCTCCCAGCCTTGTCTTACCAGGAAGACAAGCTCAGGCATGGCCTCAGCAGAGGTGTTATACAAGGAGCAAGGTGAGAAAGCCAATCCCATCCTCCACGGGAATGGCCCACCTGTGGCATTGATGAGAAGATTATGTACAGCTCCTGTGCTGAAACACTCATGTCTGGCACCAGGACTGTGTTGCTGGAAAAGCCTCCAGGTGATTCAGGTCTTCAGCTGTGGGATGAGGTAAGTCTGAAAGTACTGCTAAAAATGGTATTCCAGGACTACATTGGGATGTAGCTGTGTGCTCATTCCAGCCCCAGTGCAAAACTGAGATTCCCCATGGAAGTTCCAGCACCTCACACCTCCAGGGTTCTGCCTCTGTCTCCAAGGCAGGTACCTGCCCAGTGCCTTTAGGTTTGCAGAACTTTGGTGTACATCCTGCAAAGTGGAGGATGATCTGGCCACATCCTCACTATCACCTCTGTCTCCACCAGCAGTACCATGTGCCTCCTTCAGCACAGGAGTTTTGGTGTCCTGGGAGCTCTGGCAGATCTGTGAAAGTTACCAAGATGAACCTAGATAGAGGATACATACCCTAAATCACTAGGAAAAACATTCCGGGTCACTTTTGAGCCACGTAAAATAGCAAAGAAAACTTGTAACAGTTTTGATAAACAGGCTTTGTTACTGCAACCCCAAAAAAATCCACTCAGAAATACAGAACAAAGTCAAGACTGCAGGATATAAGAAACTCATAATTTTTATCCTTTCCAGCTTTTACCCTTCCTCCTTTTTTTAAAGTAAGCTTGACCTACTGTGACTCCTAGAAGTTACCTGCTGGGCACATCAGATATATTTCAGTAACTAGAGAATGAGAAATATATACTAGGCTATGGAATAGAAACCAAAATAAAAGCTTTACCATTAGGAATATTAATGTTGGTACTGTCTGAGTTAAGACAGTTACAGACTGGAAGGCTCAGTTGCTGCCCTTAGTTTGTGTAAGTAGGACTATCAGCAATTCATCCTGTGAAAAACAGCACTTCAGCTGGCAGAGGTAGAAGGGAAGAGTGAGAGAAATTGAGGCCTTTTGTCTTGGGTTACATGTTTAGGGGCTAGAAAAACCCTACTACCTTTTTTTTTACCTCTGTAAAAAACAAATAAAATGAAATGGGAAGGAAAGAAAAAAGCTCCACCAACACCACAGCAACATGACAGTGATGTGCATAATGATCTTTGGCAGCCTAAGATAAGATCACAGCCCGTGGGACTGCTGGAGCCTGGAGCTAACAGACCCCTGCTTTGGGGAAACACTAGAAGTGTACAGGAAAAAAAAAGTTTGGTTTCCATATTGAAAAGAAAGGAGAGGTATGCTGCTAAATCTATTCCTTCTGAAGAAACCTTTGAAAATATAAATATATGAAAACCTCTGAGTCACTTCTGCATCCATGAGTGAGTGATCCCTTCTACTCTCACCAGTAATACCAGGAAGGGCTGCTCTACTCCCAGTTTGTCCCCGGAACTATGCTCTGCTTAGGTAGTTCCATCAGTTCTTTCAGTAAAAGTCACCATGCAGATATCATTCTCCCCTTAAAGTCACTATAGGGTTTTTTTCAAATCACTAAAGATTTTTCTTTCCTAATGCAAACTAGTCCATAAATTTTCAATCCAGAATATAATGAATGACGTTCATCTAAGTTACTGCTGCCACTATCCTATCTCCCTCTGATATTGGGAACAAGCCTGTCCTTTCAGGAAGATTGTCTGAAATGTCTTTAATTGAATTAAAATAATAAAAATCTGTTCTGTTCCAAGAAAGGATCCAGAAACTTCTCAAGTCCACAAGCAACTTTGCTGTTTCTATTGATTTTAGATGGAAGGTGTGAAATACAACAACTAAATGGCAGTACTAGTGAAAAATCAAGTTATTTATGGTCCTCTTCAGTTGGATTAGTTTCTCTAAATAATTCCTTGTTTATCTGTGTTAATGTTTGGACTAGTGCAGTGGGAGGAAACAGCAGGATGGGAAAAAGTTTCTTTTTTGGGAAGATTTAAGGGAATGTCAAACTGTGCCTGGCTGCTGCTGAATACTGAGCTGTTCTGAAAATCCAACCCTTTCCTTGGGTGCTGAGCAGAGGGAAGCCATGCTGCTGGTTAGCTTCAAGGACTGGTATCAGAAAAATCAGAGGGTTGGCAGACCTGTGCATGTTTGAACAGAGGAAAATACACTATAAAGAAATGTTGAGTGGGTGGAAAGTGCAGGGAGCAGCAGTTCTGTGAATCACTTCCTCCCCCAAGGCCTTGCTGTCATTAGGAGTACAGGTGTGTGGTTTTCAAAACACATGTTGTCCATACTGATATTTGAACAAGCCTTAGTAAAATCAGTAGCAGTTCTAACAGGCATTTACTGGTCAAGATAAACCCTAAGCTCCCCCCTCTGGGTTGTCACAGTCAGCTAACATGTTAAAACTGTTGCTGCCTAGTCCAAGAAAGGATTTTAACATGAGTTAAAAATAAAGTCCTTTTTGTACATGCATGGCTTAAGAGAGAAGAGTCCAAATCCCTTCTTCCAGCAAGAAGAATAGAGAGAAGCAGCAGAAAAAGAGGATTAAAAGCAGCCTATGTGCTCTGTCTTGCCTGTTTACTTCCCAAGATTTTATTTTGCTTTGCTCCACTTACTCGTGTGCCACTGGATGCCGTCCCAATAAATTTCTGAATGACCTTTCAAATCAGGCCCTCATACAGAACATGGTCAAGGCATGGATTTCTGGAGCCAAGTGCCCCCTAGTACATCAACAGGTGAATGTTTTGCAAAGCAAACTCTTCTGAATATGGTAGTGTTCACCAACTCAAAATCTTTCATCTCCTTAAAAGCATTAGAAACAGAGGATGAGGCAGATGCTCTCACATCCAGCCAGCTCTGCTGCTGGGGAACATCAGAAAAGCTCTCTGGCATTTTCTGAGGTGCAAGACAAAGCACAATTTTCCCCAAAAGCATGAAAGCCAAGTTTATGTCCATTGCCATGCAACTGTATTACACTAATAGTGAATTTGCAGCTCAGTGCCTGGTACTAATCGCTCATTCTGAGTCAATTTGAACGCACGCTCTCCAGAGGCAGCCCAAGTCTAAACTGAAACACTGTAGGAAGTAAAATGTCATTTAACTGGAGAAAGGAAAGAGCCTAGTGAAAGTAAGAGAATTCAAGGGGCACTCCTTTCTGCTGTCATTTGTCATGTATGACACAGGAATGTTGACATCATCCTCTGATAAATGACACTGGCACCTGCACCAGAGAGATATTCTTCAGCAAAATAGAAGCCTGAAAATCCAGCAGCAGGGCACCACTAGTAGGTTCCAGGAGCTTGCAAGAAAGGAAAGATAGATGATGATAATTTTCTTCAAAGAGAAACATAAGACTTTTAAAGAACAATTCCCTTTTGCTTCCTCTTCTGCTCCCCCTGGGCTTTGGGAAATGATTCTGTTTTCTAAATCTAATCGTGACTTAGACACAAGCTATAAGTTATCCAAGAGCTAACTTGTGGCACTCATGCCACCACCCAGTCTAGGAGGATAAGTGTCAAGCAGAGAGCTCCAGAAGGCATTCCCTTGACAGAGAGCTTCAAAGGGGCCAGGCTGGCCTCCTCTTGTCCTAGGCCAGTTAGAGATGTCAAAGAACAGACTATTCTAACACCAGTCCTTCCAAATCTCACCTTTGCATTCACAACCTGTAGTGCAGAGACTTTTTCCTCTTAGAAAGGGAATACACAGCTCCACCCCACTCCTGTATGCTGTACAGCTGCAGGGAGGGTTTGTGGCAGAGGAATTCTCTTGGGAAACTTCTGCACAGCCATACAGAGCCTGCTGTGGTGTGCTTTGACATCAGCAGGCAAAGGTAACTAAAGAAATTTTTTCTCATCTTAAGATAGATACATCACCAGTTTTCTGTGTTGAAAAGCCAAAGGCCAGTGGATTAATTGTGAGGGGAAAATCCTGCTACTCTTAAAAATGAAAAGCAAATAGATGTGTCTTCTCTGACAGATTTTTTTACTTGGTTGGCTCATGGTACTTATATGCAGCTTGATTTTTCTTTAATTTTATGATTTATTTATGCCAGAAAAGAAGGGGAAAAAGCTATTTGATTTGGATCATCAGGTTGTGAAGGCAAGAACACAAACTCTGTGACCAAGGTAGCCTGGTCCATCATTAGGAAACCTGCATCCCATGCCAAGTACCTGCCTAGCCACTGGCCAGTCCTAGTTTGTTCTAACCTGCTAACTACTGTCTACTCCATTTGTCCCTTGCCATCTCCAGGGATCTCCATGCAGGGATATGGACTAATAGCCCAGCAGTTCTGGGCCAAGAAATATCCTTTTCATCCTGTACAGCCAGCACTGTCTTCCAGACCTCTGAGTGCATGAGGGAGGCTGGAATCTGGATGAAGAACAGCTGGCTTAAAACACACCCTCACAAGCCAGTACTGGCTGAAAGGAGAAAACACTGAAGAAAGAAGCAGTACATGGGCTAACCTTCATATGCAGGGCTCCTTCTCCAGGACTGCTAAAATATTATGCTGCTCTTGGCTCTTACTGAATCCATCTTTGGTACTGAGCACTGCAGCAGAAGCAATCTCTGTACTCCTGATTCTCCTGCTGGGATAACAACCCCACATTCATGTCTTCAATATTGTCAGGTTGGATTGTCATAAACTGAGCTATGTAACACATTCTCCAGGAAAATACACTTTCATCTTCTAACCCAGAGAACCAAAAGACAGCATATCACACTGATCTGCTCTTCAGACTGCTTTGGACTAGAAACTTGCTAATTAAGCTGCAGGCTTGTGACTGGTGAGTCCCAGCCAGCTGGACTGGGTGCCTTCCCCTCAGGAAGCTCCAGACTTTGTGCACTACAGTGAAAGGCAAACAGTAACTGCAGGTGCTGACCCTTGGCTTGGTGGGGTTAGGTCAGCCCCATTTGAAAGGCCTGCTTTGGCAAAAGGCAATTCATTTTATCTCATCATGTCACACATGTATGGCTATGGTCATCACAAAAGATAGTGATGCAATTTTCATACTCAAGGAAATATGAAAATGTAAGTGCTTAGGCTTGGCTAAAAACTTTCTTCAACCCATTCTTCATAAGAAAACAGTAATTTCAGGGACTGATGGAAACTGTGAATTCTAACAAAGGTGGGTGAGACAAGACATTTGTTTTTACTGTACACATTTTTTTCAAAAAAATGGACATTATTATCCTCATAGTCTTGATACTTCTAACAGCTTTCCTGTTGCAAACTATTACTTGATGAATTTATAATGTTTAGAGCATAGCAATGATGACATAATTTTGCTGTAATGAAGATAAATATTGTCTCAGAATGTCAGAAGGCACCACATCACCCATTAGGTGTTATGATTTCAAAATACCCTAAAGAAAAGTCTTCTGGGCAGGTTGCAGGTAGATACACACACACACGTCTGATTTTGATTAAAATATAAGTTATTGAAAGGTTCAGTCAGTCCAAATCTAGATTCAACTGTTCAGCCCCATATATTTAAACACAGAATAAGAGAAAAAAGCCCTCCTAGGACTCTCCATATTCTCCATGCACTGGCCAGACAATGATCTAATAACAGCAGTGACTTTGGGGATATTTGTTTATCTGCTCTGAGTCCAGTTAAGTGACTCAGAGGTAACGTGGCATTTCACTGATGTTCTGTTGGACCCTGTTGTGCTTGTAACTTTATCCTGAAGGAGGCTATTCATAGCAGGCATTCAGGAATGCTGCAGAAGGGGTAATTTGAAGATGGTTGCAAACACATTTGTGGATACAAATGAGGCAGCCACAAGTCTTCATACCTTATCTCTGCAAAAGCAAGTATAAAATGGCAGGGTGGGAGAACAGGGGGTTTCTCCCAGAGCAGTGATGCCAGACTGATTCCTCATCCAAGCAGCAGTGGGGGCCTCCTGATAGTTTTGATTATTTCACCCCTGACATCAATCAGGAGGGCAGAATCAGGCCCTCAACACTGACAAAAACTGCTCAATCTGCTCTGACCCCTCATTTGAAAGTATGCCTAGACACAAATGTAAGAGACAGAAGATTAAGGTGATAGGGGCTAGGAGGAGGAAAGCTGAAGGAAAATATGCTATAAATATAAACTGGGTCATATAAAAAAGATTAAGAATAAAAGACAGCTTTCTTGTAATGTCCAGCTGTTTCTCCTAAATATTTCTAGCAAACCTACATATGTATCGTTTCAGAAATGTACCAAGAGGGAATACCAGCACTTTACTTAAACAACACTCTGTAGGATTGCTGGTGGTTTTGAAGCTGCAGCTCTGAGATCTGTCAGGGTAGGACAGGAGTTATTTCAATAGTAGTAAGTAGCTCTCCCACTGCTTTTCTGTGAATTGATCAATTTTCACCCTTTCTTGCCTTTCTGCAGTCACATACAGATGTAAAACAGATTAAGGCTCTGTGGAAATAAAATAACATTTTTAAAAAGACACCTAGGACTTTCTTGAATTCCCCTGCAATAAAGTGCAGGGAAAGGTGAATAAAGCCACATGACAGATGGTAACAAAATGACAAAGGTCCTGACTGATAGTTTATTGAGATGACAACTCAGTGAGATTTTAGACATCTCTGGAATGAAGACTATTTTTGTCTTTTCACAAGTTAAAACCTATGTATGATCAAGACAACTGCCTGCCTATCTGTTGAAACTCTTTTCTCCCTGATACCTCTCTCTAACAGAGCAACACCTGCCTGCAAAATAACCCTTCTTCCTCTTAGTGTACTTTAGAACTAGAGTTTGACAATGCTTGAAAGGAAACCAAAGCCAAATAACAAACCATTATCAATATATTATTTATGCAGGATCCAAAAACTGAGAAACATCACTAACAAGTCACTTAAATTTTCAGCCACAGATCTCAAGTATGGAAAACATCATTATAAATACCTGGCTGCTGGGAAAGCAGAGCAATGGAAGGGCTGCATGGTCTCAAGGAGAAGAGTTTGCTTGCTGCCTGTGCAGCACTTCCTACCAGTGCAAAGGGAAAGCAGGAGGCTTTAGTTTGCCTTGGCAGTGTTTTATACTCCATTTCTTTTGGTGCAGAGCTCTGCACAGGCTCCAGACCGCAGAGGACTGATCTCTGGGCTCAGCTCCCCCCCAGTCCCTGACCTCTGGCACCAGGGCTTTTCCCTCCCAGCTCAGAGTGCTGAGGACTGGACCCTGCTGCACGCGGCACCGAGGCTCTGGAATGCCTCAGATTGGGCTTCAGAGACAATAAAGATTACAAATTATAGAGCACAGTGGGAATAAAAGAGATGGGCTGCCCACTCTGACTATCCATCACCGTTTCCCATGTCTCTGGGCAAAAGCAAAGCAAAGCTTTCTCAACAGCCCAAGGACAAAAATAACTTGTACATATTTTTAAATGTTTTACTCTCCCATTCTTGGGCTAATAAAAGTCAGAAATAGAGAAGGCATTGATTTTATACTTTCTAAAGTCACTAGAGTAAAAGGGCCCCTACAATTTATATTTTCAAATGAAAAATTATTGAAGCAAAATAGTTATTTTTTTCAGCATAGACTGCCTTTTATGCAAATTTCACTTTTATCTACAGTATTTATATATAACAATATCTAATTGCACAAAGCAATTAAACAAGCTTCCACATAATCAAATGACGAGTGAGAATCAGTGAGGTTATATATTTATTTTGAGGTTTAAAATGTGAAACTGACTGAAAGCTGGATGGTTTTGGAATTAAGAGGATACTCACACTGAATCTGATCCTGTCAGACGATCTTAAGGTCTCAGAGATGCCAAACAGAATTTAAAATGAACAATTTCTGTGATGATAATGCCATAAGTCAGATGAATATTAGGTATTTCTAGGAGTTCTGGTTTGTGTCTTGCTGGCCAACTCCAGGATTTTGTCAGGGACTGTTTACTGCTGAAGGCACAACTGTCATTAGCTTGAGATAAAAGATCCTAAGGTGATGGCTGTGGATGGGGCAGAGAGAGAGCTGAGTTACAGATACATATGTCTGGGAGTTTATTATTATTAAATATGAGAAAAGCCCTGAATACGTACACAGGTTCCCACAGACACTAATGCACAAACCCAAGCCTTTTAGAACAAGGCTTCCCTGACAACATTTGCTGTACTTTGATGTCAGTCTCAGGAAATATGCTGGCAGCTCCTCCACACAAAAATCTATTTTCCACAAACAGCATATTCTGCCAGTATAAAATTCATCATCCAGACATACAAAGGACACAGGGCCAAGGGCCTTGAGTGACACACCAAAAACCTCAAAACACATGTCTGAGCTGCCACATGACTTGTATAACACTATTCACATACAGCATGAAGCTGGAGCGCTGCAAACCACATCTTCATATTTTGCAACATCCTGTAAACTCATTGCAGGGAAACAATAACAGATACTAAAATGGTTTGCTGATGACACAGCTCAGATAATTTTTTTTCTTTCAAAACAGGGGTGGAGGGTGAATGGAAGTCAGTCCTGGTGTTCAGTCAACACTAAATACCCAGGTTGTGTGTCTTGGTAAGGAAGAAAGGTACATCATATCTCAGCTGCTGCTCAGTGGCAATGAGGTACTGCTGAAGTCATTAATTGGTGACTGGAGGCCACAGGTCATCTCTGGAATTGAGATAATTCCAAAGGAAGCATTTTAATGATATAAGGAAAAAGGGCCACTGCGGGGCAATATCTTAATAAAATGAGGGGAGGGGGAAGAGGCTTTCATGGAATATTGATTTAGTTAATTCTCCAGGATTCAAATGGAAAGATACATCTCATACCTGAGCCAAATGGATTTGTGAGCTAGATAAGAATTAGCAACATATTCTATATGTTGATATTCAGCATATTCTCTGTTTATTTTATTTTTTCCCATTTTTCAGCACTGGGAGAACAATTTAGAAAGTGTTCATTAAATAAATGTTAGTAAGGACATATTTACAGAGAGTATTTGCTTTTTCATTTGCCTTGATAGGTAATTGCTGAGAAGTCAGCAATTCCTGCAGGCTTATATGGTCCTTCAAGTAAACCAGCAATAACCCAAAACTCAATCTAAAAACTAAAGAAAAGAATTCAGCTCTGTTTTCTAGTCTCAAGTTTAAGAAATCTTTTTGGTGCTTTTATGACAAACCTAAGACTGAAAGTAGGCAAATTCCATCTGTGGTTCATCTGAGCAGGAGCAAACACCCAGTAACAGTAATATATAATGAAAAAAGTGCTGGGCAATTTAACTTGAGTTTTACTATATTTTAAAGGCAGGAAGTATATTTGTGGAAATGCCCTTTTTCTTTAATCAGAAAAATCAATATGTGTGGGACAAGGAGAATATTTATCTTTGAAATAAGAGCATGAGAGATTTGCACAGAGCACTTCTGGCTCTCCAGCACAGAGCTGCCTCACCCCCCAACACAGAGGAATGTGTTTGTGCATGGCAGGAGCAGCCTCCTTGCACAGCAGCTCTGCCTCCTTGTCCCAGGCCAAGTTATCTCAGCACAGTGCCCAGGAGGGCTTTGCAGCCTGGAACCACCAGTGCCCAGCCCGGCTTTACCCCTCCCTCCCTGTGCTCCTGCTGGGCAGCCTCAGACCTGAGCTACAGCCACACTATGAGGAACTTAAAGCATCCTGATTATATTAATTTGTCTCAGAAATTATTATTGGGCTCCTGGGGACTTTGGGCAGTACTTTGCTCAAGGGGGATTTATTCTCCTTGCAGCAGCCAATTCCATGGCTGTTTCTTGAGACACTGTTATTGAGAGCTGCAGCAATTCCTGTGACAATATATCAGGGGTAAATTCTCTTTTGATACTGCTGGAAAATCCTTGCCAAGCTGACATTGCATATTAAAGGGTTCACAATAACAAAAGGTAGAAATTAAATTGAACAGGATATTAATACCTTGTAGTTGAGGAAATGGTATTTCCTTTTGATTTAACTTTTTGCTTTGTGAATTAGCCAAAATCTGCAGCCCTGCACAAACTGAACCAGCTTTCCAGGCTGTCCACAAAGCACCAGCAGTGCCTTCCTCTCCCCTGGCACATGGTGACAACAACCATCTCCAGTGCCTCTCCTTCCAAAAACTCTTCAGACACCTCTCAAGTTTAAAATTAAGCAGGTCTTCTTTATTCTGCATCCCCCCCATAGCTCCTATTCATCCTATTATTTTCCAAAGAAGTAACTATTAGTTTGTGATTTGCACATCCCAACAGCCTACAGATGTGAAGAAAAGGTTTAAAATATCTAAGAGGTTTTTCACAGTGCAATTTCCTTCTGTTTCTGCTGCACACTCAGATATTTTATTTTCCTACTTTCTTTCATTGCTATAGAAAATATTCAAGTGCATAGATCAAAAAAAACATGAATAAACATTAGCTGGACAGAGCCACACCTCTGCTGTCTCCTGTGTTTTGAAGGAGGCCAGCCTGAAACACCTGGGGCTGTTAAACACCACAAATCTACTTCTGAAAAGACATTCACATTACTTCTGAAAAGACTGAAAGTGTTTCTCTTGCATGACATACTCTGGTGGGCTGAGGACGCTTTGCTTACTCAAGAAACCCTTGCTGAGCCACTGTGACCTGTCAGTGCTGCACACTCGGGGGTTTGACCTGACATGTGGCTGCTGAGACCTGGACATTGAGCTTCACATAGGGTAAAACTGTGACTGTCCTTCAAAAAAAGGTTCTATCACTTTATTAAGGTAGATGCTGAGAAACCACCTATGTTAAGGTAAGAAATAACTTCATAAGAAATTTTCACAAATTGAAATTTTCTCTCTGTCTTCAAAGGTAAGCAAATTGATTACTGCAGCCACAAGGTGCATGTTTGCAAACCTGCATTTGTAGAGCACAGTTCCAGTCCTGTGCATGGCCCCTGTCTCCCCCAGCCTGCTCTGGCTCCTGGGCTCCATCCAGCAAAGCCTCTTCCCATGGCTCCACCTTGCTGTGGCCCCGTGGGTGGGACATGGGCCATGGACCATGCTCACACCAGGCTGTTCTGTCTCCCTGCAGCAGAGGGTGAGGGCTGGCTGTGGTCCCTTTGTCCAACAAGCCTGAGGAGGGCTGTTTTGGTTATGTCTAGGCAGCCCTGTTACATAATGGAAGAAGCACTTCAGGAATAATGTGCCAACATCCGTGCTAACTGGGTCCTCCCTAAAATCCACATATTGGCACGAGGGGTGCATGCACAGGCACACGTATGGAACTGAAACCCATCTGTATGTATGATCTTCAGGGACTGACTTTTAAAAAGCATTAGGTTGCAGTATTTGTACATTATCCAGGCTCAATTTAATTCAGATTTCAGAGTGCTGGCATGGCACAAATTAGCTGGTCTGCATGCCAGCAGCCATCACTAGTGTAACAGCAGAGCCAAATTGGGAAAACATTAAGAAGCACTCTTTGTGTACATAATTGTGTGTTTACAAATGAGCCATTTGAATATTATATAGTTAGTCCTGTGCAACACAGAGATGGGAGTCATAAGAGTAAGAAAATTTGGCATCCTGGTTTGAAACTCCAGCCAAAACCATCATTTAATCCAGACAAAGAGAAAGATCGACCAATTATGCCAGTAAGTTTGAAACAGCACTATAAAAAGAAAAAGTGACATGGCATAGGTTTGTGGTTCCCAGCTAATGGAGCTAAAACCTAGCATCAGATGGTTTGTATTTTACATTATTGTCAAACAAAAATAAATCATCAAAAACATGGCAGATTCAAGCCTAACTGGCAAGACATACCATTAAAAAAAGCAGCTAGTGGTTGAAGTGAAGATTAAGAAGTGCTGTTCATTCTCCCAGAAATGCTAGGGCTAACCAGAAGAACGAGCTCACCCTTACAGGCTCTGCAGCTGATTCACTTTTTTTCTGTAAGCAAAAGGCTGCAATGCCATAGTTGAGTTCTGCTCCAGAAAGATTTTGCTTCCTGATGTTCAGAGATTAGCATATTAAGTGCATTATGTACCGCATTTACATAACTATTGTATTATGGCACAGTTAAAATTTTGTTGGCATTTCTATTGCAACCCCCAGATTCACAGCCTGTAGTTGTGATTAGACATTATGTTCAGATGACCTTCTTTACAGGGGTCAGGGAAAGGGAAGATTTTGTGTTTATTTTTAAACATATTTCAGATTTCCAAAAGAAACAACAGGCTGCCAAAGACTCAGCAGTCTAATCAATATGTCAGTACTGGCAGAGAACAAGTGTTCCTCCAAGAGGAGCTGATCTTTCAAATGTGAGAATTGACAGATGCTCAAATGTCTATTTTCCTTACATCACCAACCCCAAACATTCACATCATGACCTGGGTCCCAAAATTAGAAACTTTCCTTAAAAATCACAAGACCTAAAGATTACAAATTTAGAGATCATTTTATATTAATTTCTTTTTTTTTTTTTTTAAGATACCAACTTCAACATTATCTAGCTTTTCTTGGCATTGTATTGGCTATACATTTCCTAACCAAAGAGTTCTCCATCCTTTGAATGCAGGAGATAGACCTACATAAGTAAGAGTCACGATAAAGGCAAGAAAGTTTCCAGCCCTGTATTACACTACATTCTAGTTTTCTATTCTGTTTTTTTTATACCTGTCAGAAGAATAAAAGTAGCCATTTCAGACATTTTCTAGTCTGTGTTTCCAAACACTATGAATTTCTTTCCAGAAGCACTCCTGCCTGGCTGTGCTTTCCTTGTGAGGCAGCCCTGGATCTCTGAAAGCTTCTTGTCCCCCTGGCCCTGCAACAGCTGCTCCACTTTATCAATAAAACAATCACTGGGCCATAGACTATGGAATTTCGTCAGTTGGATGCATTTAGTTTCTACCACAGACTGACACAGAAGGATCAGGAAACCAAGAAAACCTCCCAGGCAGGGTTTGTCCAGCCAAATTCTGTGCTAGTTTCTTTTATGGTCCTGGCATCACAAGCGACTCTCAGCCCTGAGCATCCCTGATCCCTGCTCTCCTGGCCACTGCAGGATAGCACAATGATGAAACATGGTTTCATCCCTTGCAGTGCATTTCCCTGCCTGGCTGAAGGCTCACTGTTACAGCAGCTCTATTGCTGAGTCTCCACCAGCAATTTCCTTGCAGCAACTGAAGCAGAGCATTGGCTTGAAGTGTTTGCATTAGATCTCCTCCCATCCTTGCTACAGTCCTGATGGGGATTCCATGTAAATTTAAACAGCCACATCAAAAACTCCAACAAGCTTTACTTTAAATTGCTAGCATAGACAATGCCTTGCTCCAGCTGACTTGGCAGCTCACATTTTGAGCACAGGGCAACCAGACGCGACTCAGGGCCAGATTCCCAAACGTGGTCAGGTGTCTGTAAGAGCAGGAAAATGTCTAAGTGCATTTGAAGAACAATTTAATTGACTATTTTAATCTTTAATTGTAGTCTATAGGACTCTAAATCCCAGTGATTCTCAGTGAGACTCAGGCTCTTCAGTGCCTTTGTTGCTTTATTGAGAATGATACTAATGACCAGGTTTTTAATGACATTTAGAGTCTTAACTCTCATCTGGCCCTAAGCTGTGGAGGACCTTTGACATCTTTACCCACCCCTTTTTCTAACTAGAATGGCAAAATGAAGAGGTGACATATTCTATAATGAAAAATAAGATTCTGCATAAATGGAAAAAGATTGTGAAGGAACACCAGGGTTGTCCTGCACCACTTCATATAAATCTCAGATTCCTATACATTCTCACTCAGAAAAATGACTAAATGAAGCCCTTATTCATAATCTTCCTATAAAAAGTTATTTCTTCAGAATACAAATAATACCTTTCTACTCAAAAACCTTGTGTCAAAAAAGGTTTGGTCAAAAAAAAAAAAGGAAAAGTTTTTTGTCTTCTGTCACATCCTAGATCTTTGTTACAAGGAAGTGTTTATGCATAAGTTCTAAACTTCTGAAAATAAGTGGTTATAGGAGGAATGAAAACAATACAGAACATTACCTATAATGGCAGACTGGGACAGTCTGACAGTGTTCACACACACACATTTCACATTTATTGACAAGTTGCAGCATTCACCAATTTCTAATTTTGTGAAGTTGGAAAGTCTGCACTGTATGTGGAGCCAAAGGCTTAGGGCAATATTTCACCACTGAGGTAACTATCCTAACCCATGAATTTACCTGGCAGTAGATCATCTTAAGATATATCATGTGGTGAGACTACATCAATGAGCAGTTCTTTCAATCCCCAAGGTTACCATAAGTTATACACTTTGCACTATGCAGACAGAGGTAAAAATCTGTAATAGGCTGAAACAGCTCACCTTGCTAAAGTAAACACCTGCCTTGTTTGGATTAACAGGAAAGTGATCCAACCAATTTAGAGCAAACTTGGCCATTCTCCACTCAACCAGACACTTATGAACCTTCAGTTAGTTTATCCTTCCAACATATTATGGAAATATTAGTATTTGCCGCTCTGAAAAATACTTTTTTTGGCATCTTCATATCCCATCCGTATTCTAAGATAAACACTGACAGCTGATGGTATTCAGGAACGCTGCCATATATTCCCCTAGAAATGGAATTCTGAAATATGGCTGTTATCCACCAATTGGCATATTTACTAATTAGTACAAAATTGCTCAAATACACTAATTTCTCCCCCAAGGGAGAATCCCTCTGAAGAATTCTCATCTGATGCATCAGAATCTCTTACAACTTACACACTCTCACAGTTTCTGATTTAATGGTTAACACAAAGAATCAAAAAAGCTCTTCTAGGGAGCAAAGTTAAACTATGTATCTTCAATTCCTACTTTTTCCAGACAAGCAAGGCAAATGGCACTCACAGAGTTAATATTTGAATGCCTTTTCTAATAAAACCAGTTTCCATTTTTTTTTTGGTCTTTTGTGCAAGTTTAATAAAATAAATTTTGAATATCAATGGAGTACATTCTATTTTTCTTGGCATTTCTCTGCCTTGCTATGTCCTTCTATTGCAGGAGTCATGCCATAGGGAGAGCACTTTTCCACAGTCCATTGAAGTTGTGCCATAAGGGCTGGAGATGATTTGCTAAAATGCTCCAAAGGTATTCAAATTTCTTTAAAGAAGAAATTCAATTTATGTGCATTTATATTGCAGTGTCTGTCAGGAAGAAAGGTTATAATCACCAGCATATTTTAGATTTACATTTTCTTCTATACATGAGGTAATGGTATTAGAGGTAAACTATGAGGTTTAAAGTTGAATTCGATGTATGGTACTATTTTCATTGCTGCTAAAAGCATGTTTTTGAAGTTTTTGAGGAAAGCATATGTTAGCATATGTTACTGAAATATCAAGAACAGGATGCTGGGTAGCTTAGAGGATAAACCATTTGTCTTTCTTCTCTGCATTTTTATATAAAGTACGGCTGGATTTCATGAGCAAAACGAAGAGAGGATGCTCAGCTCAAGATTAGTTCCCATCACAAAGTCGTAGGGCAGTTTAGTTAAGTAGAGCTATCAGGCACATTTCTGAATTAACATTCAAGCTGAATGTGCCTTTAGTTGTACCACAGGAGGAAGGGAAAAAGAGGGCTTAGAATTTGTGATATCGCTTATGTAACCCTCAGAAGAACAAATACTCATCAAAAATTAAAAGGAAACCCTGTCTCAACCATATTGCTGTAGGAAGCATTTCTCCTCATTTTTCTCTGAAAATTTACTTCATTTAAATTTCCTGTGACTGTATTAAATATTTAGATGTTGATATTTTCCCTGAGTAGAAAACATTATCACAATTCTTATCAAGTTGGAATCCTTTTAAGCATATCTTAAAGTTATCTGATAATTAAATTGCTATGCTTATCTCATTTAGGACCTCACTAATTATAGCTCAAGCACTTCAGTGGTGTATACTGCAACTGATTTTGGAACTGTAGCTGAACGTCCTCTTTTAAATAAACACTCTAAGTTGGCCTGTAGATTTATTTTATAATTTCACTGCTTCCCCTCCAATCTTTATCAATAAGGAAGCATCAAAGGTATTATGGTGCCTTTTGCACAGCAAGGTAATTGTATTTTAAACCTACTTCCAAATGAATTGCCGATAGATATCCAACTTTGCAAACAGTCATTTAAGCAGTGCTCTTTGGAGAAGCAGGCACACCCACACATTTGCTGTTTGCTTCATAAATTTGAACAGATAAAAATCCAGTTCCATTTCTCAGGGAGTGTTTATTTTTAATATGTTCTAACCAGATACTGGGCCAGATATGGTAACAAGAGATTTTTGCTGAGTACCTGACTCGCCCTGGCCAAGGTTGGGTGTTGGTCCTGCAGTCAGGTCCTTGAGCTCAGATGCCCCCCCAACAGATGTCTGTGAGCAGAGTATTGAGATGCAGAAATACTTGGGGAAAAGAAAAACCCTCAAGAGAAGGGGTCTCTTATTGGCGTAATAGTTCATGGTCTATTTATGTCTAAGCCCAATTCACTGTATAATCTTATCCTTGCTCTTCCCTCAGATTTTTCCTGACAATAAAATTTGATGCAAAACATTGCCATAACACTGGATACTTTGGGATGCCCTTTTTGAGGTCTCTTTGTGGGCAGTTTTATGTAGTATTTAATAGGACTTTGTGTGCAAACATGAATGCATATACAAAGCCTTTCCCTTTGCAAAGTATTGAAATTTATCTTGGATGCACAAAGGCCCAGGTTCAATGCAGGAAACGAACACCTTCTGAGCAGAGACAGTCCCTTCTGTCCTCCCCAGGAAATGACTAACCAATTAGGTGGGAGTTCTTCATGGCATGGAGGGACCTGCCAGAGCCTGTCCTTATACCTCCATACAGGAACGCACATCATCAATATAATGCAGTGATACACACACTTTCTTCTGTTAAACAGGCGCAGTATTTCTAGAATTACCTCCTTCCTTAACACTGGCACTGATATCTACAAGAAATATGATGTCTGAGAACTTTATGTTTAAACTGGATCCCTTCCCATCTTATGGCAACATCTTGTATTCAGATTCCTCAAAGACTCCCCAGCTGTACTCTCTGATGATGCCCAGTTCCACCACTCTGAGCAGCAGCTTCTCATATCCAGGGATAACCTCCTGCCATGTGCTCAGACCTGCACTCTGCCAGGTCTCCAGGCACCCACTTAGAACAGCAGTGGAAAAAGTTTCCTGCTTCTGAAAAGGCAATTTTGAGTGGGGAACAGTTGTGCTTCCTCACATTTGCATTTTCAGTTGTGCTCGCCAGGACAGAATGTAGTTCCTTTGTAGTTTCAAAGCAAATGAAGACTTGAATTTATGGCAAAGCTGTATGCATAAGGATGTAGCCCTGTACTTCCACAAGACTTTACAGCACTTGAAGAGTCTGCCCACCCTAAACCTCTTGAAGGACACAGTCTGTAAGCTCCTCCCAAACTGAGAGGAAACTGCAAATAGGTAATAATAATGAATTTGTATTTCCTCTGCCATCCTAGAGGAAAAGACATACATCCCAATTACTGCCAAGTCGACATGGAATCAAAAACATAAGAAAAAGTTTTAGGACCGCCAAAGAATTTTCCAAAGTGTAATCAGTTAAAAGAAAGGCACATCTGAAATTCAAAACAGTCCTATATGTTTGGGACTGCTGAAAGATATTACAAAAGAAATCACAACCCAGTCAGTTCAGTGAGTAGCACAGACACTTGTCTACACAGTTTTTCATTACATCCCTGCACGTGGTACTTCAAAAAGCATGGTAATTTGCAAAAGTAATTTTGTAAAAGTTTCCATACATCTCCTGTTAAGAGCAATTTGGCTAGTATCTATTGCTAGCTGTGAGCAAGCTTTTAGATATTAGATGGATGAGTGCAGACAAGCAGGAGGAAAAAAATCTAAGAGGATAAATACTTGGCAGATCTCTAACAACTTTCACTAGAGGATCACAAAGTGATTTACAAACATCAATTAATTAAGCCTCAAAAAGCCCCAGTGAGATAGGTGAGTATCATTACTCTCATTCCACTAATGTGTAAACTGAGACACCGAGAGAATAAGTCTTTCACCCAAGGTCACACAGCCAGCAGCTGGCAGAGCCAGGGCTAGAAACCAAGAATACTGCCTTCCCTTGCTCCTCACCTACTAGACCATTGTATGTCTCCTAAAACAGTTCAAAGTTTCTCTTGAGCAAATGCAATATTCTGCAAACCCAGGAGGTTTCCTTCTATGTCTGAGATCACAAGACCCCCCTGGTATCAGCCTACACATCACTGAGTAATGTGTGAAGGTTCCTAAACTTGCGCTCCCAGTTTCTGTTGCCCAGTCCCAGGCTCATCACAGGGTTAAAAACCAGAGATAGAATAAAAAAAAAACCGAAAACCCAACTCCAAAACAACCAAATACCACAGAACCCCAGCCTTCAATGCTGGCAGAAGATTGGTACCAAAGGTTTCTGTGCCCTGGCCCTGGAATGTGCTGCACTGGCCACAGTGACTACAGATGTCACTTGTGTTTCACTGGGCTCAGCTGAGGAAGAGGTCAGAGTCACAGAGGGCACATTCTGGGCGCGGCAGGACAGACACACAGATACACAGACTCATAGCACACAGAATAAAAGTCAGAGTGGTTGTGTTGCTCCACAGCAGTCAGGAGCACTAGGTAACACCACAAACTTGTAAAGCAGCACATGTTTTTACTTTAAACCAGAGATACCTTTAAAAATAGTTTGATGCCTAGAGTTACTACTGAATATGTTATCAGAGATCAGTTTACAAGGATTTAGGGCATTACTTAAAAAATTGGAATAGTTTCTAAAAATAGATATTTGCAATATATATGCTCAACATGGCTGCAACAGGACAGAGGCACTATGTATAAAATATTTTAGAAAACACCTGACCCCTGGCATCAGCAGAAGTAAACACCCAGCAAACAGCTCTGAGTAGATTTGCTTCAGCTCTGAATGCATTTATTTACATGCATATATTTATGTATGTAGACAACCAACAATGACCCCTCATGGACAAACAGACAAGGACAGAAAACCTTTGCACTATTGCCCAAAATTTCTCATTTTGGATGGACTAGTAAGAGAAGCAAGTGACAGAGTCTGAACTATCCATAGTCATATAAAATTGTTCTGCTTGGCAATAAAGTAAACTAGCTGACTGCTGAGAATGTAGGAGCTGACGACAGAACAACAAAACCAAATAAAAAAAAAATCCTGCACAAGAGTTATGTAACTACATGGAGGACAGTCATATGGAGAGAAAGCAATTTATTGTCCACACACCATATATATATTTTTTCTACATACGTATATACACAGAAGACTGTGTATATACATATGTAGAAAAAACCCTACATTGTCCTTAGCTATTGTACTTAGTATTGTACTTACATTGTCCTACATTGCACTTAGCTATTTAAAATGGAAACTCCACAATTGAAGAAAGAAAGAGATTTGCTCTTTGCCTATCCTGCCTTCCTCCAGACAGAACTGCGAGGACTGTCAGAGAAGTGTCTCCTTTTACTTGGATCCATTGCTACAACCAATTCCTCACCAGAAAGTGCAGTTATCTTTTCAGTGAGGGAAAGTAGATAACAGACTCTGCAATTTTGCAGCTGAAGGAGGGCCCCTCATGCAGCTGCTTTAGCACCTTGGGTAATGTCTCTGAGAGCAGAAGCAAGAAGGTTGCAGGAGTTCTGCTCTCCCAAAGCTTCTGTCCTGCGAGACCCTACAGAGGAATGGACACTGCGCCTTCCTGTGCTGCTCCCACATCCTGCAGCCCTTGCATTGGCCCAATGATTCTGTCTCACTGCATTTGGTACTTATGATTACAGTGAAAATTAATCAAAACCCAGTCTGGGTCAGCCATGGCTGAACTATCAGGCTGTGGGTTGTAGCCAAACCTTCTGCCAGGGCTGGGTGCCTACCATGCTCACCCCACTCTCTGTGTACAAAATTTGTCCTTAGTAGCTAATTTACATGGGGTCTGTAGTACAGGAGGCTTTACTTTGCATTTGCAAAGCCCTGCCCTGGCTCACAGATGACTAACAGAAGACAAACAGAAGGAAGCCAACATTTCCACTCTTCCCTCCATGCACTCATTTCTATTCCTTACAGCCAACACCACATTCTAGCTGCAAACCCAATTTGCCAGGCTAGCACATCTATAATGAGAGAAACATAAGAAACAACTAAAATCCAGGCAGGCTACACATAAGACCATTTTTTACATTTATCCAACTGTGTGTAAAGTAATATTAGCAAAATTGGTGCTTTTTTTTAAGTATTGGCTAATATATTTATGTGCAAAGAAGGATATATGTGGTATGATCAGCTATTGCAAATATGTGGTATGATCAGCTATTGGTGTGCTCCCAAAGAAAGAATTTCAATTTAAATTATTTATTCAACATTCCATACTAAATCATATAATAAAATACGATTTCTACACAGAAAATAGATTTATTATACACAGATGTGCTAAAATGAAAACATCTGCACATGAAAAATCATCAATACCACAATATTTTATCTACTTTGTGCAGATAAAGCAACCAACTAATTGCTTTCTGAAAAATTCAGGGCAGAAATTTAGTGCACCAAGTATTTATGGGTTAAAAAGAAATGTAGTAATTACAGAATCCTGTATCACTTCCATTTGTACACAGTATATTGGGTGTAGGCACATGCCATCAGACCTCAAGTAATGCTTTGTAGATTGATGAAGTCTGACTCAAACAATATGTCACAACAGGAGCCTGACAACTGAAAGCATGCTTAATGCAAACTTGCAAAGTCTTCCAAAAGAATGCTGGATTTTTAGCCACTTAATGGTTTGAGCAGTAGGCTCTTTTCACTGCTACTGAAATGAAAAACTTCAGTAAAGCTCTTGTCATTTACAGATGTCCTTCTATATCAAAATCATGCACCATTTTTGGTTCACTTACAAAATCAGATGAAACAGAGCTGGATCTTTTACTTTTTCCTAACTGGGTGCAATTAGTAGCTAGGTGTTATTGAACAGGCCTGTTGAATATGTTCCCCCCATCTAATCTCTTTTGCAGTGTTCTGTGTCAAGCTATAACCTTAGCAAACATTTCCATTTATTATTTTTGCTAGAAAGGTTCATAACATCTTGAAACGTGTGTGATTTTGTTTCTGTCTGGCTACTAGACACTAAAGTAATTTGGGAAATTTCTTAAGATGTCTTCAGACACTCTTCAGCATGATGTTAATTCTGAATTTATGTTTCCATAGAGCACTATATGTAACACTAGAACAGCACTTTAGTACTTTACCTGCATATAAAATTGTTGGCTGTAAAAAATTCAAGTAATATAGAAGGTAGTTGAGTTGTGTTGAAAAAAACATAAAGTTAAAATATTGACTGAAGTTTAGGGAAAAGCATTCTTGCTTATTTTAAAATATAGATTTAAAGAACAAGGATAGAGGTGGAGAAATTTGATTATCAAATATAATTTTAAGTCTTCTTTCCTTTAGAAACTAAGTATCTGTGAGGATGGCTTTTGTACAGTGGGAAGAGATTTTAAAATTAAAGAAATGTGCTACATTTTATCCTAAGATGTTTTCTTAAATATTTGATGGATGCAGGTGCCTGACTCTACAGCTTACATGACACATCTGATCTTCTCAGATAACAATACTACCATGCTCATTTTTATTTAATAAATCCTCTGTCAAAAAAAAAAAGTTTCTATGTAGAGTGTATGATTTGAAGGAATAGGCAAATTGTGACACTTGGGCAGCTGTTGCTGTTCCTAAACAAGGCACCACAGCAAAGCTGCAGCAGTCTGTAAGAGGGATGGATACAAAGGGACTTACATTTGGTTTATGATCAATGTAGAAAAGACAATGGAAAAGAAGTGAATATACCAAGCATACGTGTTGTGTAGCACCAGCCTGGAAATCAGTCTCACTGGACAAATTTCCCTAAGGAATATTTCACCTAGGCAAAGGAAGGGATGAGGAGAACTTTTTCTTTTCCACTATACTTATGGAATGTATTCCATCTCAAGCCATTTAAAGGGGAGGTGGCCTTTCACATTGGGTATTGGAACTGGTACTGCAACAACCCAGATTATCAGCTCTTTAACTGTACTTTCTCCACATGTGTTAATAAAAAAAAAAGGCTTTTAAAGAGCCTCATACCAGAAACTGTTAATTTTTCAGCTGTGTATTATCTGAGGCAGCTTCCACATGCCTCTCCAAGCCTTTGAAACCTCATGGCCCATCTGCCCCATAACAGCATTTACAGATGTTCTTTTTCTGACATGTGTAAGGTGTCTGGACTTACACTGTGAGCATAGCAAGCTCTTTGAAATCTTGCCTGACCTTCATATAAGAGCTCATATAAAAGAAAAATTAATATTTTTTTATCCTCCTTATTAAGAATCAAATGAACATATAAATACATTAGTATGAAAAATGTATGTCAAATTCTCCTAAATTAGGAAATTGAGTAAAAAGCATCATCAGTGTTTTATTGCACCTAATTCAATAAACCAAATAGCTAAAGAATCTTGTGATTTTATTTTGCTGCATGGAATCATAAATGTCTTGATATTTTCAAATGAGACACTTTGTCAATGTTGCTGCTAATTAACAGTACTTGTTTAGTTTTGGAACCAGCTTTTATCATAGTTGAAATCAGCTGACAATTTGAAAGAGAAAAAAAAAAAAAGTAGTTTCCAGGTCTGCTTGGGGATGCAATGCTCACTTTAGGGCAGTGCAGCACCCCAGGTGAGCTGGAGAAGGTTGACAGAAAGTGGCTATAAACTGGTTATCAGAGGCATGTTCAGGCTTTAAAAGCAGTGACCCAGAGAAACATCTTGATTTGGGGATATAAACTGCCAACATCAGGATTAAGGATGGCAAAAGACTTAAAAAATCTTTTCCAAGGTGTCTCCTGCAGCTTTGCTGTGTTCCAGCTTTTTCTTTTCGAGAATTCCATGGCAGTCTCCCACTTTGAGGAAAGGTTTCTGCTCTGCAGTGCTGCCCATACACACAATCTAGGCCTGCGTTTGTGGAGGTTTTGTGGATTCATAGGCTCTATTGCTGAAAACAGCTGAGTTACCTTTTCCTTTCCTGCCATAGCTGCAGTTGTAACTGGTGAGAAGGGTTTGATGATAGGACACAAATCCTTGGGTAGCTGGGCACTGGGTTTGGACAAACCTTGAGGAAAGCTCTGGGAGACCTTCGTCACCCTTCTTTAGAAATCCATTGCTGACACTTAGGCTCAGTCAACTCTGATAACCCAAACTTAAAACCCATGACAGGATCTAAGACTGGAGATTCTGAATAGACCTACTCTTAATATGAACTTTAAAGGAACGCCAACAAAATTTGGCTACCATCAGACGGTATGAACCCCAGCAACCTCTCCTGGCAGTAAAGCAGTTTTGCTGGAAACTGTGAAAGAATGTGAAGTCTTTTCCTTTATCATTTATGGAACTGAACAAACATCATCTTTCAATCACAGACCATGTTATCCATTTTAAGTGTGTAGAGCTACACACACATGTACAAGCGAAGAAAACCAGCTAAAATAGGTGCAAGCATGTAAATGCTTTTGCAATAAATACAGATAATATCAGCAAGCCCTATCTTAAATGAAATAAACTGCCAGATTAAAACATTCAACACGGGGCTGCAGATCAGCTCTTTTTTTTTTTTTTTTTTTTTTTTTTTTGCTGTGTTCCAGGACTCTTTCCCTAGAAGCCCAGTACCTTCCTTCCTGGTTTTCTTTTCTTTTCTCAAACTGGGCTATGGTTTGCCAATGGAAAGACAGTGATTTTATTTAATGTTGTTGATTAGCATTCAAAAATTATTTTTCTTTAAAACTCCTCTAGCTTCTATTTCAAGGTTTTTCTGACTAGTACATCTCAATCATTTTAGGAAAATGGATGGAGGTAAAATAAGAAAAACATAAGAAATTGCTAAGTTCAGCAATGCAATTAACAGAGCCATCATTGGCAGTCTGAAAGAAGACAATCAATGGCTGGAAGGTGACCTGGCTTCAGAGTTTTCTGCCATAGCAATCAATATTATTCTTACTGCAGACAGACTAACTCCAGATATGTGAGGTTTCATCTCAATGGTTTTTATTCTTGTATAAATACCTTAAATAAATAGCACAAGAAGAACACCTAGGGCTACTTTCAATTACATCCCTATCATGCAAAGGTGAAAGCAGTTCCACTTGGTAGAATTTGCCCTCCTGTTCAAGAAAAGACACTTTCAAAAGGAAAAAGGAACTTAATGAAGTGTTATTTACACACTGTGCAAATTTACATTATGCTACTCTCACATTAGCAGAAACCATTTCTAGTTGGAGAGAATCTAGCTTTAGTAAACAGGCAAATTCTTATGATTTCTTTTGTTTCCAACTGAAACTTCATGAGCCACTGATTCTAACTACTTGCTATTTTAATAACAATTAAAACAGTCCCAAAGTAAGTACCATTTGCCCAGGACACATTTGGGGTTTTTTTCTTCAGAAAATACTTTATCATTCCATTAGAGATTATTTGAAAAATTAAAAAAAATCATAACGAAAGCTTTATCTTCAACCATTTTTTAAATCTAATATGTAAACACATTAAAAATTAGTGTGTGGTTCTGAGTTACAAATTAATACAGAACTACTGACAAAAGGCTTTAGTTGTTGTTCACTGGTAATGTTACTTATGTATGGACTAATTTATTCAAGACTACACTGGGCACATCATTTACAGAGCTCTTCAATGTTTTTCATATACGCAAGGTTTCATCAGCATTAAGACTCTTTTTCATCTCTACACCCATACCAGCTTCTACAGAAGCCTGTGGGAGTCTTTCCATCTGCAGACAAAGAACTGCAAGTTTCTTTCAAGTACCCTTCGTTAATTTGAGACAGGCTAAGAAAATCCCTTACAACTCAGAAAAAGAGTTCCAGTAATCTAGTAACCAACTTCCATGCCAGGCACAATATTCTCCAGATATGGCCCAAATAAAAGCAATGAGATAAAATTCTTAAGATAGAATGCATTTGTAAGGAACAGTGACACACTGCTTCAATTTATATGAAATAAAATATTTGAATGGCAGTGCGTGACCTTAGAATTATTGCTTGAAAACATATTTTAAATTATCTGAGCCAACACATCTTAGTAGCTCCTTATGGTACACAGATTGTGAGAGAGTTGGGCACCTTCTCCAGAGCCCTGAGCATGGGGTGACCCTGACCAGGACAAGGTTTGTGCCAAGGCTGAGCCCTGCCCTGCTCACAGCTCTGAGAGGAGCAGCTCGTGGCCCCCCCATGAACAGATGACATGTGCAAACACAGACAAGTGGCACGAGCTGTGGAGTTATTTTCCGATTTGTTTTGTGGTGACTGCGTTTGCAGCAAATAATGGAAATATTGTACTAACTATGAAAAGCATGCCCATGGCCCCAGGGACAGACAAGCACATTTTATACTCAAATTACTATGTGCTTCTGGCCCTTAATTCAGCAAGCTACACCAGTACACACTCACATCCTTACACAAGGGTATATGTAAGCACATGCTTAAGGATAAGTGCATCATTAACTTTTTTGTGTATATATATACTCAGTAACATTATTTGTGCTACAGTAGTTAATGTTATATTCCTTGGATAAAGGAAAAAAGACAATGGTCAAATTGCTTTGTTAATGAAATATTATAAAGTATCTCTTAAAAGCACAAAACAATTTTGTCTCTGATAAATAGGATTTTTAAAATTTTACTTTTCAAGAAGCTTGATCACCAAGCTTTCTTGCTGCTAGAGTCTATTAAAGAACCTCAAAGTTTCTGAGCAAAGCACTTTTAACTGCCAATAAACACATACAAGAGTAATGTGGTTTTAAATGTACAGATCTAAGTTATCGAAAGTAAATTCATTTGATTTCAGTTCTAATAGTCTCAACATGATATACATTTGATGTTTATCTTCATGATTTAGGAAAAAGTTCTTCACTCAGAGGGCAGTTGGGTGCTGGAACAGCTCCCCAGGGCAGTGGTCACAGCCCCAAGCCTGACAGAGCTCAAGAAATGTTCGGACAAGGCTGTCAGGCACAGGGTGTGACTCCTGGGGTGTCCTGAGCAGGGCCAGGAGCTGGACCCAGTGATCCTTGAGGCTCCCTCCCAGCTCAGGATCATCTGTGATTCTGTGACTTGCATTCTTAAGAGTGATAGCCTTTGACTCATGACACTTAAAATGAAGAATGGCAACTACATCTTCAGTACATTTAAGCATGTCAGTATTCTTACTAACTTTGATTAAACTACTCACATGTTGAAAGTTGGGCAGATGCTTTAGTAATTAGCTGGACTGGGCACAAAACCCAGTAAATGTAGTTAAATTTCTTCATGTTCCATTATATAGAAATCAAGGCATAAAAATTTTTAATGAACATCAGAGAACTGTGTCAGCATTGTTCTAGGAGAACTACAGATTTGTACAGTTTAGATATATTCTAATTTAAAGATTTCCACAATAGGGAATTAAAAAGACCTGAATTATAATTCCTTTAATGGCAGATCACTTGATAACACTGCCATCTCTAGCAGTTCTATTTTAAAATTCATGGTAGTGCAGACAAATACTTTTTGAAGGAAAAGAATTTAACATTATCTTTTTACTTTGTCTAATTAGCTGAATACTGTGTTTTTTCACCCTGCAGCTCTTAAAAAGCTGATCTAATTTCACAATGAACACTTAATGCCATTATATTTGGAAATAGTTGCATTTGCCAACTCTTGTGCAATCACCATTCAACTCACTGCACTCATCCCTTGCCTCTCTTTCCTACTTTCTGCCTAGATAAGCGCCTTTCATTAAAACAACTGTTTTGCTGATTCAAAAAAAAAAAGTTGGAAAAGTTTCTCTGTGGACGTATGCAGATATCCTCATGCCAATACATATTAGCTCCTTCCCAAAGTGTACATTCCATCCCTTCCATCCTTGGAAGCTCCTCAGAAGCTTTGAAATTCAGATTCAGAGGAGGTTCCATGCTCACTGTAGGACACTAAACCACAGAATCACCCAGAGCAGATGAAGGGGGAAGAGACCTCTGTAAATCACCTCTACCCACACCCACTTGAGCAGGCTGTGCTGAAGAAGGGTGCAGGACTGTGTCAAGTTCTGAACAACACTGAGGGTGAAGACTCCACAACCTCCCTGGGAGCTTGTCGTGAGTTTAATCATCCTTATGGTAAAATAGATCTTGCTTTTGAACCAAACTCTTTCAGTCTATGTCTGCAGTCCTTTCACTGGGCACTGCTGTGAAGATCCTGGCTGTCCATCTCCTTTACTCCCCTGCCATCAAGTATTTGTTCACAAGTATGATGCCTCCCTGAGCCTTCTCTTCTCAAGACTGGAAAATCCCAGCCCTCTCAGCCTCTCCTCATACCATAAATGTTCCACACCTTTCATCATCTTTTCAGCCTTTTTCTGGGCTCACTCACACCCATCTCTCCTGTACCACTATTTCTGTACCCACATCACACAGATGTGGTCTCACCACTGCTGAGCAGAGGGGAAGCAGTGTCCTTACCACCATTTGGCAAATAAGTTTATCCTCACAAAAGTCAGCAACCAGCCAGGTCCTGGACTGTGAGCACACCTTTCCTTCCAAGTGCAGCTCCATTAGCAGGCAGATGACAAGCCCTAAATCCTTAAATGCCTGTGACCACACTTCCCTTGTGGAGGATACAGACACTTCATAGAGCTCAGAAAAAATAAAGAGGTCTTGTTTACACCATTTACATGACTGGTGTATGCCCATCCAGCCATGCTCACCTGACATGAACTAAGCTCCCTGGCAGACAAGCAAAGGCAGTAAAGCCTGAGGGTGGACAGGGAATGCAAATCCATATCCAGGAGCAGTAGCTTCTCTCAGTAAAGCAGATAGGTTTTGAAGGGGAGGTCTCTCCACAGCTTAATTCATTCACAGCTTTGAGCAACCTTTCTGAATAATGACAAATTTCACCTGATGATATGTTTTCACTGCTCCAAAACTAGGAAAGCTGATTTTGGCAGCACTGGCAATGCTGCTGCACATCTCAGAAAATACATCTGTAGTGATACGCATGACTGGGACTGGCTGAGATGAAATACTAATACAATTGATTAATCATGACAGCTATTGAGCATTTCACCAGTTGGGAGGATAAATACATTATACAGTAAAAGGAGACATTGCCTCAACCTTTCTTTGACTCTATTACAGCAGAGGGAGAGCAGCTCTCAGGCAGGGAAAGGGGCCCTCAGCACCTATAAACTGCCCGAGACACGTCTGCATACATTTTAGACAAACATTTCTTCGAAGACAGGCAGTTGTTTTTTCTTCCATTTTCATTTTCCAATTGCTTGCTCAACCTCTGCAGCCCCTTTGTTTCCTGGTAATAGGTGAGATAGGCAAATACAGGCTCTGGGCACTGGAACGAAAGGGCCTTTCATGTCGTCGGCACCTCAGAATGAGCCAGCAGTGTAAGCCCTCTCTGCAGTTTACATACTGTAGTGGCCTGCTATAGAAACTATGTAATTTGGTTTGCTTTGTTATTTGATAAATGGCAAGGAAAGCTTTGTAGCATGTTGACTGACCCTACTTGTAAGGTCATAGGCCAGCACTGGAGTGAGAGGACACAGCCGTCTGCATGGTCCCAGCATGCCTCAAGATTGCCTGGGAGAAAGCAGGCTTTATTAGAGGTACAAAGAGCTTGTGATGAAGAGCATCAGCTTCTAATCAGGAAAAAATATTGGGAGGGGGGGTTTCAAAGAAAAGATACTGAGAAGTCTTAATGTGCAACATAGCACATGACACACTGTATGAAACAGCAAGGCATATAAATAACAGTTCACTCCAGCCCATCATGGATTGCTCCCTTTTTGGTCCAAACCTACACACATTTTCACTCTGGACAGGCCTGTTCAGAACATGAGTTGTAAAACAGAGTAAAACTATATTTGAGAAAAAAATACTTGAGCAAAAGTTGTGTTCACTTCGCTAGACTGTGAAATGTAGCAACACCCATGGAGGCATGAAAAAACAAAGTATGGAGAAGATACCAGTCAGCTTTTCCTATCAGCTTTATCCTCAGGAGTCACTTGTGACATTAATTTTTTAAGAGGAGACTATGACCAATATGGGCTCTGAACATGAGGGACTATTGGACCCCAGCTGATCCAAACATATGGAGCCAGAAGAGAAAAGGAATTTTAGTCAACAATTTCCATCCTGTCTATGTTCTCCCTCCTACCCCCGCTCTCCTCACACACCCACCAGACCACAAAATGGATATTCCTTTAACAGGTCTGAATTGGCTGATATATATTAAATAAGTTTGTAAGAGAGCAGGAGGAGGATGTGCAGCACCTGTGTGCTGCAGCACAGCGAGCAGACTGGGTACAAGCAGAATGAAACAGGGCTGCCCACCTAGGATTACAGAAAGACTTTAAATGGAGTACAATTAAAATTACAGTGCAAAATCCTGTATTTTTCTGTATAGCAATTTTCCCCTGTGGAAGTGTCTGTCTTGCTGTAGTTCAAAGCTCTGTATTTCATATGTAGAGTTACATCTGTCCTGCCTCTGAGAACACACCGACACCATCGAGGACCTGACCCCAAAGATATTCCATGGAGATTGCACATGAATGGGAGAAGCTACTGAATTAGAAAAATTTGGCTCTCCACTGCAGAATATACAGGGCAGAAATTCAGTTGTCATTTTATTAAATGACTTCTGACAGATAATTAAATTAATATCCTGAGATGAGAACAGATTCTTGATTTGGATCATCATTCAAAGCACTGCAAATCCAAAGTCCCTCCACAAAAAAGAATGGAAATTTTCTAGAGGGAACAAAGCAGCTGGAGGGACCCTGGGCCACAACAGCACCAACCAGCTGGGAGACACTGAGCACATGCAGCTCCAGCTCAAGGAGCGAGCTCAGCACTTGAGATGAATCTGTTGCCAAATGACAGATGTGTGCAGAGAAATAAAATCCAGTGTGTGGGCAGTCTGCACATTAAAGCTGGAATTTAGACCTACCATTTTCATAGCAGATATGAGGCAGATGACACTTAAGACAAACTGAGATCCCTCTTCTGAATTGTTTGGCTTGCTTCTTATTTATTTTGCTTTATTCTGTACCAGCTCAATTTTGTGACTCAGGGAGAAGCACGAATTGGAAATTCCTTGCTAATCACTTGGTCAGAGCTGGGCTACAGAGAGAGTCTTACCATGAATCTCTGAAAACACAGAACAAGAGCTGAATTAGCCCAGGAAAACCCACCTGGAAGCAAGCTGTTACAAAGGGGGCATCAAGGTTTGACAGGCAAGGGATGAGACTTAATTAAAGCTAGAGGCGGGAAGAGAGGAAGAAATTAAATGCTATTTGGGAACACATGAAACAGAAATAACTCAAAATATGAAATATTTATAATTTGTAGCTGTGAGGGGTTATTTGGATATATTTTATTGCTCTTTTTCTGTCCCCAGTGCTTTTTCTAGGAAGGGAGGAAAAGTAGAATACTTCAAAGGATATGAACCAGGAACTGGAGAAAAACTTGGTTTGTGTGCGTGTGTGTTATTCATGTACTTCTGGTCTTCTTTCATTCTTGAACTCATTCCATCTGAGACTTGGATCTTACTCAGACTGAAAAGCCAAAACACACAGATTTAAAAGTGATGGGGCTATTCTCACTTCAAGTGCCAGTAAACTCATTATTATGGCACTGGATTTGGAGTAATGCAGTTTTCTCCTTTGTTGCTTTGAAAGCTCTCCTGTTCTGGGCTGCAGGAGGGGATGTGTTACCCTCCCTCCTGCAGGAGGTGTGGATGTTATCCCCTCTTCAGCCTGCTCACATCATAGCTGAGCTGTGGTACTCTCTGAAAAGATGCATTATATGTGCATCTAGGCCCTCCTTTAGTTACTAGGGAAAAGGGATTCAGCCCATCCCTAACGCTTCCAAGGTGTCAGGCTTACTGGATTATTGAACTTCCTGGCTCCTTTGAGCATGCTTTCAAAATAGGTACTAGCTAGTCTTTAAGTATATAGATATATGGATTCCCTATATTAAGCAATACTCATTGTAGTATCTGGGTTCTGTTGATGTCAACACTACTATCCCCCCTTTAATCATTGCCATAGATAGTTCTGAAAAAATAAAATCAGCCTGAATCTTCTTCCCTTTTCTCCAATGCTAACTCCGTTACACTTAAATTATTTTGGAATTTTCTCCATAACCATGTCGGTTACAAATTTTTTTGTGTATTTTAAATGAAATCTTAAAGCTGGGGTCCAGCAAACTTTATCTATCATAAGACACAGAGAAATTCATAGAAGTTGACAAAGCAGGAATCTTCATCCTAGAAGCACATTGTAAAGGTTAAGTAATCATTGCAATATTCACTTCAGTAAATAGCATTATCTTCACGTAGTGGGAAGGGCTAAATCCAGAAAGAGATGTGAGTAGTACTGAGCCAAGCACTGCTGTCTTCAATTCCTGCTGACTGCAGCCAGCCTGGAATTTCACTCCCTTGCAATGCTCTGCAGAGCCGAGTCCAACATAAATTCAGACCTGAACAAGTCATCAAACTGCTGTATAACTTCACACAGTGACACATTTGCTAAGGTGTTTAAAGTTTCTCTTCTATTAAATACCATAATTATTCATGCCAACCTGATTATTCACATAAATCAACCCTGTGTTTAAGCTCTCCTTCCCCTGAGAACACTAAACACTTTTACATGACCGTATCTTTAACTTAAATAAAGAATTGCAAATGCCTGTCTTCCAAAGGAAATGCTGTACAGATCCAGCACAGCCAGGGAACTACATTAACAGGATCCTGATAAAAGAGAGCAGCTAAAAGCAATACAGACAGGACAAAATGAGAAGGAAGTCAAGAGTCCCCTGTCCCTTCTCAAAAATCATAAAAATTCTGAAGTGCATTTAAAAAAGAAAATTCCCTTTGTCATCCTCAAGGTGAATAAACAATCTCAGCATTTTGTTATGGGAATACCACACAAGTAAGGTCTCCAGTCTGTGATTTGAGGAATAAGTAGTGCTGTAGGACCTTTCCAAACCACCCACACCTTCAGAAAAGAGAAAGCTAAAGGACAATGAAGATGTGAACACAGTCTACAACATTTCTGTGATGGATGGTGCAACTACCACACTACACAGAGCTAAATCCCTTTAAATCCATCAAAATATGTGCACAAGCAGCTCCATCAGGGGATAAAAGCAAAGCTGGGTGTGCAGAGCTAGAAGACATATCTGGCTGCATTCAGGTGGCTGAGTTCAACACTGCTAAGCAGTGCTGTAACAGGTTTACACCCAGAGGTGCACCCTCTGCAAACCAGACCAGACCAGCACAGAGGAAGGAAGAAAGGAAGCCTGAAAGGAAGAAAATTCCTGCTTATTCCCTCCAGGCTAATTACAGATGGTCTTGAAGAAGCCTGAGGGTTCCCCCTGTACCGCTCACCTCCACTGAGCCCACTGGCTGCTCCCTCCTCTGCTCTGTTAGAGTCATTGATTTAGGAAAATAAAGTTAAATTAAAGCAATAATCCCAGCAAAATACACCTGAGAAATGGGCTCCCTTGTGTCAGGAGATATGACAGACAGTGACCTTTAGTAAGGCAAGAGTATGTGTGGCTGAAGTTCCTGATCCTCCTAACCCCACTCAGCTCACACAGGATGGCACAGCTGGCTCAGCCCAGCTGTGTTCCCCAGTTTCACAACCTGGCTGTTTCCATCTTCCTATGCCAAGTGTGTCTGGTCAGTTATTCCCACTGGAATACCTCACTGACTGGAACAGGCTATGTACCTACTCAATAATAATCCCTTGAAATACAGATAAACAGTCTTTGCAGGAATAAAAAGTAAGTAATATAAACTGTAACACAAGTTCTGGTTTTGTCATTCCCCACGTAAAACACTCAGCCAGCATTGAACAATTTTACAAACTTTCCAAGAGAACTGTCCATAAGCCAGTTCTTTTACCAGGTGTCAATACCAGAGCCAAATAAAATCTTTACACATTATATTGATCTGCATCTATCACATCTTGATCAAAGTTTCCTGCCTTCTGTTAAGGTGCTAATGATTTCCTAAGCAAAATCAAACACAGCTACTCAACTGTCTCAACAAGTTAGATGAAGTCACTTTAATTGCTGACTTTGATGCATCTTTTCTTGCATACTAATTTCAGCTAAGTAAGATGGTGCACACACATTAAATGATGAAGCAAGGCAAAAGCAGAGCCAGCTGCAGGTAACCTGGTAAAAGTCTCACTCATTCCTAAGTCTCAGTTTTGGGGATTCTCTTTCTGTCTCTGTTCAGACAGACCCGCTGCTCCAGAACTCATTTTTCAATGCCCAAATAATTAAGCATATCCCATTACAGTCACGATACTGCTAACAAATAAAATCACTCTATTTTTTCATACAATCACACAATTATTTGTCTGTTTCTCCTGCCTAGTCCCCTTCTGCTCAGATCAAAAGGGGAAATCTGAGGAATAAAATCAAAACTTAAAATGTATGGGTTTAAAGCACCTTTTTAAAACAGCTGTGGCACATTCCTGCCCTGAGATTTTCCAGTGTCTCAGTCCTCAGCAGCATCTCAGCTGACATGGCTCCATCTTTGCTTCTTTAAAATTCTATATGGGGAAGCTCATGCTTTCTCTCTGTCCTTGCAATGTAATGAAAGGGGGGGAAAATTAAAGGGAATGGGATCTTCATAGTAAAATATTTGTATTGCTTTTGTTAAACCTGTGCTAAGAGCTTAGAAGTTTCCATAGATAAATTTGTAATTGGAAGAAATCTGGAGAGAAAGGGCTTGGCCCTGGAGGGAATTTCATAAAATACCAAATTAAGACATGTCAATTGAGTTCTTAAATTACGCAAAGCCAAAGCAAATAACATACATCAGTGGATTGAAGTGCTCTTTTGTAATCAAATGATTTGTGTTTCAAACCTGAAATTTGACAAGTAGTTAATTTCTTCAGCAGATTTATTTTGTATGATTTTTTTTGCATTTTTAGAAAAAGATAGATTGCATCATAATGTAGTAGAATATAAATTATTATGGCACACATTTTTAGTCTGTCTGATTTTTTTTTCCACATTGTACAATACATTTCTCCAGTTTTACAATTTGGGTCTTGCAAATTTTATCTCTGACATGTTTGCTTAATATTTGGATGACTGCCATTGTGTGCACAAATTAGGCCACCTCTTTTGAAGTGCCAAGCCCCTTATCCATTACATTTCCCATTGCTTTCAACAAGCATTCAAGCTGGAACAGAAGGGTCCTTCCCTGCCCTGTGCAGGACAGGGCCCTTGGGTCACATGCGCATTTTGAGGGGTTGAGCATCCAGCCTGATGCAAGGACTGCTCATGGATTTGCACGCCAGGGTTTGCACACAGGAAGATTTCCCACACAAGTACAATTTAAGAAGAGTTTTCAGCTCCAGTAGAAGTTCATTGCTCAGTACAAATCTCTCCCAGAAACACTTAGCACAGATTTTAAGCAGAGTGGATCAGCAGCTGGTGGCTTCTGAAAACACAGGGAAGCCTTTTCCAATAGACACGTACGAGCAGTTATCATCTGGCCGATGCTCTCAATTCACTTTCCCCCTTTTCAATTCCATGCTTGAGTCACAATGTTTTGTACCTGCATTGCACAACCCAAAAGCACACACAGCATCTTTGTCACAGGGCAGGTGAGTAAGAGATTGGTCATCTGCAATTTCCTACAGGTTGGCTCCGTTGCGCAAAGCGCGCGGCAGAGGATGCGCGTGGGATATTGCTCCAGCACACGCAGCTACCTTTGGGAAGCTCATGTGCACTCTGTATTACAACATTACCCATTTCTGCTGTGCTGTCATTTGATACCTCCAACAGATCCATGGTGGAGATTGCCCCTGTTCTGCAAGTCTCCATGTCCCAGGCTGTGTAACAGCCACGGCTGTTTCTGCAGTCTAAAGTAGGCAGGGAGCACTTCCCAGGGCAAGAAGAGCTTTGCCCAGCTGTCCCTCAGTAGCAGAGATGGAAAAGACCAGGATGGAGGACTCTACCAGCCACAGAAAACATACAGGCACACCTCAGTAGAAAGGTGGACAACTATTCAAACTGTGCCTGTGAAAAACCTGCTGCTTTTCTGAGCCCCCTTTCTGGTCTCAGGCTCCTCTTCTCCTGGTACAAGTAGCCAATGCTTTGGACAGAGAGACCATTGCCAAGACAGATGTGTGATCAGAGATCACTGAGAGCTCTCCAGAGTTCTTATACATGCAGTGATGTACAAGGGGCAGGATAGGGGAAAACAAAACCATTTTCTAAGGCCTAGGACTCTAAAATCCCAATTTCTTCATCCATATTGTTATTATGACAAGTGTGTAAAACTATTAGTATGAGTCTAACCTTGTCAAACTTACTATCAGTGCATAATACTTATTTTCAGGGGAAGGAACACACAGCTGCCTCAAACAATGAGCCTAAGAGCTCTTTCAAAGAGAACAGAACAAGATGTCTTTTTATATACTACAGGCCAAATTACTTCCCTCACTGAAGGGTATAAAAGTTTCCTAGAGAGGAATGAATATGTGGTGTTTAATTTAAAAATGATTTGCTATTCTGCAGTATAACCTCAAAATCCTGAACCTTCATCATCAGAGTGAGACAAGCTACATCTTTTTCCCTCCCTTTTTGTCTACACTGTAGCCAGTGTTGTTACCATGCAAAAGGTAAATGTTTGTATTTCCCTCTGTTCCATAACACTATTCATGGAGCTGTAACAACACAAGTGTCTACACTCTCCAGGTTTGACTGAATGCATCAATTGTTCCTCACCTTCATGAGAGGCTTCACGTTTGAGGTTGAGAAATATTTCTACTGTAAACATCAGACCAAAGAGCACAAATTCAGCTTTCATTTCTCTCCACGGTGATCTTTGCATTCAACTTATGACACAAAGGTGAGTCAATATGTAATACAGCAGCAACAAAATCTCTCAACAGAAAGAAATTCCATGTTGTTAATACTTCAGTTACCTCTTTAAACAAAAGATTTTCTGCTGTGCCTGTGAATGGCCATTTCAGTTGTAAGGCTCACAATGTAACTGAACTGTCCTGAAGAAACCTGGTCATGAAATGTCTTCTTGATAAACTTGTCTGAATAAGAGTGACCACGAAGGCTTCAGTCTCAAAGCTGTAAACCCGTACATGCATGTGGATGTAAGCATTATGGAGCAGAAAGAACAAGAACTGGTGCAGCTCTGAGACAAAACCTAGTATGGCTTGTCTGCTTAATGTGCTTGGGTTTTTCTCCTGGCCACATAGGAAGTTCTATCTGCTCAAGATACTTGTTTTCAAAGTCTGATTTCTACTCTGATAAAAACACCTACAATTCCCAGTTCTACCCACTCTTACCACACACCCATCTCAGTGTCATGCATAATCAAAAGCCACTGAAATTTCACCTGAAATCCTTAATGAACCTCTTCACCTGACAGATACTAGGATGCTCTCTTAAAATAAGTGATTGTTGGCTTAAAATAATGTGGGAGACTCAACAACCCATTTTTCTACTTGCATATTAAATCACTGCATTATCTAGTTAGAACAATAAATAAGTCTGATTTCCCTTCATCAGCCATAGATCTAAATCACTTTAAGTTTTGCTATTAAAGAGTCTCCCTAGGTACACTGCTCTGTCACAGATTTCAACTCAAAATCATTTATTTAACATCTGTTTCACAGTAATTTCTTAAAGATTTACTTCCTTTAAACACAACTTGGACACTTGATCCTCCTTTGTTTCAATCTGCAATATCCTTAAAAATAACAGTAAAAGATGTTATGAATACAAAACCAAAGCTGACACCAATAAATTTCAGTGACTCATTTTTCTTGCATTATTCCTGCTTGGCTGCTCCTAGAAGGAGATGAACTGTAGAGACACTCAGAGGCAAATTAGTGGTATTACAGAAGGACCCATTCAGTCTGGATGGAGAAAGATCCTCTCAAAATCACAGGAATTTTTTTTCTTTCTTGGATGGGGGTGTGTAGTGAGTACGATTTCTCAAGTAAGAAACCCCTGATCACTGGTGGAGCTATGCTTAGAGTGGAGCATGCACCAGTGCCTGGCACACTGTACCTTGACAGCAGGTAATGCATTAATACAATTGCTCTCTACCTGCTTATTTCAGACTAAAAAGTTGCTATTCTTCCACATAGGAGATTATATTGGCAAAATTTATTGAGGGGATGGGTTACCTCCATAAAACTAAAAATATGTTAAAAGTATGAACATTTGTCAGGTGTTAGAAGTTTTTATGTCAGGCTGCAATAGTGTTGCTGGGGACTTGTCCTTTTTTTTCCCCCTGGAAATTTCACCTGGGCTGAATGAAAACACTCTGGTTCTGGGATTTCTGGCAACCCAGACTTCTCCCAGACTGATGCACATGCAGAAATGCCAAACCAGTGGCTCCTGAGCAAGTATGGACCAAGCACGAGCAGAGGGCACCTGCTGGAGTTCTGCTGAGCCAGGGATTTGCTGCAAATGCACAGAGCATCTGCGCTGCACATGAGCACATCTCTCACTCCAGGAAATCCTGGACAGACACAGGACCACCTGAGCTTGCTGCTGCCCTCCCCCTGTGCCAGCAGGCCTGCTCCAGGTTACAGCTGCCTGCCCATCCTCCCCTGGCTGTATCCTTGCTGAGCCTGGGGGTTGGACTGCTCTGCCATGACCTTCCCCAAAGCTCAGCATCCAGAGCAGGCACCTGCCCTGAGCAGCCAGGCCAGGCCACATTTGCAAACAAAGAGACTAAACTAATATTGCAAATGTTAACATTTTATCAAGGGTCTTGTAATGTTTGTTGTTCTTGTACTTGAACTTCTGGAGGCAGGGAATTGCGTGAGAATTGTAACTTGGCATTTTCGAAAAACCATTTTCAGATTAGAACTCTTCAGCTGAAAAAGTGTAAATTATCTGATGATCTGACTGGAGACTATTTCTTGTCCAAACACACAGGATAAAAGAGCGTGCAAATGTGACCTTAGAGGAGCTACATTTTCCATTGACTGTCCTTAGCAAGTGGGTCTCCAGCTTCTCACCCCCATGGGAATGACACAAGACCCCTAACCTGCTGCCCGCTGCCTTTTTCTTGCTTCTCAGCTACCAGGACCATTACCCCGAGGTTCTCAAGGCTCTGGCAGCAGCAATGCTCTGCATCCCCACAGCTGTTCTCAGCAGCCCTGGCCCCACAAGGCTGACAGGGGCTGTAGATAGAGGAGAGCTATGCGAGTTCCAGAACATCTCATCTGAATACACCAAGGTTGCTGCTGGTATTTCAGACCTGCACACTGGGCTTGCATGCCCACTTCTTATCTGTTCCTAATGTCTAATAGAACTCTAATGTCTGTAATGCCTATAACTAATAGGAGATACTGAATCTTCCCTAAGTATCTTGCCTCACTTTTATTCTGAGACTATCATGACTACACCACCACTACTAATACGAGCCCTTTACAATCACTAATGGATTAATCTTCACAGCACTGTTGTAGAGATAGAAGACAAAAGCACAGAGATAAAGCAAATTGCTATTTAGGTCAGAAACACAGTAAAAAATGGAAAAAAACCACCCCAGAATTTCCAGTTCCTTGATGTTCATATGTCTGCATTGCAGCTCAGACATTTTGCTTTGACTTCTGGCTTAAATGCCTTCATAGATTTTAATGTACCAGAACTGAAACTTTTCAATATTATAAAAAAAATATTTTCAATTGCACAGAATTCTAATCTTCCACAGAAAATCATAATACAATGCAAAAGAAACTGGTTTAGTCAACATTTTTCATGTAATAATTTTGGCAACAGAGCTACCAAAGCAAAATATGATTTTGCTGAAGACTTCAAATAACGACCTCTTCAGTAAATCCAACTTTCCAACAAATCTATTTATAGGCAAGAAATTATTTGTTCTTTTACTGGCATAAAGATACTAAAAAACTTGTGAGATTAGGATCAGATAGGAATCCAGGGGAGGGTGACTGAATCTACAATTAACCCCCAGCCTTCCCTAGGAGTGAGCTTTTGTGTGGCTGTTTTCATTTGTGAACAGGAAAAGGAGTCTGGATTTTCAGAATAACATCTTATTGCTAAATGGTCTAAACTGACTGGCATATGTATACTTGAATACCAATGAGAAATAGCTCCAAACATGTATACTTGTGGAAATACAACTAAGTTAGTGCTACTGTTCAGTCCTTTTTTGTTCCCCATTCAAGCATATAGAAAAAAAAATTATTTATCTTAAAGCTATTGAACCCCCCCCCCCACACTAGATCTGCTCTAGAATTCCAATTCCTTCACTTTTCTGTTTCAGCTACCCTGCACGGATGCTTCATTCTTCAATGGGAAAGGCAGAAAATTAAAATCAATAACTTCATTATGTTTACAGTGGATTTTTTTTCACCTGAGTTTTCCCAGTCTTAATGTCTTACTATAACTTAAAAATCACAGCTTGGTTTTACTGAAATATTCCACCCTTATTCCTTTCATGCAGAAGGTTAGGAATATGGCAGTGTATATCTTAATTTTTTATAATGCATATTCTGAAAAGACTAAAGCATAAATCTGTCTGCCTTCACAAAATGTCCCACAGAATATAGTGTAAACAAACATTTTTATAGCATCTTCTCCTGAATTGCAAAAAATAATAATTTTTATTTTAAAATGGAACAATTACCATTGATCTTTTAAATTCATATTCTTTTTCTGACAACAAAAATTCTCCCTGAACAGTTCTTTTTGTTTTTTGCATATACAAAAAAATAAATAATTGACATTTTGTACTATGTGAACTTCATGTATTATTAATTTGATGGAAATGAACACATGATGGAGCACCTTCTTTATCTTTGTGATTGTTTTCACAGATATGTCAGTAACACTGATATTGAATTGTATGATGTGTCCTAGGGACTGCAACATTTCAACAAAATATCTCCAGAAATATATATGCACCCACAATGTCATCTAACAAATTCACCTTTCATTAAAGTCATCTCCAGTAAATGTGAGCTTGAATTTGCAAGGCAAATCCAAAAAGCTATGAAAGGAAAGCTGAAGATAAAAAATTATTAATATAGAAATAGAGCCTTAGAGATTATTTCTCCTATAACTCTAATGAGACAATAAAAATAAAAATCCAGAGATTCAGCCTTGACGGTAACACAGAACTTTCTTCTCAGGAATATTTGAGTTCTTCATTAAATGATAAACCATGAGCTATTTCTATCTCATCTAAAATTCTGGCATCTCCTGACACTGTATTCTCCCAGTGATATGCACACATGTAATCACTCATTTACATTAATGGGATTATGGGTGTTTTGTATCTAGGAGAGAATACATTTTAAATTTTTTTTTCCTTAAGAGTGGTTGCTTACGATGCACTTGGCAACTGAGATGTATTATGGTTTCTCCCTAAACAGGAATTAAGTCTCTACTGTACAACATGTCATACTTGCCTGAAAGCAAAAATGCTGCCTACTAAGCAATAGACACCCTAATTAAAGTTGCCCAGCATAATATTAGCCCATTAGTTTAAACTAAAGAGAATAATGGAGGTGGTATTAGGATACCACAAAACATAACCTAAGGTCAAACAAAGATTACTTTGCTTTGGGTATTTTTTTTTTAAATGTATATATTACCAACAAATTTTCTGGAGCCAAATATAGGTAATAAAATGCCTGTCAGTTTTTAAGGCTCTGCCAAAGCAAAAATGATACAAAACAGCAATAAACTAATTGTCAATCAGATGCTCTTGCAGGAACATTTTGCAATAATGAGATATAATAAATATTCATCAAGACATAGTCTATAAAGGCACATAGGAGCATATTTTATGCCTGTGTGTAACATATTATGCTGGACAGTTACAGCTGATTGTGGAATGGTAGCAGACTTATAAAGCTTTCCAGCATATTTACAGTCTCTTTATCCCTTATACATAGTCCAGAAAATCTGAATGCTTGTAATTGGTGGGGAAAGGAGGGAGTAAATATTGTGCATTTTCAGCCCAGTCCTTTTCACAAGGCATTCTTTAAGGAGGATGGGAAAAAGTCCAGAAAATAAGCAACCTTGGAATTCCCATTTTCAAACTTCATTTCATCTGTAATCACATCTTTAATGGTGCAATTTCAGACATTCCTGGATTAACTGTTTCAGATTAAAATACTTTACAAACAGAAAAATAACGTATTAAGTAATACAGCTGAACAATAATGATACTGCTGAATAATAATACTGCTGAACTATCACCTGCTAAAATAAATATTTTTGGGGTTGGGGTTTTTTTAATATGATTTTGATCCCAACAATTAACCAAATAAAGCAGTAAATTATCCAGGTTCATTAAAAACCCTTTTTTGGCACTTTAAGAAACAGCCATGTGTTTCAAAACACAGGAAAATCTTCCCAGAAGAGCTGATAAAGAAAGCAGCTGGCAGAGAATTTGGTTTTGTTTCATGACACTCTAAGCAGCACTTAAATTGTTTCTGCTGCACGTCTATCATACAGTCCTTTGAGATATTTATCACTGGAGTCAGGAAAATAAGCATTAGGAGGAGTCACAGACATCCAAATTAAGACAAAGAGCCAAATCCTGCCCACACAGACTACAGCCTTTCCTGAAGCACAGATTTTTCAACACTTCCCTGAGGTCATTCCCAGCAATATTTTCTTGGGTTCCACAAACTTAGCTCAAAATAAAAGTTCCAGCCCTTCCTTTTCTCTCCATCCTTGCCCAGGAGGATGGGCATTATGCCCCATGTAGTGAAGCTGTGAGTGTGCAAGGGTTTCTACAGCTTCAGGCTTCTCCCTCGTTCCTCTGTAGCCCACAGGGGCTGGGCAGAGCATCCCTTCAGATGGGGTCTGTCATAGAGGGCTAGAGGAAGGAAAAGGTGATTTAGGGAGCCAGGCTCCTCCCTGTCTGCTCCAAGGGCAGCACAGAGCTGCCAGCTCATGGCACAGTCCAGCCCTTGATCAGTTCCCTCACTCCTGTAAACAACCCAAGCACTTTGTTTTGTAATTTAGATTTGAACACAGGAATTTATTAAAAAAGCTTATATTGTGCCAAGGATGCCATCTCAGGCACACCAAATGATCTCACATGGATATGAAAATTTAGCTGTTCTCTGAGCAAACAATCACCAGAAATGCTCCTACATCCAGCACTTTCCCTGGATTTTATTTCTTACCATTTGGAGACCGTGATTGGATATGTTCACAATATAGGCTCATGGTCCAGATTTATTCTGAATTTCTTCAGTGAGATTCACTCCCAATGACCAAATGTAAAGGGACCACATCAGAAAGGATGGATGTATTCAGAACCTGACTGCCTGCATCTGGAAAGCAGAGCTCTGACACAGTACCAGCTTTGAAAGAGCAGCTGGAATTTAGACATGGCATGTCTGTCTATTAGCCAGTTATCTGCAAGTATTTGATAGTTACAAAATTGTCACTAGTCAGTTGTTTGGCTAGAAAACAACAATAGCTGCAAGAAACATTTGAAATCTTTTGCCTGAGTGCCAGCTTTAGTGAAGGTCTGAGCTGTTCTCATTAAAAGTCAGCAGAGAGGATCCTACTGCTTTCAATGCTACAAGCTCAAATCCTGCAAGCATCATTGTGCCACTGAAAGTAGGTCTGTGTAAGAACAATTACATAGCACTGATCCCAGATACTTGAGCTCTCTTCAGCAGTGCAAGACTCCTGTTATCACATTTGGCAGTGGCACTCAAAATAAGGCTTTCACAGGTTTAAAATGGAGATGACAGAATATCTTGTAATGGGACCCTTTGAGTGAATGAATTCCTTTGCTCCTTGAGCAGTGTGATTAGATGGGCCTGACTGTAAAGCACAGAAAGAATGACCTATCTGTACCACAGATGGGAACAGGTTTTTGGAAAATATGTGTTAGACCTCTTATTGTGGATTATGATCCTCCTAATCTTGCACGATTCCATAGCAAGGAATCCAGGCAGGAGATGCTAAAATAACTACACATCAGGCAATAACTGTAACCAGGTTTTCTCTAAGGAGAAATTCGAAAACTCAGGTAAGACTAAAACTCCTAAGGTGACGAGTATGAAGAGAACCTTCCTGGCCCTGTCTTTTGTTATCACTTCTGCCCAGGACTCTTCCACTGGTCCAGCAGGGTTCCAAGCCCTGGCCGTGTCCTGGTGCTCTGGTGAGTGTCCATGGGAACAGCTGTACCAGGACCAGGGTGACACTGGCACATCTGACTCTCAGCCTTAGTCCCACAGGCCCTCAGTGGGCTGGGTGCTTTAGCTGGGCCAGACCCACAGTCTGTTGGGTTTGATCATCTCTATATTTTATCAAGGCAGCCTTGGGCCACAGTCCAGTAATTGCCAGGGTTCTCCAAATGCCAGGTTGAAAACAAACTCCCATCAAAACTGAGTGGCTCTGTCAAGTTCAAAAGGTGAAATAAATGAATCTTTACACATTATAAGAACAAAATCAACATTCTTCTGTGGCATAAAGTGCCTGAAAAACTAGCAAGTAAAAGCAGGTGTGATGTGCTCCCTGTCAGCTAACGACACTGATAAGCTTGCCATGCCTGGTTCTGCTTCATTTCAAACAGACTGCTGAAAAAAAGGGGGAAAAGCCAGAGCAGAAATAATTGCTGGAGCTTCGAGTTAGCTGAGAGAGCCTGCAGGCTAAGATCAACGCGACTGATTTCATCCTCTTCCTTTTATTTCTATAACCTTAAACGTTCTGCTATTATAAAAGTCATCATGTCAGCTTTCCCCCAAGCCTTAGCAGCGGCCTATTTTAAAATTGTATCAATTGGTAAAGCTCCTGGCTGGAGTATTTTCATCTTGATTTATGGTTTTTGAGCTTTAAAGATGAAGAAAACTCCACTGACCTGATCTGAGCATGCATGTGCATTGTCCCACACATATGTTTATAATCAGACCCTATAGAAACAACACATATTAGGGAAGCTTTAAAATTCCAGCAAAAGCAGCAAATTGCAAGTGCAAACTGTATTTATCCTGTATTTTTCTCACAGAAAAAAAAAAACCAACACCTATTTTGATGCTAAATGTTTTCTTTCTCTGCTTAATATCAGGGATTTAGCACTTCCTGAGGCCATTGATAAGGTAAGGGTCTTAGAATTAAGAAACTCGTAAATCAGTGTAACAAATGTGGACATATAATACTGTGGCCTTGTTCTTGCTTCTAGATCAATGTAACTGATAAAAGAACTCTAGGCTGGTGAGGAAGGGGGCAAAGGGACTTCTGCCTTTTTTTTTTTTTTTAAGCAGGGACTGATCAAAAGCAACCCCACAACTTAGACTATTCCAGCAAAGCAGCAGCCATCCAGCACTAACGCATATTGCTTCCTTTTAAACACTTGCAGCATGGACCCCAGAGAATGCATTATTAAAATGTTCAAGAGGATCATATTAGGGCTTCAGAATAAATACTAACTTCCCACAATAATCTTCACACATTCGTCCATAGGGAACGATGGAATAATGACCCTTTGAATTTGTAATACAAAGGAGAGGCTTTTCTTCTCCCCCTCTCCTTGCCAGCAGTGTGGTGGCATTGCACACTAAAGAGCCTCCTGCTAGAGCAGAGGTTAACCCAGGAGAGGAGGCACTTAGAGAAAGGAACTTAATATAAAAAAAAAGGTAGCTAAAGCAGGGAGATGAAGGTAAGGTTTCCTCACTGAATGGGGAAATACACATTACAAATACAACACACTCCTAGTGCTGTGGGGTCCTGGAGGAGGGCTGAGCAGTGGGATGCCCAGGAATTACCTGTCATGCTGCTCACATCACCCCATCACACAGGGAAAACACACCCCTACACATAAAGGTTTGAGCATAAGAAGCACTTCTGAAGTCCTCAGATGATTCAAATTTTTGGTATGAGAAATAATCCAAATAATACCTCAAATAATCCCAGGTAAGTTAACTACCAAAACCACTATTTCTTATGATGGGGGTAGAAGAGAAGCTCAACCCAAATCTGAGAAAATTCTCTTGGGACTAAGTTTGATGGTCCCCTAAAAATGATCTATACCTTCTCTTCAGACAGATAGTAGGTCAGGAAATGCTGTTTTTCTTTGGAGGCGAGCTGGTCACCGTGTTTCTGAAACAATTCTTTTTCCCCTGTCTTTTTTCTCTGCTTTTGAGAAATGGCTCGACAGAGCTCACCTTACCCAGGGAGATGCTTGATAGATTGCACATGAAAAAATCTGATCTACCCCTTTTCCCAGGACAGAATTGTTCCCCACAAAATACTTCGTATCCATTATCAAAGGAATTAAAACATGCAAATAGGAGAAAGGTCTACTAAGTTATCCTGTTGCTTTGAAAGAACCTAAAGGCACAATTTATGGCAAGTGGGAGTCTTTTAAAAAACAGCAACTGCTTTAGCTGAGCTGGGGGAAAGAGAGGTTGTGCATGCAGTCAAAGCCATAAATGCTAGCCTTGGTCTGAAAAAAGGTAATTGTGCTGCGAATGCTGACAGGTCTGACAGAGAGTGTCTTCATTGAGAAATTGCATTTTGAAGTTCTTCCCGTTCCTTCAGAAATAAATGGACTAAAGCAACAGGGCTAGCTCTGACAGGAAGCGGGGATTTGGGACTTCAAATACAAACATTATGAAAAACAAGCAACATCTGCAAACAGTAAGTACTTATTTATATTTTATGGAGTGTGTGCTTGGGATTTTGACAGGTTTTTAAACAGAGCCTATATTAGGCCCATACAAAGGCGAGAATGTCCCTTTTTAAAAATACATTATGCTGCTGAAAAGCAGTCTAAATCTGCAGTCCAAGCCTCAGGTGAGCTCTGACCCCTCCTAACCTGGTCTAACAAAACACACATGTGGTGTTTGCAATAGAACAGTTTACTGCTACTTTCTCAAGGTCAGGACAAGACAGACACCTGAGGGTTAGTATTCAGCAAGCTTTTCCCTCAGCTGCCAGAATGGCTTTGAACTTTTCCCTTTTGAACAAATAGGAAGTGAAACTGTGAGGAAACAAGTGCTTGGAATCAGAGAGGCACACATACCAAAAAGAGAAGGGAACCTCCCAAAAACTATACAGATCTTTTTTAAGTAAACAAAAAATAATCTGAGCCAAAAAACAAACCCAGCCTGACATCCAATTTAAGGGCTTAAAATTATTCTGTGTGTAGTTTTGAAATTTTAAAGAACACTCCTTTTCAGATGCTACCCCTGATTTTTTTCATATAACAAATAATAACCAGTTGGCAGGTATGGTGCACTGTGCGCTATAAAATATTTAGTAAGGCAATAACGACTCCCTGGGCAGCATAAGAAAACCGCGATTATATTCAGAGAGAAAGCCATGAACAAACAGAGGGGGAAAGAAATACAAAGAAAGATAAAGGAAGGCCTTTCATCAGGTCTTCCTGTCCAATAACACACTCAGGCTTGATCCATATGTTTTGAGAAAAATCAAAGTGTCACGACTACCAAAAATGTCAATAGCTCCAGTAAGGAATATTGTCTAACATTTTCTATTACACTGTTGAAGAATTTGCCTCCCAGCGCAATTTGGAAGAAAAGTCTTTTATTTCTAAAACACTAAAAAAACTGAACAAGGCACACTTCTGTGCAATGTGTAATACAATAATGCTGTGGGCTTCCAAACTATTCTGGAAACTGATACTTTGATGAAAGTGAGTCCTTCTCCACAACTCTCATATTTTCTGTCCTCTGCACATAGACAGGGCTGCGAGGCACATCCTGGGCACTGGGATCTAATAGCGCAATACATCGCTCACTGGGAAACTGGAGAAGGCAAACTTTCATCAGCCCTAATATTTTTATAATCCTGCATAATGACCCACAGGATTGGCTAACCTCCCAAAACAGAGGGGCTTGAGGGCTGTCCAGGAAGGGAGCATTAATTGCACTTTGCTCCAAGCCGTGCCTCTGTGTGCTGTTTGCATCCCCATCCATAGCTTGCCTTTAAGGACATCCCATTTCTCCCTGTCATCTGTAAACAAACAATTTTATTGCTGTCTTGGCAAAATGTAAACAAAACTTAGCACCTTGCCCTGGGGAGAGCTGCAGCTAACATATGGTTTGTCTGTACCTTGGTGCACAATTTCTTTTGTATTTGTCTTTTCCAGTACCCTTCAAGTTCCAGAGGGAAAAAAACACATCAGTGCTGCTGCGTCTTTATCCTGTGGAATCTAAACTAGAATTGAGCGTGTTGCAGGCAATCAATATTACTGTGAAAATTAGCCTTTATGACTGAGCCACTGCTTGCTCACAGGGAAAAAGAAAAAAACAACCTGGCATGAGTACAGTGCAGCTACCAAACCATTGCTGTGCACCCACCACAACTTAGCTCATCTCCTGTGGCTCTCTTCCAGAGGGTTTAGCACCCACCTGAGGGAGAAGTGGCACCAGAGTCAGAGAGCTACTCAGCACTGTAAAGGACTTAGAATTAACCACTTGGGATTCTGCCCTGGAGCCTGCAGCCATCCCCTGGCAGGAGGAGGGAGTTCACTGCCAAGCCAGCAGTGGCAGAGGTGCTGCTGTGGCACTGGGGGTGCTCAGCAGATGCTGCTGGTGCTTGGCACAGCAGGTCCCTGCTCCTGCCCCACCGACTGCCCAGGCCCTGGCAGGATAGAGGGCAGGACCAGCAGACAGCTGGGGATGGAGTGCTTGCCCTGCAAGGGTGGCCTGGGGAGCTGCACTCACCTGGCCAAAGGAAGAGAAGACCTTGGGGGACCAGACAGCAGCACCCAGAACCTTTGAGGGGGTTAGCAAGGAGATGGAGCCAGAGCCAGGCCACAGTTGCACATGGTGGGAAAATGTGGACAAGAGGTGACATAGGGACTGGAAATGAGGAGAAATGAGCAAGGGCACAGGTTGCCCAGGGAGGTTACACAATCTCCAACCTTAAGGGTTTTCAAGACCTGACAAGAAAAAACCCTGAATAACAACTTCAAAGCCCACAGCTGACTGCTTTCAGCAGGATGTTGGACAAGAGAGCTCCCAAGACTCTTTCCTACCCAAATCACAGACCCCTCATGAGTTACTCACAGGAAACCCTTTTACTTCAGTGAGACAGATTTCTGGAATAGGATTAATGCAAAAGCATTTCACAATCTGGCCTTTGGCATACTATTTGTCATTAAACTTCTGTACTCACTTAACATATTCTAGTACAGTATTTGCACACTCTGACATGAACACATCTACTTATATCCAGAAGTAAGTGCATTTTCTTCTCAGAAAATCCAGCAAGGCTGCCCTGTCGATATTTGGTTTTATCATACAGTGCAAAGTTGCTTGTTTTCTACCTGTATGTTATTAAGAGGGAGAGCTAACGCAGCAATGGACATTTTAGTCAATAAACTAAAAATTGATACTCATCACATTAATTAGAAGATATTCAAAAGTGAAAATAAATCCTGCCTGCCTAAGCAAATCATGCGGTGAGCAGAAGAAATGTCGCAGAATTTATTTGGTAGAGAAAAACAATGGAAAATAACTATTAGTGAGATATGTGCAATTAACTAGTTATCAAAAAAATGTGACTCCATGTTGACAAATTATCCACAAATAGAGTGGGAGCTCGTGTATCTATTTGCTGTTTGGAATCACTCAGCAAATGGATCGTGTCAGCAAACTGCTGCCAGGGCTTGGCTGTCAGGTTTCTCACCACAACTATTACTTTGAATATAAGTCCTGTGGGCAATCAGCTACTTGTGCTCAGCACCTCCTCACCTGAGTCAGGCAGCATTTTCCCTCTCTCCCTGCTGAATGGGCTTAGCAGATTCCCATGCTAGCAAGGAATGCACTAGACAACCACATACCTTTGACACCACTAATTTACAATCATGAGTTCTGTCTGCAATTTTTTTCATTCACAGACAAGAGCTCATAATGTTCCCAGGAAGTGAACAAAGATGGAGCAAATACTGCCAAAGTCACTTGCAGCTTTCACTTGAAGTATTACAAAAAAATTTTTCAAGTATTCACACATAGCTAAAAATAACCCTTCTGAACTTCCTGCTCTATTCATAAGCTATACTCCAAATAATAAATTTTAAAAGGATCATAGAATCCACAAAGGCTTCCTTCCCTTATAATTGGATTTAGGGGTTTTTTGGCTATCATACAACCCAGACATTGCTTATGAGTCTGGCATACAAAGGAAAAATAGCCAGGAAGGGTAAGATTTGACCAACAAGCCTAGCTTCATATTCCTCAATCCCCCATCCAAACACATGCCAGGATAGGCGTCCTGTTCCTCCCAAGACCAGCTGCGTTTCCAAAGGCATATGAAGGCATCTCTACTTTGTCACCAGCATTTTTATTTTCAGTTCCCTGCCACACAGCCTGGTTTTCCTGTGGGTCCATTAGCTGTGCTTGCAGTGTACATCCCTGTAGCTGGAACACACAAAGACTGAGTGACATGATAAGCATTTCAACCACTTTTGCTGCCTACATTGTTTTTTGAAAAGAAGTCCAGCAAGAGATAGCATGGTTAAGATCTCAAGCATAATATAAAACCAGAGAGATGACACTGTCTTATTCCTTCAGAGGAAAAATGGTCCCCAGATGACCGAAATTTCCCTCTAGTCAGCGTCAGTAAACAGCAACAGAAATAAAAAGTCACAAGGGTACAATTGTCATTAGTATGTAAATTTTAAAAGCTCAGTCAAAAATATCAATACTTTCCACTTAATTTATTACTATATAAAGATGGATGATAGTAAAATGAAACATTGATTTTCAATGCCCTTTAAAAAATGGTGATGAAGACAATACTCAAGGACAACTACTTCAAAATACAGACTTAAAATTAATTATTGTATTTGTTTTTACAAATGCTTGTTCAGTTCAATCCTATTTGATTGCTTCTTTTTTTGTGTTTTTTTCTTTTCTTTCTTTTAATGAAGTAAAGGAGTAGACTACTTATGTAAAGAGCCATTTCAAAATTGATTAGATATAAAGACAGGTTAGCATTTTTACAGTATTGACAGAAAACCATTAACCAAGCAGCCTATAGACACGGTCACTGAAAGTTAATCGAAGGGAATAGTAATGTGGTGGGGATTTGCGTGACACTCATACAAGCTCACTCCTTCTGTTCACAGATTTTGGTTGTAACTGATCTCTGAGATGCATTGAACTGTCTCTTTTCAATGCTGTGTATAATTACTTTTTGATTATAAGCATTGGATTTAAACATTTTTGAGAGTGTGTAACTGCTGTCACATGCTTGTTTCTAAAATTACCTACAGCATCTCTAGCCTTGCATAGACACTTGATTTAAAGAACAGTAAGCAGTCTTGGGTAATAGCTTTTCTTTGATTATTTACCTTTCAGATTGCTTGAGTCTACACTGTAAGATAAGGCTAATACTCTAAAGGAAACAATACTTTGTGGGCATTTTAGGTCAATGGTTCTGAACAAATTCTGTGCCACCCAACAAATATCACATGCTTGCAGCAAACACCTTCTTAATAGTGACAAATTGCAATTAACCCCTTTTTCAAGTGGTAGAAGCAAAATACAGAGAGCAAACTAAATAAAGGACCTGAATATAGGGACACAAAATTTAGTAATGGAGATAGCAAATAAGCACATTTCCTTATGCATGTATAATCACACTGCAGATTATTAAAATCGGGAAAATGCAAAAAAAATTTTTTACCCTACTCCACACATATTACCTTAATGTTACCTTTGTTTCAGTTTAGCATTCTTAGTGCATTATTTAAAGAAAATAAACCCCAGATAGTTTTTGGTTTTCATTTCATTAAAAATACAGGCATCAACTTCCATCTCTGTATGTCATCAGTCAGTCCTATATCACTGTCTTGGACCTTAAAAGTTTCTTATCTAACTTGAAACATTTAATCAGTTAGCAACCTTGCTAATCTTTCTAGAAATAGTTAATTCTAATAATTAGGCTTCTGATAGTTTTATTTGACAATATTTGTAATGTCATGATCTTAACACAGACAAGATGAAACCAGGTTTGAATTTTATTTACATTTCCTACCCCCTGGCTTACATGCCCACTAGCAAGGTTGCAGCAGAAACACCGCTGAGCTGGAGAACAACATCCTTGTGAAACTTATTTGTTTCATAATCTTCTTCTCACTTAAGAACAACAAAACCCCAAGAATAGAGCATTCTGAGACGACTTCCTGAGATACAACGAGGGGAAGCCCTGCTCTGCTCCAGGCCCTTCAGGAGAAAACCTCTATGCCTGTGTCAGGTTCAGATGGGAACTGACCACAGTGAACCCATCCAGATGGCCCAGTATGGAAAAGTTCTTATCTTGAGAAAAAAGCCTTTTTCACCTGCACCTTACCTGGAGGCAGTTTTTAATACAGCAGGAGGAGGCCAGTCAGCCCCTGCTCCCTCCTGAGCTCACATTGCTCAGTTGATGGGGATATGCAAAGCCACCCTCCAAAGAGCCCTGGCAGCAGCTGTGGCTGAGAGGCTGCTGTGCTAATCCTCCACAGAAAAAGGCAGAGGCCATTTGCCATCACCGTTGCAAAGTGCTCCCAAAACATGCCTGGGAATTTTTTGCTGAAAGTCAAAATATGGCCCTGGGCAGTACAATTCTACAATCTGGTCCTTGGGCAGAACAGTAATGGGGAATTTATAGCAAAGTCCAGTGAGAGAGACAAATGGGTGATTAGGACAAACATTAAACAAAAGTCTATCCCAAAGCTTTGGGAGACACAGCTGACTCTGCTGGCCAAAACAACAGCAGGATTCATTTCTCCTGATTAGCTCCATCACACAAATATTCTGCAGAACAACTGCTCAAGTGCTGTGGGCTGTAGCACACCTGGCTGATGGGACCCTCCCAGCTCTGTGCTCTCAATGCATTTCAGCTGTAAGGGCATCTTGACGAGAACAAAATGAGAATATTTCTTGTCAAACTGAGAAGTGGTTCAGCCTGAGGTTTGCATATGTGGACCATGCTAAAAGGCTTGGTGTGAAAAGAGTGAAATTGTTTCCTTATTTGTCTTGAAAGGAAAACAGGAGGGAAAAAAAAGCAAAGATGCCAAAAGCTTGGAGGCATGCAAACTCAGAAACACAAACTAAAGGCTGTCTCAACCTGCAGCTGTTACACAAAATATACTCAGAGCCTTCCCCAAGTAAATATCTTCCTTGCCTGCCTCTTTATTAGCAAATTCTATGAACTCTGACCCAGCTTAGAAAAATTTAATATTTTCCCCCTAAATACTTTTTAAAAAACATATTCAAGGGGCCTGGTGGAGTCAGGAAGTCTGGAGAGAGGTAATTTGACATCTGAATTATTTCAAGGCCAATATGGAAAAGTATTCAAAGGCTTATTTGGACATACATCAGTCAAGAGACCGCTTCTACCACAGAAGAGATGGTGCTGGAAATGTAGACAGCTTTCAGAAAGCTGTGAGATAGGGAATTATGGCAAATGTCACATCTCAATCTAAGATGTCTATGATTAAGAAAATTATCTTGGTAATAGGCCTATTTCCACACCTGTAAAAGCATTTAGAATTTATTAAGAATGATAAGCGTAAACAAGGAACATGGTGTAAAAGCTTCCCTCCGCTAATTTGGCTGCACTGATTAAGATTTTATGTGATGCTTCTAAATTGGAATGTCAGCCCCACACTTTGTGGAGAAGCTTCACCAGTCAAGGCCTGCAGTGCTCTGGTTTGGTGGTCTTTTAGGGCTCTGCTGCATTCTGAGATAAGGAATATTAACCCATCATTTCTTTCATTTAGAAAAAGCCTGGATGACTCAGTTATTCTTCATTGTCCATGTCATGTGGCTTAAAATAAAATGGCCAAGCTTCTGATTTGCCTCCTCTTAAGGTATTTCCTGCCACAAAAAAAAAAAAATAATCTAACTATCTACTATTAAAATTTGAAAATAAATCATGGTTGTAATTGTGCAAATCGGTAGTACCATTTTGCTAAGAGACACTCGGGTTATGTCTGAAACTTAATCAGCAGTGGAAAAGGAAAAATAAATTATTAATGTTCATTTCTGAAAATTATTAGCAATAGCACATGACTAACATCTACTTATCAAGGAGAAAAGAGGTGCACAAATCCTGGACTTGCCTAAGGTGTCTTTTTGTAAATAACACAGCCCAGTTCCTCAGCCTTTGGGCTCGTGGCTGGGCTGTTTCTGCAGGAATCCTGTCACAGGCACCTCCACCACGCATCCATAGCAGCAGCCAGGGGTTTGTCACCCCATAACCCAGGGCTGGGGAATGTGCTCAGCTGTACCTGTCCTGGGATCAGCTCTGGCATGGGATGGCTGGAGGCAGGTTGTTGTCATGACTCACTGCCACACAGTACAGACTTTTCAAACTGCCTTATTCAGACACACATTTGACACACATTGGCTGAGCCAGCAGAGCCACACCTCGGACTGAGCGAGGCTCTGAACACAGAGCACCCAAAAGCCCCCATGCACACACACACACACTTTATCTTTAATTGCCCAAGCAGCATGTACATATTTAAAATGACATTTCTCATCTACTGATGTGGCTGCATTTGTGGCATTCATCACCTAATATTAATGAGAATATTAGACATTATTTAGCCTAAGGCCCTGTGCCAGCAGTCCCTCCTGCAGGCAAGAAGCATTGCCTGGATCAGGTCTCCAGGTCTCAAACTCAGTCTGTGGCTGCCATCTCTAACTACATTTCAAAGAAAGTTCTTCTTTTCTTTTCACTGGATTTACACACACAAACCTACTACTTACTGATTTGTTCTTTAAACAAAAAAAACCAAACCCATATATTTTCTGCCACTGGCTTTTTCTTACTACAAGCAGCTCTTCTTTCCTTCTGCTGAATTTTCTATTTTCTGGCTCCCTGGCTCAGATTCCAACACACAAACTTGAAGTACATCAGAAATATCCCCTTGTGCCAGAACAAAGGTGCACTTTGAGGATCAGAGCTAATCACACACTGGCCAGTGGTGGATTCACCCCCTTGCCTGGCTGTTGTCCTGTGCATCTGGTGAGAGATCCCCTGGGACAGAACCAAGCCATGGCAATGCTGCCTGCCTCCCCCCATGGAAAGGGAAACTGGTGTTAAAAAGAAATCTGCACTGTCAGCTGTAGAAACAGATGGGCTCCCTGCTTCAGCACCACTTATCAGAGGGGTGAAAAAGCTCCCACAGGTTGTGCCCTCTGTCCTCCAGCAGCCATCTTTCAGACACTGCTTCTCCTTCCCATCACCTGCCACCATTTACATCTCAGCACAGCAAGAGGAGGCAGTCCCAGGCCTTTCCCTGGAGGTCAGCTTGGCCTTTAGCCTCCTCTCTGTTGCCTGGGCTCAGTCCTACTATTATGCTTCACAAATATGTTATCCACCAGCAAATCTCTTGCTAAAGGCTCACTAATGCAGGGCTGATGGGAGAGATGGCTAATGCCTTGTTGCCAAGTGATTTCCACTTTAATTGCATTTTAAGTCTCTTTTAATTGATCCTTTAAAAGTCTTCCATACTGTAAGCAGAATAGTTATACAGTGTGTGTCTTATTAGTGCCCTCACAAAGTATGTTCTGCAGGGGATTTTGCTCTGGCATTCTGGCCTTTCTATTCATTAATTTGAAGGAAAAGATTAGCCAATGATTTGGACATTACTGCTTAACTGGTGGCTCTGGATTTACAAATCTTTTCCTTCCATTAGAATTTTTTTTAAATTCCACATACGAAATACAGTGCATGACACCATCCTAATCCTCACTAATAGTTTCTGACCTTTAGCTGCAGCCATACATTCTCCTGGGTTTTCAGGAATGAACCCCAACATTACACTGCATTGCAAGCTGTTTCATCTCTCTGCACACTCCCAAGTTTAAACTTTCTGCTCTCTGCTGGCATTCACAAAGCCCATATATATTAAGACCATACTTCCATTGATTTCACTTTTAATATTAAACAGGCAGTACATGATACCCTCAGTATTGACTCTACCAAGTCCATTAATGACCCTTTTGTGGCTTCACTTTAATTTACGCTTTGAAGGAAAACTGCTGTATTATGAGTCAGGGGTGAAAGAGAATATTGCTTATATTAAAGATCTGTATAAAAAGAATATCATCTTTGACCTACTAAGTCAAAGTTGAGCACTCAAAATAATTCCTACTGTAAGCACATGAAAAATATTATTATGGAATGCCCAGGCTTTCATCTGACAAGGAAGATTTAAGGATTTCATTGTTTATGTACATAAGAGGAAAAGGTCTTTAGATTTTTTGTTGCAGCCAAGCTACAGTAGAGCCAGAGTTGTCCAAAGTCAGAATATATATTTCTCTTTCAAAATCCATGTAATTATACAGATCTGAAGTGTCACACAGAGTGTACCAAAAACATCAACTGTTCAGGGAGACCTCAAGAACTTCAACCTTGCAGGTCACATTAAAGACAGAGTTTCAAAACTTCCCCAGTCATGCTGGTTTAAGTGAAGCCCTTAATAATTCAGTATAGCTCTGGATGTGTGTATCAGACCCTGTGGTAGAGCTATGCACATTGTAATGAGATAGGAGCAGATTTGCATTACAGTGAAGGATGACATGGGCTAATGGCTTTGGCTACAGCATAAAGTGTGAGATTTAAATTGACTAAAGTGAAATGTAAGGGTGAGATTTGCTTGAACACAGTCATCTGAGGCATATTCCTTCAGACTGCCCGAGGGAAGAAACAATTCAGAAAGGACACACAGGATCCTGTCAAGGAGACAGAGCTCTGCAACCTGCTCTGAAAGGGCAGCTGCTGGGCACGAGCAGAGGAGCCTGCCAGGGCTCCAGGTCCCAGGCTTTGCTATTACACCTTCCTTTAGCTGCTTGTCTGTAAGAAGCCTGAAGGCTCCTACTACATTCCAAAAAGGTGCTTGAGACATGGGGCAGACACAATAAAAAAGGCAAAACGCTCATATGTCAATGGCACATCAAGAGATGCTAAAGGAATTTAAAGGTAAAGGACAGAGTCAGAATGTGGTTCAAATCAATAAACTTCTAAGTGAGCAGGCACAGAAGGTGCCCTGCAAAAAGCTGATGAGACTGTATAGCTACTGCATAAGCAATTTCTAGTGTGACTTTTAAAATAATAAAGACTTCTTATTTAGAATATTGCACTGAACTACAAAAAAAAAAAAAAAAAGGCAAAAGGCTAAGGAACACTTGAAAAATTTCTCCAAATAGCAGTTGGAAAGAGTTGAAATACTAACAGTTGCTGGTCCAGTGAAACAGAACTGCATTGGATGACAGCTATAAAAGGTGTAGTTATCACACATTGCTCATGAGCCTTTCCAATTTTCAGTATCATCTCTGCCAGCCTAACTTCAGTTGTTGACTACAACCTTGAATTGGAAAAAGACAAGCAAACTCATCTGAAAATGAATCTACTGGAAGGACAGTATTTTTCTGTAAAGATCAAAGGCATATATACTGTGTGTGTGTGTGTATAAACCTGCATCTGGTACCCTGTTTCTTTTCATCTGGCCAACACTCAGTAACAAAATTATATTTAGACAAAAATGTACCTTAGCATTTTCCAACAGAGACCATGCTGTAAATTCTCAAGCAGGAATCCTCTCCCTCTCCCCCAGTCCAGCTACTCACCCTCAAACCAACTCTTAACTTCCATTAACTGAGTCCTACCTCAGCCAGGAAATCAAAGCAAGGCTTTTTTTAAGGTGAGCAAAGTCTGGACTCTTTCAGTCAAACAGCAATAACCAAGAAGTCTGTTACAGTTCTACTGACCCATTTCTAGCCAGCAGCTTCAATAACCAACATAAATCTTGCCAAGATGCAGCTGGAAAAAATTTCACATAACATGCTATTCTTTTTTCACATTTGTGAATGCCTTGTAAAAAATCTTCAGTTAAAAACCGATTGTGGATGAAATGTCTCAGTAGCCTGGAAGAAACAAGGCTACTTCTTGTTAAGGGGGCAATGGAAGGTGTTTCAGTCTTCTCTGGAATTGCACTACTGACTTGGACTGGTTTATAAGAGAAACAGACTGAGATCAACTAAATAGCAAACAACTCACCTTCCTGAGCCTGAGCTCAGTGATTCTTACAGTGAATAGCACCAGTGAATTGCAGGGAACCAGTGCTTTGCCCTATAAATACTTTAACAGAGAACTGCATCCTTCTAACACCTCACAAAGGAAACTGTTAACTGAATCCCTTCCTATACATCTGTGCTCTGTAGCCATGTTCTGTATCCATGTTCCTGTGTGAGAACATTGAAGGCTGAGAAAGAAAGAGCAGAGCTGCTGAACAGAGCTCATGCTCAAACCAAACACTTTGTGTCCCCCTGATAAGCATTCCTGTCCTCTCAGCAGCTACTCTGCTCCCCTCTCCTGTGTGCAGGGAGACACAGAAACCTTGCAGCAATGGCCCCACCAGCCTTCCTTCCATGCAGGGCACAGACATCACATCTGAAGATTCCCCTGCATTGGGGAAGCAGCAGAGCCTGGGATCCTGCGACTCCCACCACCCTCTTCAGTAGGTGATGCTGCCAATTCCTGCAGAGTGAGGACCCCCCAATTCCTGCAGAGTGAGGACACAATCTCTGCAGAGTAGCCACAGCACCCAGTGTGAGTGGGAGCCCCTGCAGGTACCCTTAGTGCATTGGGACACTCCTGCCTTGGTGTGTCAGTACATATGGGGAGCTCACTGCTGGAGTGATTGTACTCATCATCAGCACCTCCTGTCTGCAGCAGAAAGCCACAGAATGAACTGAGATTTCTCAGGTGAAGTTAACCTGATGTTCTTCACCTACAAGCACACACTTGGTGTATGGGTACAGCCCTGAGCTGACTTACAGTAGGGTCCCTGAAACAGCCCCAGCGTGGCCTTTGGGCCTTTAGTGCCACATGCTTTGTTTTACAGGGCTGCTCTGATTGGGTTGCATGACTTTCATCTGTGCAGGCCTGGCACTGTGGAGCCAGGGACAGCAAAGGACACAGCAACTGGTGAGGAGACCAAATCTGCTCACTGGAAATGGTGCCAGGCAGAGTCTCTGCTGGGGATTGGGATAGGGTTCTGTTATCACAGGAAGATAACGTCAAGGGATCCTAGAAGTTATATGGTCCATATTCCTCCTTTTCTCATTGTGTAACCAGAAATCACATACCTCCCATGACCCCCCAGTATTTGGACTATATTCTGTCAAGATGTCACTGTTTTAAAACAGAGGACTGAATTGTGCAGCTCTTCCACAATAAATGCACAATTGCAGTAGGAATTTTTGCTGAATGAAAGACTGCAGACTTCAGCCTATTAATTTTACAAATGTCTTGTCTTCAAATGCTACAGTAATTAGCTTAACTCCTTCACACTTTAAGATGCTTTAAAGTGTGCTGCAGGAATGCCTTAGATTTTAGGGCAAAGCTAATTTAAACTTCACTAGCAGTATGATCTCCTGGGATACTGCAGGCAATGTTGATTTTTATCCGCAAACTCTTCTCTTAACTGTTGCCAAGGTTTTAGATTTTATCATAATGTATTCACAAATATTTATGGAAACTATAACTCAAATATGCACTGCTAAAATTAAACATATTTTACACAAGGTAGCATCAGTGCCAGTTTATATAAATAAGTGTTATTAGCTGCTTCAGCAGGCTTATTTGTCATGTTTAGGAAGAAACACCTTTAAATCCTGACAAAGCTGTCTCATAAAAAAGAAATCTTAAATCTGTGGTTGTGGCTTACTTGCCAAGACACCTTTTCAGTGTGTGGTAGCTACTGCAGCAGTGGCCACACCGCTCAGAGCAGGGGTTGCCTGGCCTGGGGCAGCTCCACAGGAGAGCCAACAGCTCGTGTGCTGTGCAGAGCACAGCAGGGCAGGGCTGGAGCTCACACACTTGGGGAACCCCCTAGCTCTGGAGCCCATGTGTTTCTAAGGAATGAAAATTTTCCCATGATTGATCTGACTATGGGAATACTTCGGACACCGAAATGATGCAGGTAAAACAATACTCATTGAAACTTGTTCAGAGAAAATAAGGAAATGCAATATGAGAACAGGTCAACTTCTGTATGTTACAGATACGGAACTTGTTCAGTGTAATAAAAGAATCATGGGAAAAGCAGAGGCAGAGGAAACAAAGCAAAGAAGGTACTCAATATTTCCATGGCATATAAACCTAAATTCAATATTTTAAGTGTGAATATTTACTGTTAGCCCTGCAACCTCAAAAATGCCTACAACATATGCATGTCATTCATGATTTTCTACAGTTATAATTCTGCATGCTGCTCAAGTTGTTGAGAGAAAATTTGTGGAGCCAAAAGGCAATACTGAACAATGGCAAAATTAACTTTGCAGTAACAAAAGCTGGAATCTAACTCTGCTTCAGATAAACACAGATAAATGGATTTATATATTCTTTGCACTTGAGTTTATATTTAATCCAAATTACACTAGCTAAGGGCTTCCCCCTGCAAGGACAGTACAAATGCAATAAATATTTGATCTCATTGTGCTTCTATTTTAGCTCAGCCTGATTAATTGTACCTGGAAAACACTCTTGTAAATCCCATAGCATCTTCACTCCTATGTCATTGACTGGTTTTCTGCCCACCCTACATTTCTTGACAGGGTGAATGAGCTTATACAGAAGCTTGTGCAGTCACAGCTTGGATTTAAGGTCATGGTATCACTGAATGGTTGGGGCTGGAGCCAGCTAGTCCAAACCCCATTGTCAGCAAGGCCACATGGAGTCAGTCACCCAGGACCACATCCAGGTGCATGTACTGGACCTTTTATAGATAGTTCTTCAGCCAAAAGGAAGGTGAGCTCATCTGAGTTTCCCTATTGGAAAGGGAATGGTTATCAGGCAGAGCAGATAAACAGAACACATGGGTTATGAAAAGAGCACATCTGGTATGGTATGCACTTAAAATGAACATTCCCTCATCAGTATGTGACAGTGACCACCTCACACTGCAGTCACCTGGATGTGTGGAACCACAAGAAGCCCTCAATGATTGACAGAGCCCACTAAGCTGCAGCAACAAAGCTTCAGACTTGTACCTGTAGACATCCATGGGTGCTGAAAACAGTTTGCACTGTTTTTTCCTACTGCTTTGGACTAGGTTGTTGCTCAGGTGAGGCCTTGTGCCATCACAAATACTAGATAGGTGTGTCTGTCACCTTTAAAGCCCCTAACTAATTTTTAAATCTAGTTATTTTCTTGACTGTTTTTAAAGTTCCTTTGACTCCAACAGAAATGAACAACTGTATGAGCTCAGTCTGAGCTGAGCTGGGATTCTGCCTCCCCCATATTCAGTGTAGGACTAAACTGACAGTCCTGCCTCCATCTGTTATGCTGGTCAAATGAAAAACAGGAAAGGAAGAAAACCTATCTGTATTTGAAACACTTATTCCTTTCACATGTTCTTTTCAGTTACATGTTGTGTTGCATGACCCTCTATTTCCAGGCCTTCTTGGATGTTTTCTGTTTCCACTCTGTATGCAGTATAACCATGTTGGAACTATGCTGCAGCCCACCAGGATTGAGAGCCAGGTCCTTCTCATAATAGGAGGTCAAACTAAATGAAAGTCGGAGCCCCACCAGTTCTCACAGCTGAATTCCAGCATTGGATATGACATGGCCAAGGGGAAAATATTGGATTTATTTTTATGAGTTAGTCATAACCCTAATGCCCTTAAGAGGTACTGTGAGAAGTGAATCCATTCATAAGGCCAACAAGGTCACTTTTAACTTGTAAAAATAAATCCAATATTTTTCACTATGTCTTATTAGGTTTGTACAATACAGCAACCACTGTGGTTTGTTTTTAAAACGTCACTTCCCACAACAGCTCATATTGCTTTTTAGCATGATTCCCCTTTCCCATGTTCCTCAGCTCCCAAGGTCTGCATTGTCTCTCTTGCTGCCTTTGTTTGTGCATCAAAACACATCTGTTACTGAAAGTACTCTTGAGTTTTATGTTCAGCCCCTGCTCTAACACAGCTCCATTGTCACAGTCTCTTTTCTGCCTCACACGTTTAACACATCCCTGGCATTTCTCTCAGCTGATCCCACTCAGCCTTCCCTGACCTGTCTTGGTGCCTCCTGCCAACTGAACTGCAACCATCAGAAATCCAGAGCAACATCTGGAATTTGTTGGTTAGACTGCTCTGACAAATAGTCTAATAGCCTAAATTTGATAACTTCTTTTTCTTCCCTCCTTAATGCTTCAATAGCTTAGAAGAGGACGGAATAGCTGAGATGAGACCTAGAATACTTGGCTCAGCCCAGGAAATTTGCCATTTCAGACCATGAGAAGTCCTGCAGACCACAGGGCTGACTCAATTGGAACAGCTTTTCTCCCTGCAGACAGACAGCAAGAGCCCATTACACATCTCCTTTTTCTCCCTGGTAGCCACACCTGGTAAATCACAAACAGCAGGAAAAGGCAGAGGGTATGGAAAGATACAGCCTTAGAACCAAAGGAGGGAGGTTTCAAGAGACTATTGACACACACACAGGAGTGGGGAGGTTTGGGATGGCACAAGTCACACCCTCCTGTCTGAAGAGCAAGGGCAGCACCTTGTGCCCAGTGCAGTTTGAAGAGCTGAGCCTCAGAAAGCCAAGAGGAGATTGCAGGAGTAGGATAGCAAGGGTCTCAGAGGTGGTGAAAGAAGCAATGAGATACTCAACCCTTCCAAACACAGATATTATTTGAAATAATAAATATTATTTCAGGGATGACGCTAATGCATCAAAAAACCAAAAGAAAGCAGCACATTAAAGATTATGGACAGAGCAGAACAGTTTGCTCTCAATATAATTCAAATTTTTTGGCCAGCTTCCACTTCTGGGCAGAATCTTTAGGGGCATTCATAAAAACCTAATTAGAAAATAACATCTCTCATGAATTATTAGCTCTTCTCATATCTGGTTGTAATAGATTAAATTAAAGTCACAAAACCAGCAAAATATACTAAATCAATTAAAGAGAAAATTTTTATGTCAATCACAGTCTATTTCTTCCTCTTAAAATACTGAAAAATAAATGGTTTATGCCAAGAAGCCTCTCTAGAAAATATTTGCTTTTCCCCTACAGGAGTGTTCAGAAGTTTCTAAAAGCCATGAGACTTGTATTTTCTCTCCCCTTTTGCACTAAGCAGAACAAACCAAGTGGAAAACAGTTATAGGAATGAAAAACCTCTCTCTTTTTTTGGTTTTGCCTATGTATCCACCTATACGTTCCCATTCACTTAAATATGATGAGCATGTATTTTTACTGGTGAAGACACAGCAGAATTTGGCTTTGGTTGATCCAGGTCTATGCAATGCAACCATAATTTGCTCATCCAGGTCTATACAACCATAATTTGTTCACCCTTTATTCAAATTCTGAGCAAGATTCCTTCCCAGTAACGATTTACGCTCCCTTTGTGCTAATCTAAATGATTTCACCAATGATTGCACAAGGTGCAAAGGAAAATCAGACCTTCAGCTGTGTCTCAGTGAGAAAAGGCTCTGCACAAGCCCAGCAGCTCTCACTGTTCCCACACAGCCCCAAAAATGGCACAGCCACGTCTTTATCATTTCAAACCTCCAGCTCCCTGCTCGAGTAGCAGCTCCACATCACACAGTGCAATTTGAAATCTTGGCACTTGGCTTTCAATAATTCCCTGTTAGATTACTGTCTGTGGAAGAGCATATAACACAACTGCTACAAATGCTGGGAGCAAAATCTTCAATAACAACTTAGCGCATATGATAACTTTCCCAATTTCCTGCATCTACACCACCTATCTCTTTACTCTGGTCTGTAGCAGCTTGTTTCTTTATTGAACATCTGCCTTGGGATCCCCTGTCATAAAAAGTAATAAACACATCAATCCAAAAGAAAGAGTATTGCATGGCCCAAAACTACTTAACCAATCAAATTGGCAGCTGGTAGCATGAAACTAAAGGGATAAAACTCTGAGGTGCTTTTAATACAGGGTATTTCTAATGATATTACACACCTGCTGCCATTTTGCACACCTAGCTGCCTGAGTATTTCTAATAAGTTAATTATAGTTTCTAGCACCAGTTATAGATTTCAACCTTTGTGGAAATACAAAGCAATGGGATTAATTTGTAAATCTGCTATCTCACTGATATTTGACAGCTATTGCTTTGATTCTCCTTCCTACAAAATACAGATGGATTGTCTTGGGAAAAAAAAGCATTCTTTAACCAAATAATAATAAAAGAGCACAATAAAAATGCCTTGTAGCTTATTATCTACAGACCCCACAACTTGTAACTGTGACTGTAATTATAGCTGTTCGAGTTTCCCCTGCAGGTTTTGCTAAACAAACAAATGAAAAAGATACCCAAAAGGAAAAACCAAAGCAATTTGTGCTCTCCAGTTATCATTATATAAATATCCATAGATTACTTGCATAGAGAGAAGATCAGATCTAATCTTTCACTAGAGTTTCTTGTAAATTGGAAATTACATTTATTTCAGGTGTATACTGTTCACCCAGTTCATATCCAGCTGTAAATTAGAGCAGTTTTGCCTTTTGGGAGAAAAACCTCACTTTTGAAATGTGTCTTATTGACTGTGTAGATTACCAGCAGCTGATCCATGGAGTAGATTTGAAGGTAGAATTGCCTATAGGCAACTTTCTTTATTGATTGTAGATTGATATCCAGTTGATTTTTTAAAAAAGCAAAATAAAATAAAGATGCAATGGAATTGCCAACTTTTTGTAGGAATAAGGAGAAACAGGGTGCCCAGGGAAGTGATGGAATCACCATCCCTGTAGGTATTTAAAAGCTCTGTGGATGTGGAATTTAATGACATGGGTTAGCGGTGGGCTTGACAGTACTGGGGATACTGGTGGACTCAACCCTAAAAGTCTTTCCCTCTCCAAATAAGTCCATGACCCTTGGATTACCTCAGACAATACTGCTGCTTGATAAGCTATTTGTTCCTCATCCTAACACTCACATTGGCATGCCTGGGTCACTTTTCTTTGCAGTGTTCCCCTTGTTCAGGAAGGTGAAGAGGGGAGGAGGCTGTGGCCAGCAGGTACACGAGCCTTCAGTACCTGCAGAGCCACAGAGGTCCCTGGGATGCTTCTGGATAACACTAAGCTCTGCATTAATGTGCAGCCTGCCACACATGTCCCTTAGCAAGAAAAAGATCCTCATTTTGGGTGAAAGATGCTGAACATTTGTTGTGAATACAGTGTTTGCCTTCACAGCTTTATCACAGTAAAAGCCACAGGCAGCTCCCTGAGGCACTATACCCATGAATTCCCACTTGCTATGAGTTCAGGCTCATAATGTCACACCTGTGTAGGTGAGCTGATTTCTGGTAGGACTGAGGGTCCTAAAACAGCCTTTCCCTTACAGGCATTAATAATGCCTCTCTTCCATTCTCATAAAACCACCAGAAACTTATTCTATTATTCAATTCATTTTGGTTTAAATCAGTCCTTGTCTGAGCACATAGCACAATTGCAAACACACTTCTTTAGGAAACCACGTGAAATTATTTATTCTTATGAAAAACCTCTGCTCAAAAAGTTACAAAACTGAGATACCAAGCCCCAGCTTGGATCCAGCAAAGCACTTACACATTTTCCCAATTGAAAATCATGCAATTTAAATCTAAATATACCCCCAAGAGCACTGGTGGTTTGGGACTGAGAAGCTCAATGCCCAATCCAATTCTACTCAGTGTCACACTGACTATTAAAATCAAACATGAGTTAAGAATGTGCATCCATTGTGGGTAATTGCTGGAAGCTTATGGGAAACTGTTGTACAGCCAAAGCATTTTAAATAACACTACCCTAGTTTTATTAGTGTAAAACAGAGAAAGCCCTGGTTTTCTCAGGTTTACCAGAAAGAGGTTGTGTGAACAGCAGAACTAATGAAGACTAATTTCCCATAAATTCAAATTCTTTGTCACCAAAATCCTGCCCCTGTGCCCTCAGCACAGCAGTTCTGCTGTCTCCCTGGTGTTTGGGGTTTCCTCTAACAGGACACAGCCCTTGCTGTGGCTGACTGAGCAGGAGGGACAGTGATGGGCACATCCTGCTGGTTCCTCCTCAGAAGGGACACTGCTGTCTGTAACTCCTGTTTTGCCTCATTCCAAACTTCACAAAACAATTTCAGAACTTCAGTCCCTGAGACTTGTATTTTTATTTCATATTTGATTAAAACTGGCCATAAATTCAACAGAGTTAAAAAGCACCAGAGTAAACAGAGCTCCCCAGCCAAGGGTACAAAGCCTTCTTCCTACAGATGGAGGAGTCCTGATGAAAAGTGTCCATACCTGGATTTAATCTCTCTATTAATCACAGAACACATTCAATTAGTTACTCTACCAAAGGCAAGACTTTGTGCAAAACACCATATTAAACTCAGAACCATGGAGGAACACTCCCACTTACCTTTCTGCTTTCAGGCACGTCCATCAGCTTCTTCCAGGCTCCTTGAGTTCCTCCCCATCACATTTCCAGCTCCCTTCTGTACCACAGACTCAAGCCATTCTCCTGGGCAGCTGGGAAATAAATGAAGCTTTTGCACCTGTGCTCCCATTTCCTGACATCTCAGACTAGCTCCAGCTGTGGATAATCATCTCCATTGTGGTTTGGGCCTACAGAGGGGTGGCCTTTTGTGCATCAATAAATTGCAGTTTTCCCTAACAAAGAAATCTGTTCATGTCTATTTGATGCCATTATTTTGATTCCTACCTAAGCCCAGTTTATATGATAACCACCTTCATGGCTTAGAAAAGGCAAATTGAGGACACGAGGAGACTACTAAAGCAAAAAAATAACCCAAAATAACTTTATTGCAGACATTTCCCAGATATCACTTTATTTTATCTATAGAAGAAACTAATAAAGCATGTTCACCATTTGTAGAGTGCATAATATGATTAACTACTCCTTCCTACCTGGCACATCTCAGGTTTCCTGTAACAGCAATATTCAAATGAAAGTATTTAAGAGGAGAAATTGCTGTAGCAGCAGAAGATTATACACTGGCACACAGTTTGTGAGATTTCTATGTATTTTTTCACTGCTGTTCAGTTCACTTTTATCCCAAATTTTCAATTTTGACCTTTAAATAAAAGACCTTACTCCTTGATGCTAGTACTTCTTATACAGCTCTATAACATACACCCCAGTAAATACACAGCATTTGAAATATATATGAAGTATTTTATATCTCATTCCTCAAGAAAACCCAGTAGTAGATAACTGATAATTACTCACAGCTGCTTCGATTTGGGGCAGTTATTACCAGTTATTCTGATTTGGGGCAGTTTTTATCAGTTATTCTGATTTGGATCAGTTATTTGGATGCATGTAGCTCTTCATTGGTGTTTGAGGGGTTTTTCCTTTCTGACTTTTGCATTCTCTCTAAACTGCTGGCAAGGCCACTTGCTTGAGGAGGGTGGAGCTGAAGTGCAGCCCTTCCTTTCAGAGTACATTATTCAATGATGGGCAGGCAAAATTACTTCACTGGGTGTTTGTCTGCCCTCCTAATGGACATGAGGTCTAAACCCCTTTCCCTCTATGACTTCCCTTGCTTAAGTACCTGAGTTCCCTGGCTAGAGTTTGTCTGCTTTTTAGCACTGGGCATGGCACAAAGATTTATGTTGCTCTGTGTGACCATACCAGTCATCCATCACCACTAATTACAAAAAAATCCTTCTCCTTGTTTTTAAAAGCCCTTTGAATTAGTTTCCATTATGAAGCTGTATCACAGATGGTCAAATGTTGGTGAACAAGGAGAAGGCAAACACTCTTGAAAACACCTTTGTGATCTATCTGGGCTGCTATGTCAGGAGAAAGTCAAGGGATTTAGGTGACTAAAGATGACTTTCCTCAGCCAAATTTAGCTGAAAGTTACACAAGCAAGTTGCCTCATCTCTCTCCAGAGTCAATGAGAAGAGATAGAATTCTTCAGTGACAGTTCATGCTAACATGAAATAAATACCAAAGGCAGGTGGAACAATTAACCCTCTGGAGATGCTTCTTGCTATTCTTTCATTATGGAAAGCATCTCAGAATATGGAGCTAATCATAAAAAAAAAATCTTTGCTTAGATAAGATGAATGCTCATTTTCCCAGTGGTTCTAAAATTTCAACCTTGTATGTAAAAAAGGAAAAAAAAAGATAAAAATATCTGAGGAGAATTTATAAATTTCTGAACACAGTTATGCCACTTTAAAAATAAAAGTATTATTTTCTTCTACTGAAGATGGGGAAATCATACTAAGAGTAAACATGACAGATAGTTTTGTCTGCCAAAAAAGAAACAGCACAGGCTACCACCCTGCTTCATCTAGAGAATTTCCTTTAAAGTAGTTCTTTACACCAAGGTAAAAAGAAATTACTTCATTTCTTTTCATAATAAGAAACAAAAAAGGTATATTTAAACTGTGCCAAGTCCTTCCTAATGAGGGATCTGTTTGTACATATTCTGCATCTTTCTAACTACCAAACCCATCCTATCCTTACGTATCCAGTGGGACCAAATTCATCCCAGATGCCAATAGCAGCCCTCTGCATGGCTCTTGCTAGCTGTCTGACTGGGAAGGAGTTAAAATCCTAATTTTTCTATTGCATTTCACTTTAAAGATAACCCTCTTTTATTACAGCCTGGCTCAAACCCTTGCCTTGCACTGACACTGCTCAGCAGAGCGTTTGCTTTTCTCTTTACAGCACATTTTAGCCAATGCTGTGTTTTATAAGATAAAATGATAAATGGCCTGACTTAAATGACCGCAGGGTATCTACTTTCCTGCTACTCTATTTAAAAGGTTTCTGTGAACATTTTACACACCTTATTGTGTGACTGTGGCTGTCTAATAGCAAAGGAAACAATAGCCTCTGATGTCCACAGAGGCAGGGCATACCACACAGGTGCCATGTTTTACAACACCACTATATCTTGTCATTCAGAAGTGCTCCCTGAACAAATTGCCTGTCATATTTAAAGATAAAATCTGACAGTGCCAGAGCTGACAAGTAGTCCTCAACCCTGACATACAACACGGAGCTGAATTTTGCTAGATTCACTGTGGATGGATTTGTCTTTAGAGATTCACAGCAAAGCTAACTGCTGGCAGAGCAGCAAAAATTATTTCAAAACATTGCTAAGTGTCAGACTTTATTAAATGCTTGCTTTAAAAAATGGGGCAAAAGCTTCTCTCTTAGATTTAGAAAAGAACTATACAGAAATGTTTTTACATATTTTACTTCTCCATAAAATAATGATTTACAGTGTTTCTAAATAATAGAAAATCCTGCAGTACATTTCAGGATTGCTCCTTAGCACTGGGATTTTTATTTACACTACAGGAACTTGTATTCCTTTATCTTTTGCCCCGTGAGGCTCTGAAAGGTACACACAGTAAATGAGAATTAGGAAGGAGTGCAGAATTAGGAACAGTGTTCAGCAGTGCCCATCCGCTGCTCAGGTGGTGACTGGGGGCAATCAGAGGCTGTCCTGGGAAGCAAACACTGATGTTTACCCCTGGCAACACCCAGGGAACAGAGGATGGAGGCTACACAACTACAACACAAGTGGCACTGGCAGATGGGCAGAGGCAGGGCAGGCACTCCACAGGTATGCTGAAATCCCAGCCTGCAACTACTTTCAGATCACCCCCTTTTTGTTCTTTTTTGGGGCTCTGAGGGATAAAGAGCCACATACAGATTCATTTGCTTATGTAGCTCTTTGTAACCATTTTATGGCTCCATTTTATACCTGTACATTTAACTCCCTCCCTGGCCACAGAATACAAAGTTTTGAATTTATAGCTGGAGAGTTTTCTGTTCCTCTTTATTAACCACTAACAAGGAACTATGTGTTTGTTCTCAAAGAGGAAAATAAAGGCATAAAAGATTATTGGCAGTTCATTGTGCCACGTTGTGTCAAACCATCTCACAAAGGCTGCCTTGATGTTGAGATGTCCTTTCACTCCTACTGCCAGCTGAGGGCTGAACTGATGCAAAGGGGATGTGCCAGCAACAGGGCCTGCCTGCCCCTCCACTGCCACCCCTCCCCTGCCCCACCACCCTGCTGCTGCCAGAACCACGAGCAGGAGCCAAAGAAACTGAGAAAATACCAGGGGGAAAAGGGGCCAGGACACAGGTGTAGGTGGAGTCAGCAGGTGTCCCCCAGAGAGCAGGTGAGGGCAGGCAGCACACCAGGGGAGCTGAGTGCCATCAGCAATCACAGGGGAGCTCTCACAGAGGCAGCTGACTAAAAATCCCAGAATGGCTGCTTTGGAAGAGACCTCAGAGATGTTCCAACCCCCTGCACTGGGCAGGGACACCTTCCCCAAGATCCCACCCAAACTGGCCTCAAACACTTCCAGTGCTGGGACATTCCCAGCTTCTCTGGGCAGCCTATTCCAGTGTCTCATCACTACCACTGAGTTATGCTCCTTCAAGGAGAGGTTCTCTCATCACTGGGTCAAGGCCAGCAGTGAGTGCAAGTACCTAGGAAAAAGCTGGGAAGGAGACCAGGAGGGGAAGAGGGAGAGCTGTGCCCTCTCCCACAGTGGGTGACAGCAGGAAGGTGAGAGCAGGGGCTGCAGCCACTTCTGAAGGGGTTCAGGAGCTGCCATGCAACTTGAACTTCTGACAAGCCAGTGCTGATGTAGGAGTCTGGGCCAGGAGGATTATGCAAGTGTCCAAAATGGATGATTGACATCAGTTAAGTCAGGATCAATGACTGGAGAGCCTACTGCTACATCTTGCATCTAAAACTGACATGTGCAGAAGGCTGTGGAATTACAAAATAGAAAATTAAGTGGTTAGAGACAGGCAAAATCTCAGCTACAGCCCCCACCTCCAATTTATATTTCAGCCACAGACCTGCCATGAAAATCAGGAGTTGAGTTTAAGAATAATGGTTGAAAATGCCTTTCTGTGAATCAGTAATCTGGGAATAGAGGGGCAAACAAACTCACCCTGCTTTTGTTCAGACACACATGAGCTCAGTGGTGGCTCTAATGCCTTTTAACTGCTGGGATCTCCTGTCCCTGCCCAGCCATGGTGTCCTCCCTGTGCTGGTGACTCTGGGGCAGGTTTGCTGCTAGAGTGTGCACAGTCCTGCACAGTGTGAGGAAATAATATGTGTGAGCATGAGAGGGAGAAAGTTCAGATGTAGACACAATTCACTGTCTCCAATGAAATCACCCCTGCCCAGCCCTACCCCAGCCCCTCAGCTGAGACCTGTGCCATGGGACACAGCAAAGAACCATCCAGGTATGGATGAATTCTGAATTCTAATTGCAGCTCTAACTCGATTTTGGGAGCCCCTTCTGAGTGCCTCTTTTACTGTACATCTCAGCTGGGTCCCTGGACTGCAACCCCAGGAGTGGCTCTTGTGTTTTTCATCTGCTGCATAAAACTATCTGCTGCTGTCACCAGCTGCACTTAGTCCAAGAAGAAAATAACCCAGACTTTACTAGGGTGATCCATACAGGGATGCTTCTCACTGTCTGCAACAGAACAGCCCCTTAGATGAGTTTCATTTTCTCTCTCACAGAACTTTTCTCTAGCATGGACATATCAACTAGGCATTACACTACAAAAATCTCCCCAGTACTGCATCATCCTGTTTCCTACAAGGCATGACTTTGCCTTAGAAACAGTGTTAGCAAAAGATGTAATTGTCATTCTCCTGGGCTGCATCAAATCTTATTTAAGGATGGATCTCCTCTCAATTTCTCTTAGAGGCACTTTACCCTAGAGAGAACCAATCCATTATTGGAAGGAGATGTTCTGACCCCATTAGCTGGGCAGATGTGTGTTTGAACTGCAGACCTCTGAGCATCCTCAATCCTGAGCTAGCTCAGGCAATGCTGTGTGGAGGGGAGGCATCCTCAGAGATCCCTTTGCATCCTGCTCTGTACCAGGCAAGGGCTGAATGCACACTGCAACAGGCACCTGGGAGATCACTGTGTCCAGCCCATTGAAATGAGGGGATTTAAGGGTATGCAGACAAATATAAAATTCTGGGAAGTGTAACTTTGGATGTATGCTATGTTTTTTAAAAAAGCATTGGAGAAAATTCCTTATGATTTATAATCCTCATATTGGCATGTACAAAAAAATCTGTGTGTTATATTGAATTTTGTTTTGAAAACGGCTCTATTCCAAGCTTGCTTAATGCATATTTGACTCTGGCCCCCTGAGAATACCTGAAAATGCATAATATGAGCATTTGCAACCTTTAAAAGTGGAAATGTCATAACTTAGTCTTAGTCAGTTGTGGCCCTGACTCTAATGAAAGTGCTGTTGTCCAATATGCTTTGCTCTTCATTGATTTTTCTTCTATCAGCTGGGAGTTCTGGTAAAAGAACAACAGATCTAATAATATCAGTAAAGCAAAGAAAGTAAGGAACAGTGAGCTCCCCAGTATATACAGGTCAAGCCACGATCAATTTCTAGATTTGAAATTTTATTTTTAAAATATATGTTTAATACAAGATCTTGTTCTAAGTCTATCAAAGCTTGTATAGTTTCAAGTTCCTGAATGACTGCTTTATCAAATAGCACAGACTTAGGCCCCAGAGGTTAAGCAATAGAGGAGAAACAAAAATAACTTATAAGTTTCTGCAGCTAGTTGAACCCAGCAACAGCTCCTTAAACCACTTTTACATTCCTACAGTTTGACATACCATAAAGCCATGAGATACATTGAAAAGCTATGAACTTGCTAGGGAGGATTTCACTTCCTCTTGTTGTTAGAGGCCATTAAGTTTATTAGATGTTAGCAAAATACTTGTAAACAGAAAATATGAAGGCTTATGAAAAGCACCCTTTATTTTCACCCTAATAATTAACATGCAACTAGCAATAGGGTAACCGAAATCTAATTAATGAAGTGCTGTTAGTTCCAAAATCTTAGTGATAATTATGCAGCAAGTTTCATACAGACCATGAAATGTCTGAAATGAAATGAAGCATAATTGTGCAAAGAAGGCATCATATAGATTAGATGAAAACTTGCACATATGTCCTTAGCAGATAAGCTGATTCAGTTACAAACTCTAAAATCATACTCTGGACCCACTGAAAAAGCAAGAATCCAGAGTAATACAAGCTTTCTTTACTTCTTTTTACCTATTTACAAACTCAGTGTGATTCTTCTGGTTTGAGATGATGGTTCTTTTAATAAAAACAGAACACTTTTAAAAATGTTCAGCAAAAACTCACTTTGAACAATGATTGTATGACCACAAAATACAGACACTGGCTGACAGACAAATTGCACATCTGCAACTTCAGCAATATAACTTGAGACATTTTAGATCAGAAATGAAGTCTCACACCAAATGAAAAGAATATCTTTCAGCTATAGCAGAGTTTATAACCTAATGATATTTGCACCATTTTCAGGGTAATGACTGTGGGTAACGGGGTGCAAGAGACTATGGTGAAAAGACAACAAGTCTGTCTCCTCAAGGAGAATTTAAGTTCTCATGACAGATTTCCTATAGAAAGAATGGAATTAGGGTAAAATTCAAAATTCAACAAACACTGAATCCTGATTAGTCTCTGCCTCAGTTAAGACCAGTTGCTCCTGAATGGAGATGCTGGGAGAGCACCTTAACCCCCACAGAAGATGTTGTTCTTGAGTCTCCTTGTGCTTGTGTCCCTCCAGCAAAGGCCCTGATTATTGCATCTTCTTTCTTTCTGAAAAGTCACTACTGCCATGTGTTTTACCTAATTTTAGGAAAAGTTAAGGAAAAGAGAGAGTAAAAAGAGGGGGGGAAAGGAACAGCTCAAGGCACTCTAGATCCCAGGGACACTCATCTTGGTCTTTCTAGACATGTCTAAGATATATCACAATGGATTGTAAGAAATGTTTCAGACTAACACTGGTTTTGCAAATGGATCTCCACACAGCTTTTACTTAAATCAATTAAACCTTTTCTAAAGCCAAGGAAATAATGTCCTAGGCTAAGAAATCAAATTTCTCATCTCTTGGATGCCTTGCTGACTCTGAGCTGGAGTGTGTGTTAATAATGCTCTCTGTCAACTGTTTTACTTGGAGACTCCATTCCATCCTGGCAAATTTTATTCAAGTTTCCATCACCTCTTGGCTGGAATCTGCTAATGCAGAACAATTTGCACACACAGCCTTTGGCCTTAAGGGAACTCCAGGAATTACAGAACACTGCAGAGAACCTCAGCCACGTGGCCATGGGCACATCAAATCACTGCTGCTCTCTACAGTGGCTCCTGCCAGAGCATCACAGGGAATCTGCAGTACCAGTCCTGGCCTTGCTCTCCCCTCTAATCTGGGATAGCATGGACACAGCTTTCACTGGGAAGGAGACACCTAATGACTGTTCCTCTGACATAATAGAACCCTACACAAAATCTGACGTGGGTGAATATAAACCTGCGGAAAGAAACTCTTCAGAAACAATGGACATCCCAAACCTCACTACCTCCCAGTCAAGACACATTTCTTTGACATTGCCTTGTTAATGACTACACATGTTCTAAATTGCAAGCTCTACTGCAGCAAACATGGAACAAACAGTTTATACACTCAAACAGGCTGATGGGTGGTGGTGGGCACTGAGCTCCTACCACTCACATAATGTAACAGCTTGTGTCAGACATGGGAAGCATAAGGCTGCTCTGCCAGAAGAATGTGTTCTAAACCTAGCAGAGCCATATTTTTTTCTGAAGGAAACACTATTACAGAGAGTAGAAGTCAGTCAGACTCATTTATGATATGTCTTACCAAAGGCACAGAAATTATTCTGCCTTCCTTACTAGAAGATTTGCAATATAACCAGTACCTAATTCTATCAATTCAAGAATAAAAACAAACTCCTCACCATCAATCTGCTGAGGAGTAGACTCAGCATCTTTGAGTGTGCTGCTTTGATGAAGTTTATCTCTCACTATTTGGCGTATAGAGAGCTTACAGAAACCAATTTTGTCACCTATACACCTGAAATTCCATGCACTGCAACTATGAGGTATTGAAAACATGAACTAACACCTTCTGAAAGGCAAATGACAGACAAACAGATTCTTTAAGCAGTTGATTTGATAAATGTCAGTAAATTAGTAAATACATAACACAAACTTACGTATCACTGTGTATCTTGCAGAGTTCTATAAATAGGTCTTAATAAAAAGTAGCAGTACCAAATGAAAAAATAGTCAAAATAACCTAATGAATTGGTTTGAAAAGAAATGTACTTCAGGAAATATCTGATAGATAATTCTAAAGTTTTTTCACTTAAAGGTCACATCAGCCTAACAATGAACAAAACTTGTTAATAACATTACTGTAAATACTGAGAAAATACCGGAAAGAAGGGCCATCAGTCAATAGAAGAGAAAGAACAGCAATAAAAGAATAGTGGAATTCTTTGATGTTGGATAATAATTTATTAGGATGTTCATCAAAATAGCTAGTAACACAGTGCTCTCAGTAAAGTACTACCAGACTACCAAATAAGTACCAGACCAAAGTGCTAACAGGTGCATAACCAGCATTCCATTTTGCTTCAGCAACTCATCTTCACCTTGGTAAAAACAGCACAAATACCAGCAGGGTATTTTCTTAAGAGTTTCCTAATACAGCAGCTGTACCACCTTGTGGGGCATGCAGTGGAAAGACTTAAAATAGATCTAGAAGAGTGGGGATATATTATATTGCATCATATTATACACTGCATATTCTCCATGGAATCACTTAATTCCAATAAAATCTGTCTTACCCATTGAGAGCTCAGGGACTTGGAATGTAAGTAAAAGATCGACTGGAAAGTTTTAATCAAACCTTAGGAGGTCTGAAAGGTCTCTATTATATGAGATGTATTATTGTATGTTATGCAATTAAATATTGTGCTAAATATGACATGAATAGGACAGATTCCAGCTCAACTTTCAACTATAACTTTGGAGGACAACAAGATCTATGAGAGCATCTTGACTCTGTAAGCTGAGCTGATTTCTGGCAGTGATAGAGATGTGCCAGTGACAGAGGGTTACATCACACTCACTCCAGTGCTGGCACTCAGATCCCAGCTGAGCTTTTGACCTCTGCCTCAGTTTCTCTGTGCAAAGCATCCTGATATTTTAAGATAAAGAGCCACTTTTACAATATCAGTACAATTAGATAAGTCAGTGAAGCTGTTGCGGAAAGGGACCCTGGAAAATTTCTTCATATTTCATATGCTACACCTTGAGGGTTACAATGAACTAGGAAAAGCTAAAAACTTGTGACAATAAAGAGGTGATTTCACTGCATTTGTTTTTTCAAATGTAGACATTCATCTTCCACAAGAAACAAAGCTTCTCAAGACATACTGGAGAGCAAAATGCTCAAGTCATACATGCTTAGTTTCAAAGTTATATTGCTATTCCAAGAGAGAAATCAATGTATACTATATTAAAAGCAATCATCACAGTCCTTCAAATGATTGGAGAGCTTAACTTTGAATGCAATTCAACCTAATAGAGGCTTTAATGGCTTTTGACAGATTGTTCCACTGATCAAGGGACATGTATGAAAATAACTGCCTACCAAGCCCTGATTTGATTTTTAGAAAAGAAAACTGAAGGTTAATGGTAAACAGAAGTTGATTGTTCACATTTTCACTGAAATAGCTCTATCTGACCTGTTCTTAGAGGCAGTGGAATAAAGGATAATGGGAATCTTATACACCTGACTTTTTACTTTAGCCTGTAATCAAGGGGACTAATCAGACCAAGATGTGTTGGCATGAAAGCAAGTATTCGACGATAGGGAGGGGGAGGAGAACAACTTTTGTGACCAAATTCTTGATCATCATGGACAAGCCCTGTAAAACCAGTGGAGATTTAAAGGATGTAAACCAAAGGATAATACATCCTTTTGGATTATGAATGTTATCTCCTAAGCAACAAGAAGAGAAACAGGAGTTCCCATGATATGTGAAGTGCTCATGCCTAAATATCAGCATTTTAATGTGGTAATTTTATTGGTTATTTCTTGGCTTTTATTTTACATGTTATTCAGCCAGTTCTGTAGCCTTTCTATGTACAATCTTTTTGTAATTGTATAAATTATCTTCTCTTGTTCAATGAATGCCCTCAGGCTAAAATGAAGGGGACAGATGAATGTAAATGAAGGTGCAAGCCCAGCCACATTGAAGGTGAGGAGTCAGTTTGGACAGGACAGAGAACAGAGGCTCTGTTCAGGATTGCCTCTGCCTGCACAGCTGGGGTGAGTCAGGACAGGGCAGGATGGGAGTCCTACAGAACAACAGCTGCTGGTGGTTTGGCCAGAGTCCTTCATCACTTTCTAGCAGCTCCCACCCTCTAAAGGCAGATTATTGCACTCCTGAACTTTTCACTCTTATGGGGAGTGCAGTGGGTGTCTGGTTTTGATGAGGAACCTCATGCAAACAGAATTCTTCTTGTCTGGCCCTTCCCTGTGTCAAATCTCTGTCCTGGTGGGACAGGACAGAAGATGAGCTGCAGCAACCTGAATCTCAAATGAGAAGTAGAATGTTTGGAGGTACTTACTCTGTGGAGCTGTAGCAGGACAGGTGGAGGCTGAAGCTGAGGATGAGAGTTTCTCATCCCTGTTGCTACAGTGGAACAACCATTCTTCCCAACTCTGCAATCCTGGTGTGAGCTGAGAGTGGTCAGCTCCCAGCAGAAAGCTGAGGACTGGCTGTCAGGGGCAGGGAGGGGTTTAGGGAGCCAACATTAACTTTGCACCAGGTGGTAACAATTAAGAGAGAGATCCTGACCTGCACTGTACAACTTTGAGCTCAATGACTCCCATATGAGTCCAGCTAATGAAGTTGTGGCCTTGAAAAATCACATCCCTTGGGTCTCCTGTGCATCCCACCTCGTCTCTCTGGCCCTGCTCTGAGCCCAGTTTAGACACAAGCCTAAGCCTGGCCTGGTTCAATATCCAACAGCCCAAACTCCACTGCATGGCACAGGACTAATGGAACAGCACTGCTATTAACTGAGAAAGGAGCAATGCCAGCTCTTTACACACTACTATATTTTAATCACCTTTCATGATGGATTTTAATAATATTTTGATTTCTGTGCTACGACATGAATGGAATCCCTGAATCTGCCCCTCTACATTAAGTAATCCAGCATGATTTTATATTGCATCTTGTACCACTACCAGTGAACCTAAAACCATATTCAGATGATAATAAGACAACTGATCTGGATATTTGTTATGGTGCATGTTACCCATCCTGCATAGTTTTCAGTCAGTGATTACTCATGGCATTCTTATTTACCCTTTAAATAATCAGAACCTGTTGTAAAGCTTAGAACATAAGTATTATGCCTTTAAAATCTACTGTATTGAGATTAATTTTATTTATTTACATAACCTTTTCAGCAGAAGAAAGGACCTATGGGATAAAATATTTTCATATACACGGATATGAACAAAGCATTATAAAAACATCTCTAATTACATTGCATAACACAGCAGTTTTCTATCAAATACTTAAAAACAGTCTGTATCTTTCATCCCCCAAATTACAGAAACAATAGAAGTTTTTCATTTTCTGCCAACATTTTCTTTCTATCAGTGTAAAACCAACTCTGTATCAGATTTATAAAAGAAAGCCCTTGCCTTGAGCATTTCATTTGTACTGGTTCCATGTTTAGTCAGTAGCTTTTGTAAAATTGATGAATATTGTCTAAAGGCAAGTGCAGACAGGCAAACAGATCTGTATCTTCTGCAATCCATTTAGCCTGACACACATGTGCAAGTGAACTATTTTACCTCATTTCAGTCCAGGCTGATGAAAAGTAAATGTAAGCAAAATCATGAACTTCACCATTTTAAAAGAGCCACTGAATTTAATGTCAGAAGTTAATTTATGCTCTCACCTCTTCCTTGAAAAAACTTGACCTTGGTCCTCATGCTTCTAAAGCATCCAGGCTTGGCAAACAATTGCTGTACGTAGAACATTAATTAGAGGCTCTGTCTTCCAGCTCTTTCAAAAAGGAAATGGGTTATCTAATGCTGGAATATAAATGGATTGCTAAAAAGTCATTTAAACAAGCTAAATTATAACTACTTGAATAAAATAAAGAAATCTTCAAAGTATTTGTCAGCTTCTAACACATAATCTAAACACAGCAATAATTTATAGTTGATCTCTCAGGTTTTTTTAATATATATTTACTTTTAACTGTGTTCTCCTTTTGGGGTATCCTTTGGCATTACTCTGTGCTTCAAATAGTTCCACCACCTTACTCATGTTATTGCTGTCAACTCCTGTGGGCTTTGGAGATATGAAATCTTCTCATACTTCTGCATTTCAACTGAAAACAACCAGGTTATACTGATTTAGATGATGCAAGACTGGAATGCAACACCGAGCCCTAAACCACTTGATTATTGGTATTTTGGCAGTCTTATTCCAAAGGTATTCATTTGTCCATATCATTGCTAAAGATGGCTCAGATAAGTGGGATCTGACTGCACTGAGACCAATACTAGTTCAGCTAATTCACTACCTTAAATCTTCAAGCATAGGCAAGACCTGGGAACATGTATTCTAAAAATTCTGTTATTACTGCCAGCAGTCTCCTAATAGGTTTGGGATTGTTTTGGTTTGGTTTTATTTTTACTGCTGCTGGAAATAATTATTTGCCAATCATTTTTAATAGCTTTGCCTCCACTTCAGCTACAAACTACATCATTGATGTGCCTTCTCTCCCCTTTGTGGTGGTCAGATTTCTTTCAATACTGTGATCCCCATGGATTTTAGCAGTGCTTAATTAAACACAAAGTAATCATAACATAACAGCATAAATAAACAGTCCCCGTAAACATTGTGCTAACACTGTTACAACATTAGCTTGTCTGAATTCATATTGCTCATTTCCAAAGCAATATCTGTTTCTGAGAACTGCCTTTTCAAAAGCAGAATTCCCACATCTTCAGCTAGCTTTTCTCTAAGCGATCTCCAAAGTAAACAGTGTTTTGTGTGGCACTAATCCAAATGTGCCACTGGTAAAGCCAGCTTTAACTAGTGCAGGGAAGAGAAAGCTATGCCCATAGCAGTATTTCCAAATGTTATGAAATCTATGGCACAAGAGACAACAGATAAATGTGTGGATCATGTTAATATTATCAAACCTAGTTTAAGTAATAACTTATTCTTCAGACAGTCTTTACATTCCACAGGATAACGAAAAGTTTTCACAGAAGCCCAGGACTATGATGGAAACACTTGATTCAGGTATTTATACTTTTGCTGGCACAGCTTTACCTAAAGTCTTATGAGGTACAGCCTCTACTTGATATAATTGTCCTGGCAAAAGCTGGTAGGTGTGGACACAGTTTTATACCACTAAACCTGAATTTTTACTGGCACAGCTTCCTTAGCTCCAGGGAGGTCTGGCATATGTTATACTGTCAAAAGCACAATTTTCTGGAGCACAAGCCTCATCCACACACACAGAACTTTGCCAGTACAGAAGCTGGTGTGTTCTGGGTGAGCTCAGCCTCAGCAGAGACTTTAAACACCACATTAACACAGGAGTCATATTCATTTCTTGGTGGCAATGTCAAACTCTGAACCTTACTGGCTTCTTTGGTAATACAGCCTGAGTGCTTTTTCACCATAATGATTTTCTGCTTTTTGTGGCAAAGTGGGACACCAGTCCAACCAGTTCAGATAAAATAGCAATTTACCAAAACAAAATTTTCTATCTCATTCAGGAGCACCCTGTATCATCCCACACAGAATTGTTCTTTTTATAGCACATTACTACAAAACATCACAGTTTCCTTTTTCATAGTTTTTGGGTTTGTGCTCATAGATCTCACTTGATGCTGCAATTCCCAACATCACACAATCTAAATCCAGTTTCTCAGAGAGCCAAACAACCTAAATGGAAGGTCTTACTTAGGTCCATCACTTCTTTAGGCAATGTACTGGGAAACCTGACCTCAGAATAGGATTCAGAACATGCAGATACAAAGCAATGGTTAGGAACTGAATTCTGGATTCCAGGGAGCCCAGGATGTACAGATTCACATCAGAAATCTCTCTTAGTAGTACTCTGTTGCCATGAGGCAAAACAGTAATAAAGTCTTGGGATGAATATTAGAATACTCCCACAGAATTCCTCACCTGAAAAAATGCTCTGAGAAGGAGCCACTGCACAAAGGAGTATCTCCAACATCTCCTGCCCCTTTGTGTTACTGGACTGAGAATCCACAGCTCTGTTTTGAAGATCTCCAACAGGCTCACCCCAAGCTGGCCTCTCATTAGGATGCCCAGATCATGCAGTCTGCTTTGCCACAGGTGTGAGCTACACCTTGGGTTGCTCAAACCTGCCAGGCCAGAGACAGCTCTAGGCACTCATGGAAGCTGAAATTTAGATACCAAGGCAATGTGTCAAAACTGGCAGAGCTGGGCCTGCTCAGCCTCAAGAAGAGATGGCTGAGAGGGGACAATAATGTCTGTCAGTATCTGCAGGAGGTGTCAGAGGATGGACCAGGCTCTGCTCCTGGTGCCCAGCAATGGGACAGAGGAAGGGGCAGCAATGATGCCCAGGGAGTTCCACCTGGACATGAGCAAGGAGCTCTCTGCAGTGCAGGGCCCGAGCACTGAACAGCCTGGCCAGAGCCTGAGGAGTCTCCCTCCCAGGGAACATTCCAGAACTGTCTGGACACAGCCCTGTGCCTGTGCTCTGGGAATTCTGCTTGAGCAGGGAGGTTGGACCCGGTGACCCACTGTGGTCCCTCCCAACGTGACCCATCCTGTGAGTCTGTGATACACAGACATCCCTGGGCTGCAGGGAAATAGAGTGGAGGAGGAGGGAACTAAAGCTGGTGTTCTGGACTTTATGCCTTAAAAAACACACACTTCTGTAAAACTTGGGGGCTGGTCCTTTTTATTATGAGACAGTAACTAAGCTACTGTTTAAAGACTGGTAAAATCTGCATTGACAGACAAACTAACACACAATCAAGAAATCATAAAGCTTAAAAGATTTATGATAACAAAGCTTCTCCCCAGATGACCAGCATCAATAATTCTAGGCTGGAAGGTCACTTGTTATTCTATCCATTGAAGGAGATTTTGTAGATAAGCAATTACTTCTTCTAGATCATATGGCAGAGGCATATTACATTCATCATCATCTGTCCAGAAGGGATGGCATTCTGGTCTCTGGTCCTCTGGCAAGCTCTCTGCTGCGTCTGACTGGCATCTGAAAAGAAAGGTAAGCAGATAAACCACTTAAGTAAAACTGTATCAAGAAACTGAATACTCAGCAAGGATACATTTGAGCATTAATTTAGAGAGAAAGATGATAAAAAAAAGAAATACGACATCTTCTGACACCAAGTGGATTGCACATTTCCAGTGAAGTTGATTTCAGTTGTAGGCTTTGTATTTTCTATAGGGATTTCTCAAAAAGCCAATCACAGAGAAAACTCAGTTAGTGTTCCTTTATATGGTGAATTATTTTTTCATTATCTCAGCTGTTATTTAAAGTATGTGATTAAATCATTATCAGATTTAAATGTTTGCTGGTTTCCAATGTATTACTAGATTATTGAGAAAGATTAAACTGAATTTACTGCATTAAGGTCAGGGGGGATAGATTAAACAACATTAAAGAAGCCAGACTAGCTTTGTAGATTCTGGAGATTTACAAGTGTATCAACCTGCTTAGCACAGAAAAAGGCAATATAAAAAGAGAAAATTCTATAAAGAAAAATGGAAATGGAGGTTAATAACAACTTCCAATGATGAATGGGTGGGCAAAACTTCAATAAAATTAAATTAAGAGGCTAGTGTATGTTAGTCCCCAGAGAAAATGTTTAAATTACAATGTTTTTTATTAAATGGATTATTCATCAATACTAGTGAAGTCTAATTATAATATTAAACTGAACTGCAGCCTGCAGAGGAAAGTTTTTATAAGTGGCAACCATCACATCTCTAAAGATTAGACTAATAAATGCCACATCAAAAACATTGTCACAGCTCAAGGAGGATTTCTCCCCCCCTTTTTCCCCTTCCTCACAAAAAATTTGCACATTACTGATTAATTAGTTAATATTTACAATGGGGAAAAAAAGAAAAATGCTGAGAATTACCCTAATTTTGGTACATACTGCAGGTCTATATAGCTCTTTAAAGAGATAACAACCAAATTGCAGAAATGTGCTTTTATCTCTTGTATAACATTTTTAAAAATTTGTCTTCCATAAAGCACATAACTTTTTTAAGAACTTTAAAGCTGTTTTAAACATATATCCATCTTTCACCTCAGCAGAATGAACTCCAAGAGTACTGACACACTCAACTTCCTTGTCCACACCACTGACCTTCTGGAAGAGACTGTTGCCAAATGAAAGATGTCTTCTTCTCCTGGGAATTATTAATAGCAGTGTAATCCCCATGAGAAAACATCCTTCAGCTTTACACCCATGTTGGTGGGTGGTTAATTGCTGCACCAGCATCCTGGGCACTCAATCCATCGTACATTACACTGCAAGGACAGTATTAACACAGAGCATTCCAATATATCTTCAGCTCTCCACATCAGCCCCTGATAATAGCATCTGTTAACATGCACTAAGTACTATTATGTAGCACATCACTTCATAAATAATAAGATTAGCCGACCTCAGGGCCCTGGGAAGAGTAATGTGTTTAAATGTTCTCATTATTTATTTAAAACAAGAATTAAAGGAACAGAAGCTACTTGTGACAATCCTCTTAGCATAAATATTAAACTGTTTGCATTGATAAGCTGCACTGTACAGAATAACAGAGGATTTGTTTTGCTGGCTGCTTTATAATAGTTGTTATAGCAAATGCAGTTTAGTGTGTGAGTTCTGAGAGGTACTTAACTGATTGTGCCATCATGTTCTGAAGACATTTTCCAAATTATATAAAGGAACAGGAGAAAATTAATATGCAGGGGAAGCTGAAACTAATTACAGCATAACTCTATAAGGCTTCTAAAAGCTTGCTTTATTTTCTGTCTTGGCACAAAATAATACACTCAGTTTGGTGGGTAGTATAAGACATTCCAGTTTAAGCATTTCCATCTTAAAGTGGATAAATTAACCATGTAATGATTATTGCAGATGACAAATCACAAAGCTCAGCCAGCAAATACTGGAGGCATGTTATGTGATCTGCAAAACTCAGCTAATAATAATAATAATAAACATTTTCTCTCTCCCACATCTAATAAAAGTTTTCACTGAGAGAAAAGATATATCAACCTTTAGCTTCCTCAGCATTTCAGAGTCCTCTTTTTACCTTTCATGTCTTTTTTTCCCTTGCTCTCTCACAGAAACAGATTGACCAGCTTCTCCCTCACATGTGGGTGTTTTTGTTGCTGTAAATGTGGTGGCAATGATGGTGATGCTGTGCCTGGACAGCCCAACAGCCACTGCTTGCTACTTTCCCTTTTCTATATTTGTACCAGCAGAGCCTTTGCTGAGAGGTCTCCCCACAACCAAGCACGTGCCGGAGCTTCCAGGAGATCAGGCAGCTGGGGAAGTTTTAACCACAGCATATTCCATGGGAGGGACTAGAGGAATGCAAGTGTGTCAGGTCCTCAGACTTGCTGTGCCAGTCTGGAGACAGAAATGCATCAATGTGCTGTAAAAATACAAAAAAGGGAAAGCACTCCAAGGTCAGTGATGCCATGGTGCTTTCCTCCTTCTGTTGGATTTCTACAGCTTTGCTCCATACTAGCAAGAACAGCAGGGAATGATACATTCTTATAATCTCTCAATCATCTATTTTGACCAAAATTACAACCCCTGTGCTGGATCTGCTGACATCAAAGACAGCTTAAGTTTTTCATGTTCAAAGCTATGGGGCTGGTTCTAGGCAGTCACTGCTGCACCTGGCAGCTCAATAAGCAATCCATGTGAATAGCTCCCACAATCTGGAACATGGTGAAAAATGTCCTTTCTCACTCAGAACTAGGGTGCAAAAACCAGACCTTTCTAGATGAGCATATAAATTGTTCCTACAATGGTCTTTAATTTGTAGAAGTGGAACAGAGCAGAAGATCTTGCCAAAAGCAGAGCAACATTTTAAACTGAAGCAGAACAATCAAAGACATCTAAATGATTGCACAGAATGATTTAAAATTCTTTGTATCTGACAGTTAAAATGAGTTAGCAACAATAACTCCTGATTAAAAAAACAAAAAAAGGCTGCAAACATTGAGCTGTGGTGGTAGTGGGAAAGTATGAAGAGTTACAATTGTAAGTTAATGAAAATATTCCATATCAATTTAAAACTGTTATTTGAGTTACTAGAGTCAAAACTCCAAAAGAAAATAGAACTAACCTCTGCATATTATATGTAAAAACTGTATAAAGAGTGGAAATCACACAAACTTTGATATACAGAATAGATTCCTTCAATACTTTATCTGCAGCAGGAGAACAGGAAAACTGCTGTGATATATTTCAGAGCAATTTAGCTGCAACACCTTGACAGTAAGTTTTCAATAACATATTAGAGAAAGAATTGTTTGTTTATAGAATGCACAAAACTCCATGGTCCCTACTTTCTTACTAAAACAATCAAGACTTGTGACAGTTTCAATTTAAAAAGCACATTTTTAGTTACTGTTGAAGAGCATATTCTCACTACCTCTACCCTCTAAAGTTCTCAGATTTTTCATAACCTTTTTGTCTGTTTTTTACAAGCGGACTTTGCTCATTAATATTTATTAATATTTATTAATATTTATTAATATGTTCAACTAAGTGATGACAAGCATTCATATGACTGTTTGACTATTTGCATAACAGCTGATGATGCTTTCCCTGGAAGGTGGCTGGTATCTCCCTGGGCAGGGGTGCATCCACTGAGACAGACACTTGCCTGGTCATGGTTCCCTGGGCTGCACTGGTTTTTGATGATCAGGGTGTCATCTACATTAGAGGACACTGATCACAATGCTAAAACTAACCAAGCTAGCTAAAGTGTGTGTTAATTATGAGTATGCAAGCAGTCAATAAAAGGTTAATGCAAAAGTCAAGGGATAAATTTATTTCAGTATTGCATCACTCTACTGACTAAATGACTAACATTATGCTTTGTTTTTAATCGATATATTTTACAGTAATGCGTGAGTCATTGATTTGAAAAAATGTCTTTTTTTTCTAACAGTTAAGTTTTGCAACTACTAAGCATCAAGTGTCAATATACTTAAACCACTCTTTCTTTAGACCAGATACCTTTTTGTTCCATTGTCAGGAACAGGAATGCAGAGAAGGCAAGAGGCAGCCTCGGGTTCTGCGTGATTAATGCAAGCGATTAATGCAAATAAGAATTATTATCCAGAAACCTAAATAAGGTACTGTGAATTAGAGTCCCTGGATTCTCTTGCACTGTTTGTCTACTCCACAGAAGTGCAGTCAAATCAGATCAATAGGGGTCAATCAGTGGCTCAGACTGCACAGGCATGCTAGGAGTGAGGAGAGGATATAAACAGCCCTGTTTCTGAGATGGTAGTCATTTAGTTACCTGTGCCCAGCAGTTCAAAGACCAATGGAGACGACATGGAAATTCATAGGGTAAGATGAGGAAAATGGGTCTGGCTGATTTCCCCATGCACTGACATGGCCAGAAGGGGAGGATGGGACGTTTGCCCTGCAGGTACAAAAGTGCACACTCACCCATACCTGCTTACTCCAGCACTCCTGGAATTTTATGTTTTATATGGGGAGCTATTTTCTCCCTCTATTCATGCTAGAAAAAAGGTGTTGCTGTACTGTTATTCAAAACTTCAGGGTAACTTTTAAAACAATGGCCCAGGCAAAAAAAGCATTTGGATCACTTGACTAAGACAAATACATTCCTGAAACCCAGACTGACATTGCTTAAAATGGCACAGCTCTGCTAACATGGGGGCCTGCTGTTCTGAGTAAGAGGAACAGCAGCAACTTCATTAGACACCATCTTCCACTCTTAAAACTCACAATGACTTTGCACATATGGGTCTGATCAAATATGGGTTATTAATGTTACAACACAGAGCTCTGCTGTGGAACACAAATCCTACTAGTACAGGTACCTGGGACATAGAGATTTGCTTTAGGTTTGGATTTTTTTATACTCATCCCTCAAACAATTACTCCACATGGAAAATTATTGTGTACACCACATGTAGCTACTCTAACCTCAGTGTTAGGATAATCCCATGTCATTTCAAGACACTCTTAGTTGCCAGAGCACATACAAGACAGACAGTACTCCAGCCTGGATCACCTGTATCCAAGGGAAACCAGTCCTATGCTCTCCCAGAGCTTTTTCTGGAGAATTCATACAAGACATGAGATCTACATTAGGAGCTGGAACTTAACTTGCTTATAGTCAAAAAATATTGAAAGCTTGACTTCTGATTGATCTTATTTTAGAAGAAATAGCATATATGGAATCAGTATTTCAGCTGGAGCTCCACCAAAAGTGTTTTGAAGGGTGTTTAGAAAATGGGTTGACTAATGCTCCATCATGACAAAGGGTTAGGGTGGAATACTTTCTGACCTCTTTGCTTAAACTCTGTAAAACATAAGAAAGCTAATAATTAAAAATCCTTCACCTGATATTAACCTTTTTAGTTTGCATCCTAAAGACTATTTTCTGAGAAAACAGAGGATGGAGAAAATACGAATATACTGAAATATCATTTTTATATGACTATATCACCAAGAAAATTTGAATTTTTCATGCCCAAACTGACATTTTGAAAGTTATTGAGTCCAATCTAGAGAAAAGATTTTCTTAGTCTTTTTAATCAACCAATCAGAAAATTGCCAACTTTGACAGAAATCGTTTCTTTCAGTTGTTCCCTGCTTGTCCCTCCTGTGACTCTGCACAAGTAAAACCTTCCCAGGTTTACTCTACCTTTTAAGAATAAAAAACCCTCCAAATTAAATCAATATTTGACTCTGCAAACTAGATTTTAGAAGTGCTGGTCCCAAATAGGCAGTGAAATGAAGTGGCCAGATGGAAAGAGAGCAGTGCTTCATTCTTTTGGACATCTAATCCCCAGTGCATTCCCAAGAAGTCTGTCCCATTTACAATAAGTCATTGCTGATGTTCTTTCATGTGCTGTAACTACAGTGTGCCCAGCCATAAATAATGGCTGAGACCAGGACTGCTTTTATAGAAGGGACAAAAAGAGTTTGTTTCCAGATAAGAAACTTGAAAAGAGAATGCCAGTTTTAGGAAAGGGATAGAGGCAATATCAGTTAAATATTTATCTAAGAAAAAAAAAAGTATCAGCTGCAGAAAGATGCAAGAACAAATACATTTGCTGGCACATCAGATGATCTCTGTCTGCTTCTTTCAAAGGTTGAGAATAGCTTATGTCACTGCTGCTTTTGGCCCTTGCCACAGAACCAACGTTTACAGTCACTGACTGAAGAGCTTTACCTTCAAAATAAACCATTCCATTGGAAATGAGGACACTGCTGCAACTCCTGAGGCATCACTGGTGACAAAGTGGGACAGCCTGAAAACAGCCACCCTTGTGTGCACTTTGACAAAGTGAATCTATAGCAGAATCCATCTTTAACACTGGCCTGCAGAGTGCATTTTGCTGTTCCACAGAAAAGCAGGGAAGAGATCAATGAACCCGACACTAAACAGGGTGAAACGGCACTTGCATTAGCTTGAAAATGTCAGAGTATCTACTATTACTCAAATTGTAAACCAGGTAAATATGAGAAAAACCCTCCAGATGTTGAAATAACAGCAATCAAAGCACTGGTGGAGTCCAACCAAAAGACTTTTCAAGTGGTGCACCAATGTGCTTCACATGCATTTGTAGAAAGAAGTGAAACTCAAAATAATTAAAAAAAAAATTTGCTTTGTCTTAACTGTAAAGAACTTAAAATACTTTCCCCCCACAATAGTAATTAAAATCTCTCAAAATGTACATCAGTCTTTCTAAACTATTTAGGTCAGAAACTAAGGAAAAGGATAAAGGTTTGTTTCAGCTACAGAGGGGGGATTGTAAAGCCTTGAAATCTCCAAAACATTCCAGCTCTGTGTGTAAAGAATGAAAGAAAAGAGGAAACAAGAACTTCCTTTCTCCAAGACAGTAATCTCTACTGTGGGGTAATTAATAAACCCCACAGTAATTAATAAAAAGAAATCTACCTGACTTGTGATGAGTTTATCAGTGACCTTCCTCACCATGCCCACCAGCTCTCCCCCATAAAGGGCAATACCTAAGGAGATGGCCCTGCAGCACAGAATAGTCCTGGCATCTATGCATGATGTGAATTTGACTTCTCCAGACACAGCTTTTCCCCTCCTTTGTGTCCAACAGACCCAGAAACTGTCCGTGAGAAAATCAGTGCACCTCCTATTCCCACAGGAGAGTGTCTGTGCGGGGCAGCCTCAATTCCATGTTTGTTTGATTTTTTAATTAAGAAACAACACTACTTGCTATAAAGTGTAGGGGGTAGGGAAATCCCCCAGAGAAACACTGAATAAATAACATGGCATTTGCTGAAAGATGAAGTTTAATCCAATTTAACTTATAGGTCTAAAAATTGTTCCCTTTCAGTCCTGTTTCTCAGATGCTTTTGTTTCCTGTTTTTAGAATAATATGTATACAAGGAATGTATCCTGACTGTATGAGAAGCACGTTTCTACATATTTATATGCACACCCCTTCACACCAATACTTGCAAAAAATCCCATTAGTCCAGAAGAGACAGCATTTAGGAGGAAATTTTCAGCACCACAGACATAGATTTAGTTACATACTTTTCATGATCAGCAATGGGAAGGGAGTTATTCCCACCGTGTTAAGAATATTTGGCTTTGACTTCAAACAACGTACAAATATATCAACCTCAATATAATTTATATTCTCTCAGAAGGAACCTAAAATTCTCTAAGCCTTTGCTGAGACATCTGATGTTCCAGTCCCCTCTGTTGCACTGTATGATAGGCTGTTTTATTTCACTTGCAATCCTTGCTTGCCTATGATTTTTTCAGACAAAGAAACAAAATGTCTGCTATATGCTGAGTATAAACACAGCTGACTTGTTTTCCCCAAAGTATCGATTTTATGCACTTTTAAAATAACTATTTTCATTCTGTTTGCATAATCAGCTGGGGCATTGTTCCTCTACATTTGCAGAAACACAGATGGAATTGCTGATTTGGTGCCTTTGGAGAGATTTTATAGTATTCTCCAGAATCTAAGCTTCTATTAAAATAAGGTTTCAAGCACTTCTGGTTGTGAAGATAGCCTGGACAATGTAATTTGATGCATGGTTATCTTGTTGAGTCCACAACCAGACAGACAGACGCAATAGCACCAAGGGAGCTGTGAATTTCCCCCACTTATTTTATTGGGTGTTTACTTGGGGCCAGATGCTCCCCTCTGTTGTGCAGAACAGCGTTAAATGACAGAAAAAAGAGAGGAAAAGGAAATGGAAATAAAAACCAACAAAGAGGAGAAAAGGAAATCCCCACAGCCCACTTCCCAGGGGGCTACAGATGCCCTCCCTTGCCAGTATTAGACTGCTGGAAGATCTGGGGCTGAGCCATGCACATGGCACATTTTTTTGAAAGACACTGCACTTTCCAAAAGAATGTCATCTGAAAAGTTAATGATGCTTCCAGCATCATTTAATCTTTCATTTTATCTTTTGTACTCTTTATATGTGAAAGTTATCTAGGTAAGCAAAAATATAAACATAGGAACTTTTCAAATTCCACGGAAGGAGGATGGCCTTCCCATTTAATGCCACCTCATTAAAAATAAGCAATCCCTTTTTCCAAAGAACTTCAGGATCTGGAGGCTCTGCCCTTCTGCAAGAAAGCTAAAACATTTTCCTTGTTGAATGTATGATTTTCCATAAGGCACCTTTTCATGTTAATAAAAATCAACTGCTGTATGACAAATCCCTGTTATATAAGGAAAGTAAAATCAAAGGAAACATGACTGAAAGCAACTAACAGCAACCACCTTACTTGATCCTTAAATCAGTCTGGAGAGAAAGGGTCTGTATCTTAGCATCAAAGCAATGTAATCCTTCCTGCACCACTCCTGCTGGCTGCAAATGCAACCCACCCCCAAAATCCCCCAACTTCCATCAGGACCAAAGCAAGGGTGACCCACAAGGGGCAGCACTTGGGAGCTGAATGGAACTGCAGACCTCACACATTTGTAGTAACCACTGGGCAAGGACTCCATGTGTGATTTTACACTGAACACTCCTTTGTGCCTGTATGGCTCATAAGGGAGGGTGACACCAAATGGAGATCCTGCCCCAGAAACCACCTGGATTCTCTCAGACTCTTCCTAAGATGCACAACTTGCCTGCTTTGCTCCATTTCAGTGAATCTGCACATTTCAATAGCCAAAAGGAAGCTGTGATAGTTGGATAATAAGCACCAAACAACTCCAATACTCTCTCAAGACTGAAATTAAAATCTTGTTTAAGACTACAACCTGAGGCATAAATACATGTCTGTACACACAGACATCTCTCTCTTTATACATATATACATATATATAGTCACACACACATATAAGAGGAGCTTATACCACATTTTCTATCAAGAGCTATGGCCTTGAACTCCTAAGAGGCTTAGGAAACAAAGAAACAAACAAAACTAAAGGTTTATTGTGCTGCAGAAAGACATTGTCTTCCCTATGTTGTGCACCTTGGCTGTAGCCTGCAACCAGATATGTTTATAACATATATTGGAACTCGTACTGTAAGAGCAATGCAATCCTGTGGGCTACAACACAGTTTCTTTAGGGTCAACATGAGGTGAAATGGATGCAGGAGGGAACAAATAATAAGGAAATGAGAAAACAGATACCAGAAAGGCAGAGAGGTCCAAGAAGAGTTAGGAGTTTAGGAATAAAAAAAGAAAGGCTCGTGTAACTAATCACATTTCAACCACTGCAGAATTTCTCCATGGCTGCTGCTTTATTCAGTGATATTTTATGGATAAATCACTATAAAAATATGCCACCAAAAAAGAAATTCCAGTGCTGGCAGACGAATAGACTTGATATCCCAGGAAATGCTACAGTATGCCCAGCCACAAATAAAAATAATATGGCAACAATATGCTCAACAAGCTGCTTCTCTACAAGTGGAGTAAATCTTTCTGACTACTAAGCAAGACATCAGAAATTTTTCTATTACCCTTTGGATTTCAAATAACTGCAAACATTATATAGAGATCTGAAATGTCCTTTTCTACTTTCACTTGTAAGTAATTATCATTGCCCAAATACAATGTGAAGAAATATATTTCTTTACATACTTTCAAGTTCAGCATCACTGTACTTCAAAATTTTTGAATCAAGGTAATTCTGCAATATTTTTTAAGACCAACTAAAATTCCACTACAGACTGAATAATGATTTAAAGACTACAATATGCTTTAGTTTATGGAATATGATTGCATTCAATCAACTTAAACACAAGATAAAGCACATGAATCTGATGCTGGCCTACATTCACAGCCATTATTTTCAGGTGTACTAACAAAAAGTGAAAGATTCTGATCTATAACATCCTATCAGTGGACTTGGATTCTCTCAGCACCATGACCACTTATTCACCCTAGTGAGCTCCAAAATGCTACTAGCAGGCAAATCCTAAAATGTCTATGGCAACAAATGCATACAGCTCTTCATCTTACTTCTGCAGTTGAAAGATCTTTCTGACTGCAATATCAATGACTTTAAACCACAGACTAAGACTTTAGACCTTCTGGTGGTGCCAACTCACTTGTTTTATATGCTATGATATATAGTCCTGGCTTTGAGCTCTCTCTATCACTACTGATGCTTTTGATGCTTTGTTCCCTTTTTTACTTTAGGATGGAAAATAACAAATAATGCTGAGTTCTCTTCTTACTCTTGAATTCTTCTGATGTCTATCTTCAGAACTCTTCTAACATCCAATTTATGTCATTCTTTTTCTTTCTTATGCTGTGAATTTGAAACGAAAGGAGGTAACATAATATCGTTAGATCTGTGGGCGACTGAAATGGCCTTCAGAGTAAACTTCAGTTATTCATAAAACTATCTTGCCTCCACAGAAAGTAAAAAATTGCTTCTCAATAGATAATACAACTACTCCTGAAACTCTTCTTGAAGTTATTGCCACAGGAAACAGTCCAATCATAATACAGTTTATGCTGCTAATGCCTTATGAGTAGTTCAGATGGATTATTTTCTTAGTATTTGAAAGGCAAAACTCAAATTCATTTATGTGCTTTCCCTTGACTTATTCTTTACCATGAAATGGCAACAAAACCCAAAGTTTCCTAAGAAGAGAGGTTAACATCTGCTCTGCTGATTGACTTGCAAGGCTACTCATGTTAGTTTATCATATAATTCCTCCTAAAACACCACATCAGAATTCCAAAGACCTCTTATGTTAGTTAATTAAAGACCTGATTCTATCTTCTCTCAGTTCTCAGCAAAATGCACAGTCACACATGTAAATCTCATTTAGCTCAGTGGAACTTTCAAATACATTTTGGGTTCAGCACAGGTGAGAAAGCTCCACTGTAGGGGCTGGGAGGTGATCTCTGCATCGCTGCTCAGAGCACAGCCATGCCCACACACAGGATTATCTGCAACCTCTCTTAAGGACCCAATGGAGCCGTCCTATCACTAACCCAATGCCTCTCTCTGCATTTAGTCTCTAGTCCCTGTGCTGCCATGAACATTCTAACTCATGGACAAAAATTCATGGGCATGTTACCTGAATAATGCTGGACTTCAGTAACCTACCAGAGCAACTTCCAGGGGTTTCTGTAAAGTAACCTACATTGCACAGTCAGATTCCAATTCTGTGGACAATTGGGTAATTTTTTGATGCAAGGAAAGAGAAATATTTTGTTGTTGGGTGCAATTTACTATCCATCCCTCCATATTTTGTGCAAATTAATGAAAAATCAAGATATGTATCACAGAAAGTATCCATTTCACTATGCTCACAAGAGACCTACTGTTTTGTCTTCCTTTGTTCTGTGTCTGCTAAAGAACAGTTACTTAAACTTTATGAAAAGTGGATGATTTTGGCCTTCTATATGTTTTATTTTGTCTAGGAATGTTGTTTTTCAGACACCATTTTTCCTAGCTTATATGTTGCCAGCTGAGCTTCCTCACAACAAACTGCTGATGAAATTCTTTCCCTTCCTGTTACAAGATACATTGCTTCCCTGAGTATGCAACTGACCCAATATCCCTCCTATGCTGTTTGCTATTTCAAATGATATTGTGATCATATCAATCTACTATACAATGTGGTCACCTTTTTCTCTGCTGAAATGCTATTACTCCAGCCTGTCATAATGCCAAGAAATGAATGCAAACTTTAAGGGTTTTGGCAGTTAGAGATGTTGATGTCTGGCCTATGTCGGGCAATTAACTTGGATCAGACTGAAGAATTCTGCAGCCCAATAATGCTGATTTGAATTCTGGAAATTTTAGACTGTTAGAGTGCTACTATCATGACAAGGGAGATGGAATGCTCCTGGGATCTACAGGCTGTGTAGCAGATCATCAAGCAATAGAAAATCTGGTACAGCACTCATTTGACAGATAACATGAATATATAAAGCATGACAATCAGTGCTTTTCTGGAAAACAAATATTGATGGACAAACAAAATGAGAATAACATGGAATAGCCTTGTTTCCAGCCTTTTAGAAGTAGGTTGAAGAAAACACGGAAAAGAGACTGTGGAGACATGTGAAAAACACATGATAATGATTTATTCAATTTGCTTCACTTATCAGATTTAAAACTAATAGATTGAAAGAAAGTATCATATATAGAAGAGCTCTCTTGTCTAGCAGTGGAGGCTGAAATTTAAAAAAGAACCCAGAGAAATTTGAATAGGCCTGTTTTTTACAGTAAAGTCAATCACATACTGGGAAAAACTGTTAAAGGAACAGAACATTCCTAATTTCTGACATCTTCAAATCAAGAAAAGATTCTTGCCTGGAAACCATGCAGTTACACAGCTAGCACAGGCATAAAGGAACAGTAGCTTGCAGTAGAAGTCAAAACAACTGACATACAAATCCCAAATACAATGATGCTCAAACTTTTATATATCCATTCTTTCATGAGCTTACTTTGAATAAGACTTTCAAAGCTCCTTGTAATAGATCTTGCTACAAAATTATACATTCTAAGTGGAAAAGATACTCCAGGAGAATGAAAGAAGACAGAAGAGTTCTCTTTTCAAAGCCCCAAAAGAATCAGTTTAGCCTTTGAACCCAACACCACCATGGAGAGAAAAATCCTTATGCAGGGGAAAAAAGTCTTTTAGGAAGCATCATATTCCCCATTCCCTTGCAGTTGTTATAGACAGGTATAAGTCTAATGTTTAATATACATAGGTTTAACTGAAAAGAGAATTGGCCAAAAGGTAGGTACAAACACATAAATTTAATTAATATTACATTTTGTGATGCAATGTATGAAAAAAAATGAAATACATGAATATATAACTAAGCAGCATGTTTATATCTTAATTTACTTATTTTCTCTGAAGATATCATAGAATCACCAAAAATACAAGGTCACATTGGATCAAAGGACATCATCTTGCTTGTTCAGAATGTCATTATGGAAGAAGCAGGAAAAGCAGGTGTATTACAAGTTGTCTTTCCAGCTCTCACAAACAAGCTATTAATGGAGAAAGTCCTTTATGGTACATTACAGGACCAAGGTCACCTGGGAAGCCATAAAGCCTCACTGGCTACACACAAGACCAACTTGATTAGTCCCAGTAACCTTCTGCCCTTGCCAAGGGACTGATGGAAAAACCAGTTTTTCAGGAAGCTCTGACCTGCTGGTCAGACTCTTTAGATGAAGTTACACAGAGGAAGTGCCTGAGATTCACCTGCAGCACCAAGGCACACTCACTGCTGTCTGCTGGAATTACCAGGAGCATCATAATCACATTGATAATCACACATTCTCTAAACCTGAAGACAGTCTAAACTCAGAGTCCATGTCAAGACTTCTGTCAGCTAAAGAGGAGCATAACTTTGGCACAGAAACCAGGGAGGAAGTGTTCTTGGAAATAACCTGTAAATAACATGCCAGACACTTCAAAGCATTGTCTTTACAGTACAGACTAAACCCATGCTTTCAATATATGGCTAAATTACAAACTCTGTGTGTTTTCCCTGTACTGAATCCTCTCTCATATTCCCACGAGAGCACAAAGCAGTTTGACTTATTAAAATACAATTAGCTCACTACTGAAAACAAATTACACATATAATATAAAATGTATTAGAACCCAGTGCAGTTTCCTTCTGTATTATTCCTTCTTTCCTTTGTTATGATTGAGTAATCAACTGCATTAGAAGTTGATGGAATGGTCAATAGAACGGTCACTGCTGGTGACCATTTCACTGCATCAACAACTGATTACTGTAAACTTGCAGACTGCCAGAACCTCATAAGAGGTGATATGGAAAAGAGGGGGGGAATCTCTATGTTGTAACCAGTTCTTCCACACCAATATTTGGTTTCAGATTCTCTTTATTACATCCCATGTACTAATGAACAATGAGGTTCTTTCTGTATTTACTAAAAGCCCTTTGAAGATATTTTGTTTGTCATGAATCTATGAAAAGCCCTTTGAAATTCTTCCTATGTTGGTCATGATAAAAATATGGTATTTTCACCATAATTCTCCCAGTAGAATTCTACAAATTTAGGCACAAACAATGAATAAATGGATGTGGTTTATTTTGGGGGGTTTATTTGTGAGAAAGAAACAAATACTGAATAATGGGAAGAGAGCACACATCTCCTTTTATGGACTTTCTGTGTAACTTCTGACTGTGTCTTCAAACTTGAATATGATCTGGGGCATCTCATTTAAATTTATGGTGCTGCAGTGCTCTAAGCTGTAAAGAATAAACAGCTCCATATCAATAACTGATTAGAGGATGTTAGTTATGCTTAATTGTTTGCCTTTCTGTTCTTCAAAGCAGTCTGCACTTTAAAGTTCTCCCTGGATGTACCTCTAAAGATAAACCAGCTGTGAGTTCAGGAAATCAGAACCTATATGGAAATGTCATTAATGTTACTTATGGAGTTTATAAATGTTTTATCTATAATAGTTAAAGCTGTCACCAGAAAGGAAATGCCTTTTTGTACATTCCTATAAATTCTTTTATTTAAAGCCTTATACAATTAATTCAAAGTTTTAATTATATACAAACAAGGGCACTTATTTCAATTTTATTCTAAAACAGTATAAAATTAGGAGAGTTTTTAATTTTGGTAATTAAAAATTTTTATTTCTGAAAATTAGTAATTTTGAGCATTCAAATAAGCATAGATGTAATTTATGAAATTATTCCTCTTATTTCATAACTACTATGGATATAAAAAGGGCTTTTCTTTGACAAAGGTTAGAATAACTGAAGTAATACACACAATTTGCTCTAATTCTCTGCAAAGCTGAAGTGAAGCAACAGCTTTATATACATCTCTATGTCTTTTTAAAATAAATTTTTCTATTTCTAAGACAGCTTTCTTGCATTTTTCTCCAAAGTATTTAACTGGGTTTCTTTTAAGGAATTGCTTAAAACCTCTATGCCTAACTTGAAACATACCAAATGTTGTAATTAAAGCATATCAATTGCTCCAGTAGATAGTATTTACCTGTAAGCTCATCTCCTTCATATTTAACTGCTTTCTATGCCCTCATCACTGCTCTATCCAAACACCAAACCCCTTCTGGTGTCACAATAACATGCTCTCAATGCATGAGAAATCAGCACCTGAACTAGTGAAGAAAAAAAAAAAATCCTTTGCACACTATGCATACTGAAAAAGGACTTTAGCTCATTTTAAAACATTTATAATGTTTCCACTTATCCACAATCTCTTGTGGTGAGAATGAGCACAGTGACACCACATTGTCTACCACAGCTACTCACAGCCAGGGTTTTGGTTCATAGCATGATGCAAAGAACATTTACAGCAATTGGCCAATCATAAATTCAAATATACCAGTCCAAAGTATTTCTGAGAATTTATCACATATTTTATGTATATGAATCTCTGTTTAATATTTTCCATTATACTTTCTATTTGCATTGAAAGGGTCTAATTTCTTCATTAGAAACAAACACTACTGTGACATGTGATCATTTTGCAGGTAATATATAATCATAATTCAGATTTAAATTTCCTAGAAGGGAAGACATGCATAGTCCAAATTTCATGCTACTTCTGCACTGCCTCAATCTAACTGATTTATCTTCAAACATTTATATCAGTTTTACATTAGCATAATTGATAATTCAATGGTCAGTCTTATTTACACCTAAAGAAAGAAATGAGCCCACAGCATTTCTTTCCATGAGTCAAATACCTTGTCCAAGGATTCAGTAAAAGTTCATACTTTCAACTCCACGTGTGTTTATGCAGATGCATGACATGCACATTTTAAACAGTTATGCAGATGACAAGAACTGATGCCATTTAATCTGGGTTAAGTTTTTAACCCCTCAAAAGGCAAGGACATGTGGACTGTTTAATGCTGTCCCATCAGAGTACAGCATGATCTTGACTTATAAGAAATTTCAATTAGTTATTCATTGCTTTCAGGTACTGTAGCCACTATAGCAATTCCACTTTAATTCCATCTGACTTCAATTGTGTTCAAATTATAGTAAAAAGGAAGAAGACAACAAGCTGTAAATATGAAAAGAGACAGAAAATCATTGAGAATCATGCCTTTATGAATATTTGATGAAGAAAGGTTAGATCTACTGCTGGTAAATTACTAGAAATTATGTCCATCATGTGACTCTGTCAGCAAAGGTTAATACAAATAGGTTTGGATTTAGTTGAGATGACAAGGAGGATTAAAAAAGATTTGTCCTGTCCTTGCTGCAATTAGTTTTTCTCCTATTATTATTGTAACGGAGTTTATTGTTAGGATTATGATAACAGAACTCCCACTCAATGAAATCATTTTGTTTTTCATAATACTGTGCCACTTTTGCAATAAATTTTTCATCTCTCCTAATCTACCTCTTTATTGTGCATTTGCTGAAGTGGAGATGCAATCATTAACCCATTTCTTGCTGTATTAAGTCTCACTTTGACTGAAGGGGAATTTTGGATGCCTTCCCGTGGGCTGCCCTCCTGCCCTTCTCCACTGCAGAGCAGGGAGGAGGTGGTGATAAGGTGGCACATCACACAAGACCCTTTAGACAAAACTGGTGATGACATCTGATCTTGTCTGCACTAACAGCTCTTCTGAGCTGTGGTGATGGAGAATGGGAAACCTGGAAGCTGTTACTGTACATGCATGCAGACAATAAAAAAGGAGGAGGTCTCGAAAATCTCACCCTTCCTCTTGCATTATAACCAATTCAAAGCACAAGCTAAAGTAGATTGAAAAATTGATATTTTCTACAGAAAGAAGCTGTTCATAAAACTATCAAGCAACTATGCAAAAGAAATCAGAAGCTTAAGCAAAATTAAGTTTTCTACCAAGATGCATTGCAAATTTTAGCTTACATTGAAATGTTACATTTGGTCCTGTTTGCTCTGTTTATATTGTTTTAAATACAACATTTTTCTCCTCTGGAGTTGGCAGCTTCTTTTTCCTCTTTTCAGTTTGAATATACACTTTTAAGAATCCATGGGTAGAAAAATTTAATTCACCACTTTCACGTCTGATTAAAATAAAACTTTCTGTGTAATTCTTCTGATAAAAACATAAATTAAAACTCCAGAAGTACACAGTATATTTGAAGGGTACAAAGAATTGCTAGAAAGTGTTAAAAGTGGCTAGTAAATGACTAATTGGAATTGGCATGTGCAGCACAATTGATGGCAAGCAGTCATCCTTTGCTGGTGTCCCCTGAGAGTTACAGATACTTCTTCCACACTTAACACCACGTGAAAGAAGGGAATTTAACACATCAGGAAGCTCACTGGATTATCAGAACATCTGATCAATACCATTGACAACAATTCTGTCTAAAAGCATTGGGGCAACCCTAAGTAAGCTATGGGAAAGGCATTCAGGGCCCTTGGCAGTGCATTCCCTCTGACCCAGCATTCCCACCTCATCCCCAAGGGGCAGCAGGGCTCCCTTTCCCGAGCTCTCCCGTCACTGCTTTCCAGCTGCCTGCTTTCATAAAATGCACCCTTCACAGCAGCCCTGACCCAGCTAAAACCAATCCAAATAAAAACCCAAGAACCCCACTAGCGCCACTCTGAAGCATGAGAAACGGGGATTCAGGTCACACGGATGCAGCCCTGCTGCAGCCACCCTTCTTATCAGCTGCAGAGATTGGAGTCGTGTAAATCTCAGCAACCTCCTCAGCACCGTGGGACTCAGTGGGATACAAATGGCTTCTTCATGTACCAGCCTTGCTCAGAGAGATTTGAGTTACCTGTGGAGCAACTTTCCCACTCCCTGACATACACCTGGTGGTCCTGAAAGACATCGTGACAAATATCCGCTCGCCAGATTTAATGCTCTAAAAAGCACCCAGATTTTATTGCTCCAGTTGAAGTTAACTCTCAAAGACAGAAGACAGGGATGCATGTGTCTCCAAGTACCTCAGGTAGCATTAGGGAAATGAAGTGCAATGGAAAAAAAAAAACCATTAAACTCATAGTATATGCAACATATCAAGTCAGACTGCTGTTCCCATGTACTGATAATGGCCACCTATATGAAAAAGAAAAATAGAAAAAGAAAAAAAGAAAAAAAAGAAAAAGAAAAGAAAAACTTGTAAGAAAAGAAAAAATAAACATCTCAAAGCAGAAATGTACCACAGGAGTCATGGATCAGTCTATAAACTTTTAAACACGTTGACTACTATTAAAAAAATTCAGAAAGAAGTACAACAAAGAAAGTCACAGCTCTAAGTTAAAATATGCACAGAACCCCTGGAAAAGAATTGCGTGTCACTGGGCAGGAAAAATGAATTTCTCATATTATCACTGACTTAATTATGTTTTTAGCCCCGACACCAGGCAGCCTGTGAGAATAATTCTATATTGCAAGGCAATCCATAGAGTGAGGGTGATTTTAAGGATATGATCCACATTCCAGAAATGCATCAGTCGCTGAATTTTGTAACTTTTAAATAAAGATGTGAATATTGCTTCATGATTGTCCAATTTGTCACTTTTTCAATGACTACCAAATGATTCCTCAGAGACACAGTTCCTTAACTTAAGTCTATCTTTTAACAGTGGTATCAAAGTAAAAATAAAACAACCTGAGGTCTTCAGCTTTAAAGACAACATAATGAGATCAGAGATTCTGCCTGCAAAGAAATTAACTTATGGCTGATTAATGAAAGTAACCTTAAATAGCAGGCATCCTGCCAAGAACAGGATACTATAACAAATGGGTAGGAAATAACAGGCACCTTTCAAGGGGCTAGGGCACAGCAGCCTAGAAATCTGAGCAAGCTGCTTTCAAATTTGATCCCAGCAACCTGGAATGACCAAGTAAGTCATATCTTTTATAATGTCCTTCATAAATTTCCCCCTTCCATGTATTCTGTAATGATGTAGATAATGGATTCAATTAGTTGTTGATAAAAAAGTTACTATATGATAAAAACTCTGCATGTTGTTACAGTAAAAAAACAGAAATAATATTTATTAATAATAAAAAAATCTTCACAGCCCTATGAACCCTAAAGGTCCTCTGCTACACTCATAATTTGCTCCATTTTACATCGGCAGTATGTTTTGTCTATTGCTGTAATTCATGTTAAGTATCTTCAACTCAATTACTATTGGTCCCTGCTCTGTTTGTCTAACATAAGATCAAGGTCCAAAGAGATGATCTTTCAAAAGACACTTCACTGGTCTTTCTGACTTTTATTTGCTACTTCTTCCAGCCTCAAATGTGCTTGGTTTCATGTTCATACAGTTGCTTCTTTACACATCTCCCTCAGGTTGTTATTACATTTTAGTACATCAGCCACTCCCTGGTCCAGCTAAAAAATGCGCCTTAATATTTTATTCCATAGGACTACTGACTTTCCTTTGCCATAAGTCTTGAGTCCTCAACATGATGAAAACCAGTTTGTTTGGGATTTTTTCTGTTTAATTAGCTTTGCCTATGTTAAGCTTGTTTTACCTTGGTTACTGAAACTAAATTGTCTCAGAAAATAAAAGTGAGAGGCTGAACACTGTTCCTTGGTGTTGTACTTTCTTCCCCTTAAGGTTAAGGAGACTTACTTACTTCATTTACTTACTTAAGTTAGTAATTAATGTTTCTAGGTGCATAAACTATATAGCATGATTAGCTTGGTCATGCCCCCCTTTAAAAGCTGACCTTCATTTTTCCCATCAAAAAGAGTGAAAGCACAATTGTTGAAATATTTTTGATGGAAAATTTAGGATCAATATAAAATCTAGACATCTAGATCTTGTCAAGCTCAAACCGTTAACAATCCCACAATGTTTGCACAGCCTGGTTCTGAGTCATTCACCAGGCACTCATTGTCAGACATGGGTCTCAACAGAACTGATTCTCTTACACACAGCCTGTGTAAGTAGGCCTCGAATGTTTAGCAATGAAACACATGTAATACAGACATGAGTGTATACATAGAACTATCCAGCACTTCCACAGGAGGATAGAAGCTCTAGCTGCTGTCTGAAATCAGTAAAACTATCCATCACAACAGAAACTGCTAAAAGGTTGTAGGTGATTAGAAATGGATTTTCCTGAAATCAATTAAATCATTTCAATATGGCCAGGTGAGGACAGGAATTTCACCTGTCTGAAGGAATGGACAATGTGTTATTCTACAAATCAGCTGGCTTCACCAGTGGCTGTCAGAAGAACTCAAGAGTTTGATATTGTCAGAGGGGTTATATTCAGCTCTCAAGATTGCTCATGTGTGGCTTTGTATTTGATAGCTGAAGAAGAAACCAGGCAACCATACATTGCTTTTAATGTGCTTTCTTTAAACCTAATGCTGGGCACACAAATCTGATACAGCTTGTAATACTATGACATGCTGACAGTGAGCTTTTCCTCATCAATCTTATATTAGCTTCATTGCTTAATTTCCTGTGTAAATGTATACTGTGCACTTTTGTAAGTGCATTCATTACATGCCCCATGAAAACTAGTGACTTAGTTGTATTTCACCTGTAAAGAACCTAGGACACTAAACAACCAAATGTTTTGTGCTTGTGACCAAAGGCAGGATTTATCTGACAGACACCTACAATTGCAGGAATAAGTAAGGTTATCCCAGGTTGAACAGACACCCAGGAAGGCAAAACGAAAATTACTCTGACAGCTTGGGGCTCAGGGCAAATAGGTTAATGGCTTGCATTCCACCCTTATGACAAAAACCAACAAAGATTCTCACAAGGAAACGTTGGAGCCAGGCTCTTCAGAGAAGACAAGGGCTAACAGATCAAAACTGAAACAAGAGATATTTTACCCAGATATTAAAAAAAAAATCATTCTTCCCATGAAGACAGCCAAGTAGTAGAACAGGTTGCTCAAAGAAGTTGCACTGTCTCCATCTTTGAAGGTTTTCAAGCTCTGACTGGCTAAAGCCCTGAGCAATCTGATCTGACCTCATTGATAATAATGCTTAGAGCAAGAGGTTAGTCCATACAGCTCCTGAAATATCTTTTAATTTCACTTATTCTATAAATCTGTGAACTAAAGTTTTTGACCTCTTTTTATTAAAGATATTTTAAATGCGGATTGTGTCTTTTCAGAGATGCAATCTGTTTCCATAATAATATGTAACTGAAACATTCTTACGTTGAACGTAAAAATGTTGACTTACTTCCAACTTCCCAAAGAAGGATGGGCAAGAAAGAAAGAAAAAACCCAAACCTTTATTGACATAAACCAACACAGATTGGCTTAAGTTTTCCCAAGTATTAACATTATAATTAGGGAACAAGAGGTTTTGTTCCAACTTTGGGTTTCTCACAACATCCTGCCTCAACAGGATCTCTTGGAATTTGCAACTACTTTAAGCACAAATTGTTCTTCCAAAGAGATGTTGACTTTTGTGGTCTATTAAACAAGCAATCCAAAACTGCACAGTGACGCAAGTGCTTCAGGCTAAGCTGTACATAAAACAGCTCGTTTCCCCTGGGGACTCTCTAGAAGTATAGACAAGATTAAAACTAAATTTCAGTGTTTTAGCAATAAGTGGTCAGGAAGAAAAAGCAATTCATACAAGTTTGCTCATTGTTTCATTTCCAGGTGAGAAATTATTTGCCTACCTACAGAGAGATTGAGTAATTGCCAAGGGAAAAACAGAAACAGCCCAGTCTTTTGGGGTGCATGAAAATCAACATACACTTTGGATCCTTCTTCCAAAGTATCTCCCATTTACAGAAGGTTGCTAGGGTAGCCCTGGCCAAAGATTCTGAAAAATCTACATTTCTGTCTGCAGGGGAAAAGGGACAGAACCACAGAAGTGTACCAGCAATCACAGCAAGGGTTGTTTTAGCCTGCTACAGCCCCTAAGAAATCCTAATGGACTTATAGCTGGCATCAGATGGAGGGAAAAGAAGGGAAGTGAGAAAGAAAGAAATCTTCACAACACAGTGTTTTACAGAGGAGGAATTCCACTGAGGCTTTTGTTTATTTACCTTTAGATCGTGCTGTTGTGTTCTTTTTTCCTCATTGGTGTGGAATGACCTACCAAACTCTCTTCTGGAAGGGCAAGTTCACCAATAGTATAAGCTACTCACAGCAATGAAAATTTTGACTTATCTGTAGAAAAGTTATCTGTCTTATCTGTAGAAAAGTTTTCTATATCATGTTTTGGCAAATATGCTAGATACAAGAATAGTCACAGTTTGCATTTGAAGTGTACAGGTTCTATAGGAAATCAAATGGCTGAATATGAAGTATTTATATTAGGATAGTTCTATTCTGCAGCATTCTATGTGAAAATTAATCTGGAAATTGTTAATGCACTGACAGCAACAAAGGGCTCAGAACAGGATGATGTCCCAAGTTCTTAGACATGCTTTGCCCAATTATGTTTGCTACCAGTGGTCCCCATATGTTGAAAAAGCTGTCCTGTATGTGTAAAGTGGATATAATTAACAGCAAAGATTTGTGAAGCTTTCATTTACTTTTTTCAAACATACACCTTTCATTTTGTAATGCCTTATATTAACATGTATGGTCTTATTCTGCTGTTCTCATTCAGACAAGACACCCATTCACTTGGACAGAGTGTTCAGTTTTATGTAGGAAGCATGTTCAGAATTCATTTATCTTAAATGGTAAACAGCAATTCTGGGGAGAAATCCAGCAAGATTAATCCTATACATTTTCTTTTCCAAAAATGCTGGATTACCTTTGTGTTTTAATGTAGATCTCACTTCAAATGTTATTTTCTTTCTATTCAGATTTCAAAGTACTACAATCACTTGTGCCAGTTTCAGCAATTATAAGTGTTTTTTTCTTCTAAAACATCCTATTTAATTAATGTTAAATAAAGATACATGAGTTCAGATTTCTATTTTATGAATGTAATAAATTCAATCTCTAGAAAAGACCAAGATATTGTGTTTGTGGAACGCCTTTTATACTCTAGTCAGCAAAGATGTAAACTGGTAAAGACATTATACACCAAAATTTCAACTTTAAAATAAGTCCTTTCCACTGGAAGCTCATGCTCAATTTGACAATTCCTGAAATGTTATTTGGAGGTTATAATTGTTCAGTTCATCTCCACCTATGCTTTAGTAATCAAAAGAGTAGCATTGAATTTTTGACAAATGCACTATAATATTAGGTGTGTGCTGAAGTTAACACTTGTAGGATTCAAAAAGGGAAAAATTACTTTCTTTTTAAGTCTTTGACAATTAAAAGTTTTTCTACAGAAAAAAATAACTCTACTTATAATGTAACTTCCATGTTTCAGCTTCTATTTCTCCCAGCTCAAAGCACTTTATAGCATTGGTCCAGATAGTTCATGCTTTATGCTTGGAAGCACTTTCATTAACTATTTATGTAGGTACAGAAAGCAAGATTTGGTCCATGATAAATAATAAATCTTCAATAGATTTAGCTGGGATCTTTTCAATGAAGCATGTTTTCACCAGAAAATCCTAATTTCTTGGAATCATGAAATTGATGGAATGGGTTGGTTCTAATTTACTAAATGTTTCAAAGATATTTTGGAAAGACATTTCCAATGGTAAAAAAACTCATTCTAACATATTTGAAACAAGTAACTTACATTTAACTAAATATATCCAAAAGATCTCTCAAAAGTCATACATATTTTTGGAACACAAAATACTTTCACTAACATGTGCTAAAGTGTCTTCTGAATTGAAGGCTATGGTAAATTTTTAAGAATTTGACTTTTTGTCCTTATAGAAACTGTCTCCAATACTGACATTTTCCCCAGGTCTTACAGCTGCCCTTTATATCAGTATTCCATACTACTGTTTACATTTTCTGTAGAAATAAATTGATTACTTAAGATTACAGAATAATTGGATCTTAGGACAGTGGGAAAGAAACCCATTCTGTTTTCTGGACAAACACTGAAACTGTGCTGTTCTATACTTCTGTGAACATAAGTGAATAAAGCCTAACTCCCAATCCAAAGGTGTGATCCCACTTCCCTAAGCATCCCTGAGCCAGCCAGGATACTCTGAACAGTTGATCCAACAGAGCCCAGAATAAAGTGGATTTCTCTGATCTGGCCAATTAAACTGGGCCCTCAGCAAGGTGATGGACATGGGGTGCTTCACCAAAACCTCCTGCAGCTCATTTCAAGCCATCCAGGGTACAAATATCTAAGGTGAATTTGCTGCAGGCAGTCAGTCTGATCAGCCCACCCACAGATGAAATAAGAAGGGACACGTGGATTTCTCTCCCACAATATCAATGATTGGGAAGAACTGGACAGAGCCCATTCTGGCTGAATGTTCTCTAATCACAGTAAGTGCTCAGGACCTAAGAAAAGGAGCAGACTGCAGCTAAGCAAAAACTCCAAGCCAAACACGGCACAAAAAGAAAGAATATCACACAGATGCCAAGCCTGTGCAGGTGGGAAAGGCTGATCAGAGGAAGGAACAAGTCCCACCCTGCCCCATGTCTGCAGGCCTTGGTCCTTCAGCCTCCTGTGGGTCTCTCAGGCAAATGTTTGTGTTCCTACTGATTCCCCCCCAAATACAAAGCTCAGCTCTAGAACTGCTCTGAGACAAAGCCTCCTAGGATATTACCAGCCACCTAAGAGATTGCCAGGATCTCCCACAACAGCTACACCAAAGTGAAGCAGTCATTTGGGTTAAACAAACAGAAAAAAATTAATGATTCTGGACCAGAAGGGAAACAAAGATAATTAATGTAACAAGGTAATCCTTTCTACCCTGTCTTGCACAATTCCAGAACCTGACTAGCAACTTTTCTTATATGATACATATTACATATCTAAATCATAAATATTACAGTTATTTATGACAGCAAACAGAAGAACCTATTATTTGCACATAAATGGATTCTGAAAAAAAGGAAGAAAAAAGGCTGTACAACATTTCTCAGAGATGGCTTAAAGAACAAGAACTTAAAGAACTTGTACTTTGTGATTTACTTTTAGCATTTATGCAGTTACAAATTACCTGAGGCACTACAAATTGCCATGGTAAGGTATCAAAAAGGCTGAGTCAGGACCAACTGCTGCCATCAAAGACCCTGAAAAGCAAGAACAGTCATCTGTCCACTGGATGTTGTTTTGGTGCTAGCTCATTTATTAGGGTGCAGGGAACCCAAAAAAGTCAGTGATTTTGCCAAGGTAAAGTTGAGGGTTTGGCTTAAATTAACAAAGCATGCCAGCAGATATATAAACTTAACTAAACATAAAAGTCTCAATTGAACTAGAATTTTAAAAGAGCTCAAGTAGAGAAGTTTTCATTTTATATAAAAAAGGGAGGGAAAAAGTAGTGATTTTGTCATGGTGGGAGTTTCTGAGCTCCTTCACAAGGGCAGCAAAGAACCCACTGGCATTCACTAGGAGACCACCCACAGTACCTGTAGTGTGTTGGAAATGTCAAGAGTGAGCTGCATGTGAAAATAAAGAATGTATGCCCTATTTCCTATGGAACACCTCAATATGGCATGCATAATGTCTTAAAATTTTCCACTGAAATATTGGCTGCTACCCTGGTCCAATCTGGATTGTCACTCAAATGTCAGGACAGAAAGAGAAAATGCTGGGCTGGGTTTTTTCCCTTGCTTTAGGCTTACCAATAATTTTACTGTCAGTCACCACCTTTTTCTTGCCACTAATGGTATTCCCTAAAAATCTGAGAGGTGGCATGAGCAATTCTGAGAGCAGCACTCAGCCCACCCCAGGGTGGGCAAGCAGCTGTGGTCATTACACTTGTGTGACCTTGTGGCAGCTGGTCCCCAGGTCAGAGTTATCAGACTCCCACTTCCAACACAGAAACTCATTTCTGGAATTGTAGAATAAGGTACTACAAGCCACACTGCTATCACAATGGTATAAGGATTCTTCTCCAAAAAAAACCAAAGAGCTGACAAACAAGGGCACATGCAACTGCACAAATGTAGGCAGAGAGTGCAGTTCTTGGGCAGTCAGAATATTGCTACTGAATCATTTTCCTGAGAAAAATTTTCAGAGAGGCAGTGGTGAGATGCTTTTATCACACATGCACACATATTAATAGTAGGTTATGCAGAAAACACCGCAAGGTAAAGCTGCAAGGCACAAATATGACATTGTATTATAAAAACTCCTGGTTTACATTATTTTCCAGTACAGAAAAAACCAAACCACAAACCGTGAAAATGAGATATGCAGGTCATCTGTGTTAATTTGCTGCTCTGACTCAAACCTCTAGATTTTAACACAGAAATGCAAAGTACAACTTTCCAACATTCCCTGGTAAGCAGCTGCTTTATGAATAACTGGAAGAAAACCTTTATGCTTGGTCACACCACCAGCAGGAGACAACTGGCTTTTCTCATGTAATACAGGGAATTGCAGCCAGTACTTCATTAAAACACAAGACACTTTGGCAGACATGGATGCTGAACATTGCTTACTGTTCACATCTGTGGGTAAATGACAGCAGGCTGAAACTGTTGCCTTCCACTAAAGAGCGAGTACATGATCCAGTGCAGTTAATCAATAAGATAATGGAATGAATCAATAGCAAAGATTTTTAGGAGGTCTTAATTAAACAAACACTTGCAGATACAAATGATGTCTTCAATCTATTGATGGTGCCAGGGTGAGGGGTTAAACACGAACAAAACCATCAACTTTATTTTACCAGCATCTATTTCTCTGAACTACCACATAGCATTTTGTCCTTTGCATTGGCCCATCCCTGCATCCCTATTCATTTTTACCATCACATTACACAGGCAAATTAGCACATAATAAAGAAAAAGAAAGGAACTGAAAAACCCCCTGAATAATTCAAGATGTGATGACAAAGTAGATAATTCACTGCTCTTTCTTCTCTTTGAAAGGTGTGACTACCTAGTCAGAAGTCCTAATAAAGCCACTTTCCAACTGCAAGGTGTACAATTAGAATAATTAAAGAATGCCTAAATTGATAGACCCATTAATGCAGGAGATCTCCATGGGCCTCCTGCACAAACATGATAAGTCGATATTTTTGATTCTCCCAATGGTTCTGTGCCAGGCACTGTTTTAAAGAGACATCAATCTATGATGTCAGCATTTATCTAATGAACCTTCAAAAATCAATGTGAAGATGGCCTGCTACACGTCTGCACCCAATTTGTCCATTCCCCAAGGTACAGCAGGTAAAACAAAAACATTGTTTTGCATTCTGCTATAAGGGGAGGATTCTTTTTAATATTCTGCAGTATCACAGGAGGGATTCTTTTTAACAGATTTCTTGGATGAAATCAAGCACAAATTAGGCAAAAATTGTATCTGAGAACAATTTATTGATAATACATGTTCCTACAAGAGAGGAAGAGAAAACTAAGCAGAGAGGGGGAAAGAGAGACCAAGAGAGAAAAGAAAGACAGGGACAGAACCACCAGAATCCCAGTGTGCACTGCTGGCTTCCAACCAGGTGAGGTGCATGCTGTGAGCCCTGGCAGCACAATTTCTTCCCTGCCTCAGTCACTGAGAGGGAGTGTGCTCAGGTTCACACTGCATTTCTCTGAGCTTGGTTTCTCACACGTTTCGTCTGACGTTCCAATACCACCTTCTCCAACATGTCCATGGGGAGAGACAACCCATTAGATTTTTTGGGATTCCTTCTGCCAACCTTGTGCCCAAATCAACTGTCTTGTGATGTAGGAGCAGCAATGGTGGGGCACTGATGGGATTGCTGTGGCATGCCTCTTCCAGCCCCAGAGCTCCTGGACCTGTAGGCTCCTTGCCTCTCTCAAGCCTAAGCCTGAAGCAGTTTGGCACTGGGCTAGAGGTCCTCATGGCCATAGGTGGCACATTTTGAAGAGGTTTTTGGGGAAGCAGCAGGCTGCTGTGGGCAGTGGCAGGCAGGCTTGTGGAGAGATGAAGCAGGGATGAGAGAAGAGGTTTGGACAGGTAAGGCAAGGGTGGACTGCAGGAAGACGGGATGCAGGCAGGGTGAGAACAGGAGCAAAAAGGGCATGAACAAGTGGAAAAGTGAACCAAAAACCAGATGGGACCCAGTTATGACTAATTTAATTGTTTTTTATATGCTAAGGTTCCTTCCATAGTCCTATCCCCTGAGGATGACCATTGGCTAGTCAGGAGAATTGTCCCCCATCAGCTGGACTTTCCCCGCCTCTCAGGGGACTCCCTGCAGCCCAGTGCTGGCAGTTTTCTCTGCCCTGGTTGGCTCTCAGGTGAAATCCCCACAGAGACAGAGCTTCCCTCCATTTTCTAAAGGGGTCCTGCTCAGAGACTGGAATTTTGGCCGTCTCCACCCCTGCCACACGTGCCAGCTGACCTCTACACGTGCCATGTGTTAGGGCTCTCAGCACAGGCTGTACAGCTCCTCTAGCAACTTTCCCATGCTGTCAGAAAATGGATTCTTAACCCACAGTTTGAGAAATAAAATCAGACAGTATTGAGCATAAATAAAAATTAATTTGGTTCCTGACACATTGTAAGAGCATGAAAACTGCCTGTGACCACCCTACCTGGTCTTGACAATAGTAATGGATGGAGGGAAACTTGACCTGGCTTTAGACAACAAGAATAGGTATTCCAATCCCTGCTATATTTTATATATATATATATATATATATATATATATATATATATATATATAAACGCTAGGTATTCCAAAGAGAAAAGGAAATTATGTGGCTTAAGGCCCTCTAAAATTGCCTTTGTCAGGCTTGCAGTACAATGACAACCAGGTGATTGTTTTTTAAATTACTATAATCAGGGTTCTTAAGGATAACAAGATTGCCTTAGCTATTAATATAATTCTTTTCCTTGTTGCCAGTAGTACATTCATACATTGGCAGAATTCTTGTTTACACCTGAGAGCCAGGGTATTCAATCCCCTGCATAGCTATTAGCTAGGAGAGCCATTTAGCTCTGCTGAAGCAGTTCTTTTAGCTATTTTTTTGTTAGTGTTTAGACTCAACTCATCCTCACTATTCTGTCCACAAAATTCCCTGAAACTGATGTTTTGACACTGTATCAGACAGAAAGTGGAGCTCTAAGTTAGCTTCTCCCTCTCTCTTGTTTGAATAATAAACTGGTCTCTCTAGTTGCTCCGAGGTAGGGCTGCCTCCAGCTTGTAACTGGAGGTGACAGGTACTCTCTAGCAGATGGGCTGTCTTGTAATCTTTCTCTTTATTCACAGCAACTCTGTCTCTTCCTTCTGTTCAGACTATTTACTCTTGTTGGTAGCATGTAAACAGTTAGCTATGCCTTAGACAGTTCAAAGATGTGCTGTGTGGGTGAATTAGTTGTTGCAGGATGCCTGTCTGCCTTCCTGCACACACTCCTTTCAAACACTGCCATTTGCAGATTTCTGCCCAATTAACTGACGATGCCAGGGCCCAGTCCTGAGCTCCCTGCCCAGAGAAACCTCCCCTGAATTCAGGAAAAGCTCTCAGGAAGCAGAAAGCTGAGAATCACTCTGAAGATGCCACAGTTTCTCCACACTAAAATGCTGCATTCCAAATATTGAGTACACTTGCAAAACATTTCCATTCTTATCTAAATACAAAGCGTGCAATTTAATTCCTTTCATAACACTTGTGTTTCTTGATGAGTTGGAATGAATTCAGGTTTTTTTTTCACATATAAAAATTGTACAGAATTTTTTCTTCAATGCATGTATTCTAAGCAAGTAGGGCAGCACTGACAAACAGGACAGCTTCTGCAAACTACTGATGTCTCATGACATGTTCACTAATATTTCATAATGGCTTTTTTCCTTGCCTGTCTGCTGTAGAAGAGCTGCTGATTTGTTTTTACTCACAGATAACACAGTGGGGCCAAGTTTTCTATTTGATGCAATCACATGAGGACTGCATTTGATTGCTGATATCTTGGCAAATGGTTTTTGTATTTTAATAACAACAATGTTCAATTCATCTTTTGGGAAAACTAACTCCCCATGTAATGAAGTTTTTCTCCACATAAACATACACTCTTGCATGTTTATGAAATGCTCCTTTTTAAATTCTTAAAGCAAGTGAAATTTTCAAATCTGCTCAATTGTACCAATCTGTACTTTTTGGTACAAACCCTCATGAACCTTCCTAGGGAATCTGTTTTTAATTGTATTTAATGTACCATGCTTCTTTTATTAAAATGCAACTCAGTTTTCAAAAACAAGTATGGAAATTAATTTTAAAAGATTCCATTCAGTTCTTCAAAGAGATTTTCTATAGATACATAAAGTTATACCAGCATGGGAACACAGCACTTGCTGTGCAAACTGCACCACCAGTTAAATGAGTAATAAATCAGGAGCCATCTCACACATTAGGGTCACAAGAGAAGAAATCTTCCTATGCTTTATAGCACCTACATTTACTCTGATTTTTAGAAGGTTATGTCAAGTTTCCAAATGTTATCTAAACTTGTCATTCTTGTTTGCTGTTGTATGGCTAATAAATAAAAAATGTAATAGATAAAAGTCACTAGACACGTCATGCATGTTTTACTGGTTAACATTCTTTGGTGATATCGTAAGCTTCTCCTCCATCCTTGGGTATTTCCTAGTGAAACTATTTTAATTGATATTTGGGGTTTTCATCTCCTGAGGATGCCACTAAAGGCCTGTGCCTCCATGGCACTTTGGCAGGTCAACTTACTAATCAAGATTTCTCTGGAAAGACTGAGTGGGACTTGAGCATAAGGCAAGTGAAATCACACATTCTTTAAAGAAACTCTTTCAGAAGGCATGTTGCACTCAACACCCATCCAGAGTAATTGCTGAAGATATGATTTGCCCAAAAGTCCTCATTTTACAAATGGTGGGACATGCAGGCAACAAAATAACTCACTCTGAAATGTCTTTGTGAACCTGTGCCTGAGCAATGACAGTACAAAAACAGATCAGCATTGACAGTATATCATCCCTAATATTATGCCAGAATATTCATTAATAGCTCAGAATTCTTTAGGAAGCAGTAAGATACTCCTTCCCAATCTATCAAGAACTGACTGGTCTCCATCTTTCTTGAGAGATCTTTGAAAAGCAAATCAAGTCTTAAAACATTGTGGTGTTTCAATTTTAATACAGGTGATTTACATTATTATTGAAAAGGTTGAACTAAAGCTATAGCCAGACTCAGCATGTGTGCCATGGTCTCTGGAAGCATGTTATAAATGCAATCTAAAATCAATAGCAAGAAACAATTACAGCATCTGAATACCATTTGGGTGAAATAAGCTGATGCTGGTGAAGCAACCAGCAAATGTCTGTCAATACCTGCAACAAAGTATTCCACAGCGTTTGCACAAAGAGGGGTTGAGTAAATATCAATAAAGCAGCTCCTACTACAAACAGTAAAAATGATAAAATCAATATTATAAAATAAAAAGGTTAGTACACAGATGAACACTGTGATGTAGACAGTGCTGTGTTAGAAGTGTTTCTAAGTTCCTGCATCTCAGTAAAGGAACAGACAATGACTGCATTTGTCCAGTGCTCTTATTAATCAAGAAATGAAAGTATACAGCAAATGGTATGCAAACATTAGACCATAGGCATTCATATGAAAATGTATTTATGTCCTACAGCAGGAGGAATCACATATGTACTGCACCTGCTAGTCCTGTGCACTATCAAGAATCCATCTAACTTGCCCACACTATGCCAGCTCTGTCTGCTTAATGGGAGGACCCTCAAGGACTTCATATTTGTCCATAGAAAAGGCTTGAGTAAGAAAAAACCCCCCATTATTGCAAAATATTTACATTAAAGCATCAAATCCCAGTAAATTCTTTAAAGACCCAGCAACTAAAAGGGTAAAACTGCAAGTGACAGCCCATCTGCAAGATGCTGTCTGTAGCTCTGACCTGCATTTAAAACAGGGCTGCTTAGCCTTTAGAGCACCTAAAGTTGGCTCTGTTGTTTGCATTTCATAGAAACTACTTTTGAAAGTAAACAAGAACCTTTAGTGAATTATTTAGCATACAAATAAACCAGCAAAGAAGCCTAAGTAGGCCAATATGAACTAACTCGATTGAAATATTCATCTGTAAATAACTTTTCAATCTGCTGCTTTCACGTACAAATACTACATGGAACATTAGACACAACTAGCTTCTAGGGATATTTAGGCTCACTGGAGAGCAATTTTTATGTCTACTGGCATCTGTGGGTAGTGATATGGACTGACTGTTAATATAACCAACATAAAATTTATGTGAACACTCAGTGCAATAGCAACACACTGTCAGACAGCTGGTGGTTGATGCGTAGCACATGCGGGTTTTATATGCACTGTGTAAACTAACCTTTGCAGAAAAGATTTAGCAGGTTTATTAGTTTAGGAAATCGCTGTAATTATGGATAATTCATAATGGCCCCTTATCCATTCTGTAGCAATAGCTGCTTTAATTTCGACTCTGTTTCTTTGAGCCATAAATAAGTGTGCTGATATCTTCTGCACAGATGTGGTATTCAACCTGTTCAAGTTGGTTGAGTTCTGCTTGTGTTTTAATGCCAAAAAATAGTAGATAAGCCCATAAAAGGCACTTTGCTTGAAATAAATTAGGAAAAAAATGAAGCTTGAAAGTTCTGAAACTCTACTAGTAGTTCCTTTTAGGGAGGAGAGGGTAAAACTCAGAAATTTTCCACAAAAAAAGGAGCGAACTCCATGGTCAGAGATCTGACCTGAGATAGAACACCAGATTTGCATAATTAATCATTGGAAAAAGGGATATGTCTGTGACCTACGTGTATTATTTACAATCTATTCAGTTTGTAATGGAGGGTTTGACCTCTGTGAGCCCTTCTCATAACACTGTGACTTTCCTGCTTCTGTGCACAACTCCAGCCTTCTCTGCAGTAGAACACGTGTGGCGTTTCCTAACTTCAATTCCCACTAAAAATTCCTGCAAAACTATTCCTTGTGTTCCCATTGCTTATTTAGTGGACAGCACTTTTCCTGAATTTTCAGCTATCCCATGTCCTACTGGCTTGGAACCATCACAGGTCTCTCTGACCAAATCTCCACATATTCAGCTTTCCTTCCATTCCCTGCCTTTGGACATGGGCATTGTTAGTAGAAACATTTCACAAATAACTCCTTTACTAGCCAGGAACTATAGTAAGCCTATAGTAGGCATATAGTAACCAGAAGGCCTATAGTAGCCAACATATCAAATCTGCTAGTTTTACAAAAAAAACCCAAAACAAACTAAATCTGCTACACTTATCACTTGTGACCCCATTGGTATCTTCTTTAGACAATGACTATAGACACACTGAAATAAAAAAAATATGATTTGAGTTGTCTTTCAGAAAATGCTTAAGATGGTTGATAAAACAGCTTGAAGTATCAAAGGATCAGCAAGTGTAGAAACAAACACAATTCAGATTGTCCTGATTCCAATTTATGCTTATTCCTTTCTGAAAGAACCCTAGATTAGCATGGACAGTAAAGAATTTGGATACTGAGCTTTGCAGCAGATGACTAAGCACAGTGGCTCAAGGTATTATTTCCTTGTGTATAAAAGGCAAAAATGTGGATTGCTATGGAAAACTATCTAGCCTTGTAAGGCTCCTGCCACAAAATTACTAACACATTGCCTTTCCAAGGAGGGTGCAGCCTACATTTTTTTCTCCATTTAGATTTTATAGTAACCTTGAAAGTGACATTAAATGACATAAATTCACATAGTATCATGGCAGTCAGTGGAGCACAGTAAACATGCCCTGGTTGGGATCAAGTCAGTCAAAGATGAGATGCTTTTCCTGGATTGTACTGTTTTCCCATCAGCTCAAATTACACTGTGCCTGAAGAATGTGTACCAGCCAAAGCACTGGACCTGTGAGTTTAGTATGGATCTTCTTGAGTTTAGTATGGATCTTCTAAAAAGATTTACCTTTTTTTAAAGAAGAAAATACAAAAGTGGAAGTAGTCTGCTTGCAATCACCAAGGAAATACAGAATAATCACAGTTAACAAAGGGAGATGTAGCAATCACCACACATACTGAATTTCAGGTTATCTAAGCCTATAATTTTCAATCTCTTGATGACAAATGACCACACCATTCTACTCATTTCCAGTCCAGTCTGAAGAGGTATTCATTGTGAGATCCATTGTTCAGTAATAAAAACATCCTGGCTAAGCAATGTTTCCAATCCATTGAATTAATACACTCAATTTTTTCATAAGTGCATGGAATACAGTATAAAAAAAAGTCTTCCAATACCTTCTGCAAATCCATGAGGTATTAAAGCACAGCTACTGCTTTAACACCATCCAAAACATAAACACTGCAGTAATTATGTACCTTCTGGGTAGAGGCACTACAAAAAGAGAAACATACTTTTTTTAAGGAATTCCTAGGCAGTTACAGGAAACAACTGTATTTTCCTTATCCAAATCAGAGCTAAGATGAGAATAGAAATGGGAGAGATGAACTCCAAAGTTAGAAATTTTGCTGTCAATGCAAGACACCTTTTGGCAGTATCCCCTTGCTCTCTGGGTTCTGACTAATATGTTTTGAATGAGATAAAAGCTCCTGCATTAGCATTCAGTTCAACCAAGAGCAATTGACTATAGAATGGAATTGCTTTGCCAATGGCATATTGCACATAAGCTGAGTGAAACTGCAAATCTCCATGCCAGAGGAAATTTTGAAATTTCCATTGCTTTTTTTTTTTTTTATATTGCAGTTATTTTATCAAATAATGGCCAAATAATTCCAATTTTCAAAACTCAGTCTGATTCGTAGAACTGAGCTGAAACAGCTGGTTTTTAGTCATCAGAACATTGGGCTGTTTTCTTTGTGGTGATGTTCAGCTTGGTGGGACTTGTGGCCGGTGAGCCTGACGTTCACCTTCACACTATAGCTGACATCCCTGGTGGGATGAGTTGACATCTGCCATCATTTATTCAGCAGTCATTTAACTCCTGCAGGCCATTGCACAGCTTTATTTTATAAAGTCCAAAAAACATCAAAGAGAGAGTATTTTTGCCAAGAAGCTGAACAAAATGAACCAAATATGAGTTTGATCTACCCTTCTAGAAGGCAATTTCAAGTACCACAAAATTATTTTTTTTTAAATAATAAAAAAATTTGAACTTAAGATCAAACTCAAAAATTAAAAAGATTTCATTTGAATAAAACAGCGATATTTATCATGAGAAGCTTTAGCTTTGTAAAAAATGCACTTTTTGGTGAAGAAGTATTTGACCTTAATTTTGATTAGCTCAAATGATTGTGACTCAGCAAAAATATGGTAAAATTGTGAGTTAGATACTGCTGTGCTAATTCCTACCAAAAAATTTCAGAGTATTTGCTGCATCTTTATTAAATAATTCTTATATTTGAATAAGACATGAATCTTGATTTCTTTAAAAAGGCTTTGCTGTTCAAGATTGGAATATAGAATGGAAATGGAAATATAGACCCTACCTGCTCAAAAACAGGAGATGAAGACACATTAGAAACAGTCTTAAAGAAGCCAAAAATGTCTATCTGGGGGTCAGGTTGGGCCTGAACAGGGAGGATGACATCATCTCAGCAACAGTTGTGAGATAAACTAACATCTGTTTAATCTGAAATTATAAACTCGTTTTTCTCCTGAGATATTTCTTACAGTAAAACTGTTCTCTAAGTACTCAACAACTCTAAAAAAAATCAGAAGAAAGCCTTACACTAGGCTTAAGTGGCTACACATGATTCTTAACAAATGCAACACTTGTTATAGCCTTGGATAAGAAGGAAGCATGTAAAGAAAACAAACAACTTGTCCAGGCTGGTAGTGCACAAGAGAAGACCTGCAAGCCATGGAAGGCTTGTCTGAACAGGTACCTTATCACAAGGGGTGGGCAAAAGGAAAGAAAAGAACCAAACAAACAGCCAAGGATAAAACAGTAGAGGAATGTAAGGGATAAGATCCACCAGGGTAGAGATATTTTGACTTAAGCCTAAAAAGCATTCTGTGAGGAGGAACTTGAGATAGGGCAGGGGCAAGGGAGAAAATAGATTTTGCCATTTTGGTTTATTAGGTTTACTTGATCTGTGCTTCAAATAAATTACAGGAATGGAGAAAACAGCTAGGTATTTGCTAAATAGTTTGAAAGTGCTGATAATGATGACCAGTGTATCTTACTGCACAAAAAAATTATTATGTGATTTGTCATTACTGGGACTGATTCCCCAGCTAACCCAAACTCTTATTCTTCAGGGTCTCCAGAAGAGGGCATTACCAAGAGGACAAAATGCAGCTCAAGGAAAGGGTGATTGGAGGAGAACATATGGGGAGGAGGCCAAACACACCACACCCCACCTTGCACAAGCCATCCGGACAGCACAACACTGTGCCAAAGAGGCAAAGAATGAAAAAGAAACTGGAAATGCATGAAACTTGCAGATCGGAAGAAAAAAAGAAAACACATGGAAAAAAAAATAATCCTAAGCATGTGGGATGTAAGAAAATGTATGGTTGACAGGTTTTTTAGTCCCTCTTCCAAGGATCAAAATTACTTCAGAGACTGCCTACAAAGGGAAGTTCCTTAAAAGTGGAAGCCAGTGGCTAGACTGAGAAGAAAAGGAGAAAAGCAGAGATTATAAAGTAAACAAAATAGGAACTCAAGCACATCATCTGTCTTTGGTTGTAACTCACTTCTTTCCTGAGAAATAAACTTCAAATTATCAAACATGAATAATGAAACAGAAGTCACAAAAGAGTGACTGAATTCAGAAGTGGTCTTCAAGGTTAGATTACATCCCTTTGTCTTAAACAAACAAACCAAAAAAGCAATAAAACTACTATTAGCTTTCTATAAAATATTTTTTTAACTGCAAGTCACTTATTTTTTTTTTAGAAAAAGAAATTCATTTGCAGTAAGAGTTAACACAGTTTTGAACATAAGAAACAGCAAACAGTTTGGCACTGATTTTTAGCACTTATGGTTGACTGTAAAAGCTAAAGTACAGTATTTTAAAAAGCAGAATGTACTTCTTAAATCACAAAGTCTTCATTGGATTTGCAGATGGGGACCTCTATTGGTATAAAATAATTACTAAAAAAGTGACACCTGGAAACAGACCCATTGGCTCCCACAAAAATCACAATGGCCAAAATTTCATTTTCATTACACCAATGTTAACATATACCCACTTCAATTAAAATTGCAGGAATTAGCCAATCAAATGCAGTTAATATAAGAATTTTGTCCAATTGTGAAAGATCAAATATTCTTAAGGAAAAAAAGCTACAAAGAAGAACTAATATACTTTGAAGTGAACCTTCTCATGCTCATGCCTGGGGCCCTTGTGTGCCTGTGCCTTCTGTGTATTTTTACTCCAGCCTCCATGTAACCAGGCAGTGTTCTGGCTTTGGACTGACATCTCTCTGTGCTGGGCAGGATTTGCAATCCTTCATGACTATCTATTTGTCACTGCAGGTGAGTGGTAGCACTCAGGCTGATCCCCAGCCACTTTCACAGTTACTTATCTGTCTTTATGGATTCTTCCTGTGTGTCAAGTTGGTGCATAACAGCATTACTGTCAGGGTGACAAAATTGTCCCCAGAGTGTCACAAATGACTCCCCGGCCTTATGGCTGCAAGCAGGTAGTAACACATCGACACTGCCTTCCTCAGCTCATCTTTCTCCAGCCCTGCCTCTTATTCTGCACACACATTCCCCTCTATGGACGGAAACCTCAGCTAAGAATTCAGGCAGTTCTAATTTTGGTGCTTTAAAATTACCACCAAAATAAAGAGAGCAGAGTTTGCTTTCAGGGTGAAATATTTTTCTCTGAAAAATCTGTTCATTTGCTTTATTAAATAATAGACTTTTGAGGGAAGAATATGCTGCAGAATTCCTGTTTTCTAAATATAAAAACCATGATTATAAATTCAAAATAGTGGCTAAAAATCTGCACACACTGATTTTTGCTAAATTCTACACACTATCCGTGCTCTTAATTTTTTTCATTTGTTTTTCTGTCAATGAAAGCCTGGGTTTTTTTTTCCTATAATTCTGTTGCATTTTTTACTTAATTGTATTCTGCACACAGTAACACCTTTTTTAAAATAATGTGTTCTCCAGTTCTACATTGGGTGTTTATCTGTGATAAATTTAAAATCTCATTTGACAAGTGCTGGTATAAAACCCTTTTTCCCCCCTCATAATGTAAAATCATTCCAAGGAGGAAAAAAAAAAATGTATCAAGCTAAAACAATTTATATATTATTTGAAGAAGGCTGAGAATCTTGATAAATGTAGAGAAAAAAATGCAGCAGCAGCAAAGCTTGTTCAGTCATCTAAAAACTACTTAATGGTCATACAGTACAATCTAAGATTTTGATGAGTCTTACATGAACTGTGGTTTATGAAAATAATCTGCTTTAAGCCCACTGTACTTTAATTCTTCGAAACACCCTCAAGGTAACTATTTCAGACACTGAGAGTGGACAGGACTGTGTGAAGGAGAGTCCCTGTGTTTCTGTCCCTTCGTCACCTTGCTATATCACCTCATCTCTCTGTGCCTCAGTTTCCCCAGCTGTGAACGGAAGATTGTTAGACCAAATTTTCCTAAGTGCCAAAAATTTGCAGAGTAGTGAAACTAGTCAACATTAAAAGTACACTGAGATAAAACAAAAGCTTTTTTTTGGGGAAGATAAAGGACCCAGGGCGTGTGTGTGTGAAATGCATGGTCAGGCAGTGCTGCCTTGAGAAATGCAGCTGGACCAAGGGTACCTGACCCTCACTGACACTGCCAGAGCCGAGGACAGGAGTGCTCCCACCAACACGTGTCTGGCTGTCCCTGCACACCCTCCCCACCCCTCGGACCATTTGTCCTTCACCTGACAAACACACATTGTCTGAGTTCTCAGATAGGTTCAATATGATTTCTGACACTGGAAAAACAAAGCTAAAAGCAATTTAGAAATACCTGCCCATGAAGTCAAAAGGCAAAATATCTAAAGCTTCTCCTGGAATCTCTGACCTCAGAGGCTGACATGGTTTGATGGGAAATTTAATGTAATAGTCTGAGAAAGCCAAAAGGCCTATTGTCAGCAATGAAGTCTGAAAGTTAGCAGAATTAATATAACTGTACAATGGAAGTGCCCTCAAGGGACAAGGCTGCAGAACCAGGGCAGAGGGAAAAATGACTTTTGAAGTCATTTCACTATGACATTCTGTCATCACCGCTAAACGGAAATAAAAAAATCATCTGAATCACCACATGCTTCAGTGTGTGTCCCTTCCTTATCTAATATAAAGTAATAACACTGACGTCCTGTGCCCCACCTAAGCTGGGAAGGGGCTCTGCAGGGACTTCAGGAGCTCCATTTTGAATTGCTAAATGCAATAAGAATAAATGCAAGTGGAGTCTGTTTAGCAGAGAATGATGTCTGGTCTGTAGCCCATCAAAGCCCAATAAATCTCAATGCTTCAGCAAGAGATGAAAATGGTTATCTCATCATTTCAGTGCCAGGGTGAAATTTTCTCTGAGCCAGAGTATTTTTACAGATGATTTATGTCTGGGAAGGGTAGTTGTTTAACAAAATGGCAGATAATGATAAATAGAAAGCAAATAGAAACAGCAGCAAGGGAGTGGTTCTTAGTTGCAGCAGCGGAATAAACAATATACTTACATAAAGTATATGTCATATTTAAGTGCCATTATTCTAAATCCTATGACTTATATGTTACTTGGAACATCACATAAAAGAGCTGGTAATATGATTTACAGGATAGGAAATTTAACATGTATGCAAGGCAAATAAGTATCAAAATTCTTCTTTCTGCTACATTTCTGTTAATCCCACTTCACTGAAATTACTCTGGATTTACCATTCTATAATAAACAAGAAGTGTCTATGTGTTCACTGGCTTTAATACATTATTATATTAAAAGGAGAAGGATCAGAAGATGAGCTAATTTTGATGTTGTTACAATTTTTTTTAACCACAATTCTTATATTGTCTGTGGGCTAAAATACAAATACTGCTACAGAAAAAGGAAAGGCTGATACACACACTATCTGGACATGTTTTTAATAAAGTCATCTGAAAACAAAACTTTTTTTTTCTCTTAAGATCTGGGTTTGGATGACATGATAAAACAAATATTCATGGAGTTAATGATGAGAAGAAAATGCAGCACAAAGCAAACTGCCTGTTTGAGTTTTTTGAATTAGAGGTACTGCAAACAATGTCAAATTGGAGATGGAGATTTGAGGTCAGGGTGCTCGGTTTCAGTTTCTTTTTCTTTTTCTGCATTTTTCCTGTGGCTGTACACAAAGGAAAAAAAAAATCTAATTACAGTTTTAAATGCCCAAAATGCCATGTCCACCAAAAGCCCGATGCTCATTAGTACTAGTAATTAACTTTACAACTGTCAACACAAACACCACGCAGGCTGACAGATAGATAGTAGCTCTGAGGGTGCTAATAAATCCGGAAATAACAACTTGACACGCAGATGCACAAAAGGATGCAGGTGATAAAGAAATGTTGACATCAAATCTAATTATCTTGGAAACGGCCAAGTCCTGCACAATCCCCAGTAATGCACTGTTATTGCTGGTGATGAGCCCCACTGGAACGGCTCTTAACCACAGCCTACAACAGAGCTTTTACAGCCCCTTGTCATATCTAGTGAGGACAATATCAAAAAGGAAATTATGAGTGTCATGACCCCTCCAAGTCAAAAATCTAGTGATGAATATAGGCTCAGCAAGGCATAGCAGATTACCCCCTTACGAGTTTTAAAGCCAGGATGATATATGACATTTTTATCAGGCACTTTCTCAGGAATGTCACCAAGAGGGAAAATAAAGGCCCTGAAAAGAGACGACTAGGTGAATTATGCAACTGTAATTGCCGATCATAACCTGATATGAGCTGAAATTGCTCTGTTTTCATATTGAGATAGCATAAAATAGTCGGGAAATGCAATGGCTTCTTAATGTGGCCTAGATGAGTCTAATATTCTGATCATTTTTCACTCAGCTGCTAGGTAAATAGTGCTTCTTTAACACAACCACCGTGGCCCAGGGCAATCTGGGGGCCCAATTTTACACTTGAATTGAGAAAATATGTGTAAACTACAATTTTTCATATTTTCTGCATACATAAGAAGATGAAACATCTTTATCATGTGTATTGTCTGGCTGAGCTTATACAAAATATTAGTTTATCTCTCCTACTTTGGTTTATTCCATAAGCAAAACACATAGATCTAAAGGACAGGCAATATTCTATATACAAAATAGGTCCATCTTTTATGCAGCCTTGTATGAAGAATTCTACCATTTTGTTTTTGAAAAGCTGGCAATTAGCAAGTGTAGATTTTGCAAAATAAATTACAATATTCTAAAATCCTCACAGTTTTCTGCAAATTGGTGTTTAAAAAAAAAGGAAAATAAAAGGCTATAGAAATATCAATCTGTACATCATGAGATGCTAGTTTAAACAATAACCTCTAGGAGAAAAGGAAGGTGAAGGGCATTTCTTTATTACCATGCCATAAGGTAAATTTATTTTATCATAAATCTGCTGTATTAAGGGGTTGATAAAATATATTTGCTTAAAAAACAAAACTGAGTTAAAATAAAAAACCCTCAAATCAACCACAAAACCCAATGAAACAAAAAGCATGCTACTACCCATTCTCAGATAATAATCAGCAATAATACCTGGGGCAGAAAGGTCATAAACCATACTTCCAAGACAGGAATAATTCATTGTACTACTATGTGTTTAAGAATTAGTTTGATAGAGTCACTATCTAGACTGTGAGATATTGTCTATCAATCTGACCTTCTAAAAATGAGCCCACAGACTCCCACTTAGATCAAAACCTCTGCTTTTATGATAAGCAGTGTCTTTCTTATGATGAATTTTAGGACTAGGCTTATGATGAGTGCAGCATCATTTGCAAAATATGGAAGTGAAACAACACAAACTCTTAAATAATTATGTCTTTAAATTTCTGGACAGATTTTTCCAGCAAAGGAACTGAAAAAAAGCAACCCTGTTTTGTTTGCTTGCTTAGGAGTCAGTTCAGAAATAAACAAGTACAAAGGAGGTTAAAAGACTGAAATTTCTTTGTTTGCATTTATGTTATCTACTCTTAGTTTCTATATGTCCACCTTATCAAGGTGCTCCAACACTAATTGCAGAGCAGCACTGACTAGCAGCAATAACCAGCACTTGGAAAAATCCCGTGTGATGCTGGTGACTGCAGATAAGAGCCCCTTAACAAACTTGGGTCTATCTGCATCAACTTACTTCCTACTCTCTTCTACATTTTATGCTTCCTAGAGGCTGATATTTTGTACTAAATATCATAGCAAAGTGATACCTCACTCTACAGAGAGGATTCAAGCACAGATGATTTCCAAAGGCTTGAGGGTGTGGGATATACAGAACTGCAAATAACACTGAACACTGTGATACTTCAGTAATCACACAAGTCTTTGTAAAATATTTGACTGGAAACCAGAAGAGGATTGAAATATAGTTCCTAGCAATTAATACTGTGTGATCCTAAATGTAAAGTTGTTCAGATCTCAAAAGAATTTAAAACTGTAGACCCATCCATATTTATTACATTACCACTAACCCTATTATGAACAGTCTTTATGTAATTAACATACCAGCAGGGAATTAAGAGGTAACTTGGCATTAATTTTCAATCCCTATTCTCCATGAATTTGGTACTCAATTGTAGTGATAAATAGAAGACACATGGTTATGATTACGCATTTTCTGTAATGATTATGCACCACAGTAGAAAAGACCTCATAATGCAGCACAGGCTCACAGTTAGCAAGAAAACCCATTTACTGCTGGATTTTCATTCTCTTCCAGTAATTCAGAAAGTCAAGTGACCACTTCCCATTTTTTTCCTTTTTCACGAGACCTGTTTAGAGATGACTTTTCCCACACTCACTGGCACTTGGCAGAAAAACAACTTCCAGCTTTCATCATTCCCTCCTGAAGCCAGCATCCCCGTTGAAGGTGTGTTTATTCCATCTCCCCGTCTCTGTATCCCCCTTCCGGAGAGCGGGCGCAGGGGCTGCAGCCGCTGGTGTTGCTAAGCAACTCAGCCACAGCACTGCATCACCAAGTACAGATTGCTCCCATCATTTTCAGCCTCACAAATTTGGGAGCTGGTATAATAATAGGAAGTAGTATGGATAACAAAACCATTATCCATAGACCGGTAAGTTAGCAGATGGATCATAAGAGCTAAAAAAAAAAACCCAAAAACCTACTGTAACAAGAACACTGAACAATTATTGGCAGTATTATTTTCAACCATTTTTAAAAAAATCATTACAGCCTTCACAAAGAAGTTTACGTACTCACTAGGTGTGAATGCAAAAGTATTTTTGAATTATGATGATTTTTTGTGGGTCTTTCTGTGCAGGAGAACACCACAATTACCGGTGCTGCTGAAAGCGAGCACAAGATCTATTAGTAATCAAATTTCAGCCCAGATTTTATGGTTAGTCTAACCGAGTTAATTTCTCTAATGTTAGCAATTCATGGAAGAGGTCTCTTGTGGCAGCACAAACCTGGGATCCACAGCAGCTGTCAGAAGAGACTCTAAGGAATTCCTTATTAGCCAGAATGCAACCAGGCAGAAAACTCATTACACAGTGCTAAATATACTTAATCACATCTATTAGAGAAAAATGAACTTGATAATTACAACAAATAACTAAAGAGCAAAAAGTGTTCATGGAAAAACCCACACCAGGATGTGTAAGAAGAGGGGCTGCATGCTGACTGTGTGGGAGAAAGCCTCGCTGGAAACTCTTACGATTCTGATGGAAAATTATTACACCACAATGTACAAATGATTTAGGTTCCCCTTGAAAGTGAAGCATTTACATTTAATAGCTTACATAAATGTAACATAATAAGTAAATTAATTGCTTAGATTTTAAAAATTAATTTGGAAAGCTCTTCTGAGAGTTGAGACAACAACATCTCAACATGCCTTTTTGGGGAAAGGATGTCTGCCACAGACATTCACCACAAAAATGGTAATTTCACAATAGCTGGTACTTCACTGCAGTACATAATACAAGTGCTCAAAGTCTTTCTTTGTTCTGCAGCCTTTATTTTACTTCAGGTGGGGTGATGTGGTCCACAATTTTGCCATCAGGCTATCTGTATTTTAAAACTGACAGTTTTAAACTAAAGCTATCAGACAATGACCTCACAATGTAATTATAGGCTGAAGTCAAACATAAGCATCACACATCTTACACAGGCACTCCAAGCAGACCTGGATACCATCTGCCAAAACCTCCCTTGCTCTGTCATCCAGAAGTATCCAAAGTCTGTCTTAGTTTTATTTAGTCAGTGCACATGAAGTTTGGGCACTCTAAAGTTTCAGCAATTGCAAATCCTGATGCGTAGACACTTGGAGAACACAACAGAGCAGTGGCTGCAGCTTCATATCTTTAGAACAAGCCTAATATCCAGACTTCTGTCACTTCATACCAAATTCCTCTTGCATCTTATGAAAAGCAGTTAACCTTTAAGCAGATCCATGAACTTGGAGTCTTTTTGAGCGCAAACTTTATTTAAAATTCTTTCCCAACTATATATGTTCTTAATTCAACATCAGTGAAATAAAGAAATCAGGCATATTGAAATCATCAAATAAAATCTGAGAAGGGATACTCCAAGGTTTTCATGTAATTTTGAGTTTATTGGAAGAGGACAGCTAAGTAACGCATGAAGCAAGACATCTGGGTTTTCTTTTCCTATTCAGCCATAGAACATTTTCACCTTTATTTGTGTGAAATATCATTAAAACACTGGATAGCATCTAGCAAAAATAAGACAAATTCTTCACAGTTGTATCCAAATAAAGAAAGAATGCATTGGCCACAGGAAGTCCTCACCTAAAGGCTGTCAAAGACATAGAAAACCTCAACACTTTGCAAGCCAAAGTGAGGGAACCAGGTAAGTCCCAAGTGAAAGGTTTACACTGCCAGCTTCCTCTCTTCACCTCATTCCTTTCCTCCAGCTGTCATGAAGAGAGGCAAGAAACTGCAGAATTCCATTTCCTAGGAACATAACTTAAAATGGCGGAAATTAGGAAACAGGATTTGATTCATTGTGTGGCCCAACAGCAGTGAAAGATCCAAAGTCTGAGTGACAGTAAATTGAGAGCAGATGGACAAGACTTTGAACTGATAGAAGAAAAAAATTTTACTGCTCCCTTGCACTTGTTTTCCTTTGTTTTAGCTGATTCTACCTTCTCTTGGTCATTTCTGCTGTCTCTGTATCATGTCAAAACCAGTATTCTAGAACTAAAACAAGGCAGTAGCTACAAAGCTCAGGCAGTAGCCACCTCTCAGAAGTTAAGGACCACATATACATCATTTTTAAATATGCTTCTTCCAATGAGTTACACTTAGGGAGTGATGTTATTTAAAGGAAAAATGTACAAGGTATTCTTGAAGAGTCTAAAAATTGAACATTTTCTGAAATTTTTTTGGTTCTAAAGTTTACAGATCTGAAAATGCTCTTATGGATAGAAGCAACTGAGCCTTGCAAAAATTACTGGCTTCATAAAGTCTATTATTTAACCTATAAATCTAAAGAGTGAACCTTACTACAGAGAAGGTGTAGTATTCCTCTGTGTGAACAAAGGTATCACAGAACTCATTTAATTGCTTCCTCAGTTCTGTACATCTATTAAATAATTTGTTTTTCTTAGTACAAACTGAAATTCTAATTTTAGGTTGTCAGTCATAACTTAGCATATACATCACACCATGCTGAAATCAGAATTAATACACACACATCTGAATTGAATTATGGACACAGAATGGTACATGAATTTTTAAGTTATTTTTACAAATTTCTACTGCATTTCAACAGATTTAACTCCCACTTAGTTATGCCAATACAATAAATGTCCAGTAAGTTTGAGATGTGGTAAAACAGTTTTTGCCTTCAAGCATCCTCTCGCCATTATTTTTGCTTTCAAGACTAGGCACAGTTCACACTGGATTGCTGAATTAGGTGAACCTTTCACCTGAATTTTTATAGCTGTTTCTGTAATCTTATGGCTGAGATACTCTTTACCCCAGAAGGTTAAGTTGGCAACACAAATATAAGATGAACTGCTATGAACTGAAAGAGAGCTATGGTAGCAGTAGCAAGACAGAGAAATGAAACAAACAAGTTATAAAGGGCATAAAAGGCCATGATCTTTCTTTATGTGTACAGAAAACGGCTACAACCACATCAGAATTTTGTTCAAAAAGTAGAAATTACTGATTGCTCCTTTCAGAACATCAACCTTCCTGTCCATGGTTAGGAGTTTGGACAATAAAAGCTGGTTCTGTAGCATTTCTCATTTACACAGTATGAGCACTGAGCATAGACAATCCACATGTATAATTGTGCATTGCATTGACAAAAAAGGAGGTTTAATGTCCTTTTATAACAATCATGTTCAGGAAGCCTAAACACAATGAGAACATCATTAAATGCCAGAATTCTGCTCTAAGTGTTTTGGGGATAAAGGTACATTGCAATCTTTTCTGTCCTGCCATTCAACAAATAATAATAAGCCTTCCTCACTTAAAACAGAAAATGTATCAAATTTATTATAAAAGTTCATTAGCATTTTCTGAGAACTGAATTAACAGAAATGGAAAGCTTGCTTTAGAATTAGTGTGTTAATAGTATATGAACTGCAGATATCTCCTTTTAAATCCAGATAAGTCTTTCAGGGATATAAATTCCCATTCTTATTTAATTCTCTGTTGAGGGCCTTATAGATTTTTTTTTTATCCATAGAAGTTTTTTCCATTGTGAATACAGAAAAAAAGAAATCTGTGGAGATGTTTACAGAGCAAGTTTATGTTGAGTATAAAGAGCAGTTTGAAAGCCAACAGAGAGTGATGAGCAGTGACAAACACAAGAACGGAGGAATCATTCCTTTTGCAGTCCTCATGGACAGTCCAAGGATGCCACAGGCACAAACTTTTGCTAAGCAAAGTATGTTGTGATAGCATCAAAGGCAGAAAATCTGATTAAAATGGCTAAAACAGAGCATTGTTGTTCCAAAACTGTGGAAAATCTCATAGCTCCAGATGTTGCTAACTTGGTCATGAAGCCTTCCTTTGTTTTTTCCTATTTTCCAGCACAGGGTTGCACCAAACACCCTTGAAAAATCTGGAAGAGTTAGGAACAACACAGACAAGCAGAGCAAGCAGAAGCAGCACAGCGTGGTGGCAGCTGCAGCAGCTCGGGGCTGGCAGGGGATGGAGCACATGGCTGGCACTTAGCAAACAACAGAGACAACCGCTCCAGACCACGCATGGGGGATCTCTCCGTGGGGCTCCACCACAAGAAATGACAAGAAGAACTGCATCCACGACTTTCTCTAATGTTCATAACTCAAAACCCATGACCTTGATCACTTTAGCAGATGGTTTTGCTCTGCTGTAGTTGCAATTAAACAGAGTGTGCCAAAGTGAAGAGCAAATTACCCATGCTATCTATCCCAGTTAAAAAAATCTGCAGTCTTCCAGTATCTAGTGGGACAATATCCAAAATTTTTCAGCCCCAGCCCATGCTGGATTGCCATTATATTTTATGTCAGTCAGTACTTCAGAGAGTCCAAGACCCTTGGCATATGTTCTTAGTTAACAAAATGGAAAATTAAACTTTGTAGCAACCCCCTGCCACTCCCAAAATAAAAGAAAAATTCTATTTACATCAATGAGCAGGAAGTCTGATCTTCCTCTGCCAGCCAAAAAGCCTGCAATATAAGGACATTTGGCTGAATAAAGGAATTTAAAGTAAGCAAACTAGCCTAAACTCACAATCCTGCATTTCAGGTGCTGAGGAATATTCATAAGGAATATGAATTTTAAAATAACCTTTGATATTGACAAGCAGAAGTTTATTACTTTTACAGAGCTTTAAGGCCTGTTCAAAAATGAACTGACTTTTTGAACACATTATCCTCATGGAAGAAGTGCTCCTGAATTTCTTCTACACACAGAAAATACGACAATCACAAACCCAGTATATGCACAAACAAGTAAAAAAATTGTATTGCAACGAAACAGGAAGAGGTACCTAAAGACTGTGGCATTTTCAGTAATTAATGACTGTGTATAAGACCTCACAAAGCCTGAGGGACTGAACAAGACAATGTCTGAATATGAGACCTAGTCTTTGGTTCTCAGCTACCAGAACAAACTTTTCTCTCGGCTATACTGAAAAGGAAACATGAGCAGCATCTGCTCCTTGGTTCTCCAGCACTGATGGATTTGGAATAGCAATGTACAGTAGTTTCTACAGATTAAACACATGAAAACTGCAATGAGTAGAGTGAAAAAAATGGTATTTGAGAGTAGATCTGAACGTGAAGAAGATATGTAGATAAACTCCTCGCTGGCAAACTCATGCTAGGTTTTTTACAGTCCAGATGGTATGGGGCAAACCAAAAGGGGGCACTTATGTCAGAGCCTGTACAACAGGAACAAGGATGCTGATATGGTTTCTTTTTTATATAGAGCTGGGTAAAGAGATCAGAGAACACTGGAAAGTTAGCCAAAACAAGTTATCCAGCTGCACTGTGTTTCATCACATATCAATTTTTACTGAAAGAAACCCATACAAATTTAATCAGTTCTTCATATGGTAATATTTAACATTTTTCCCCAAGTTGTTTGATATTATTGTTTTAAAAGTTCCTTTTCCCCCGTCCTCGAAACGTGATGTGTGATAGTGGTGAACACAGGAAAAACATCTAAAACATCCATCCCTGGCAAGACTGAAAGCCTCATTTACAGTAGACTCAGTAATAAATGCACTGGCGTCTGTGTCAATTGACTGTCTCAATGAAGAACAGGTCACCATGGGGAGCAGCACAGGCAGCCTCTACATTTGAACTCCCACATCCCCATCCCATGCATGTTTGTAGCATCAGTAGAAATTAAATTACCCTAATAAACCTTTCTGCCTTCCCCCTCCCCAAGAAACAGGATTATTTTCCTGATATCATAAACCACATGGGTTTTCCTTCTTTCTTCTTTTTTTTTTTTTTAAGGTTATCATATAGCATTTGTATAGCACTTTTAATTATTTGAATATATATAATAGAGTGGAGACATGGATCTCACTTGTATAAATGCCTATTAAAAGGCCATTTATTCTCTCAGTAACCATAATACGTAAAACACCTCTTAAAAGAATATAATTCCTTTGTTTCTAAGCCAAACACATATAATAAGACAGCTTGCTCCTTTTAAGTAAATAAAAATGATTTGTATTAAATAAAATGAAATATTGTAGGCACTATATAATTTAACAATAAGGCACATCAAAGTATGCATTACTGCAAGCTAACCCATGCCTCAGAGGTGTTGCAAGCCAAATTCTTTAAACGATCCAAGAAACATGTTGTTACAGAAAAGCAAAAACCACAGCACGTCACAAACTATTGGTCAGATAAGATGTAAAACCAAGTTCCTAACCATTTGTGGTCACTAAAATCCCCTGGCAATTACTGTGCCCGTAGAATGTTGATTTTGCCCAAACTGGAATGTTTTTAATGCATAAGTTTTATGGTCTATTCCTAATTTCTGCAGGGAGAAGTCCCCCCTGTCTGCTCTGCACTCTGCTGTGTCCAGTCCTCAAATGGTTGCAAGGACTGTCTTGCATGTGAACACATTTATCTGGATCTTTACATGCTCTCAGTTACAGCCAACTAAAATGGGTGAAACTAATGGGATTTCTTGGAGGTACTTGATAGTGACATTTGATCCATAGTTTGTAACACAGTTTCAAATTCCTCAGCTATAATATAAGTATAAATAGCATGATTATGATGTATATAAATCCAAATAAGATGATTCAAAAAAATGTTCATTACTGAGAATACACTAAACCCCTTGACAGAACACAAAATATTTTTAAAAACACAGCAAAAATAACCATCACAGAAAAGTTTATTGTTTGTATCAGTTTCATATGGATTTTCACCACAACATTGCATCCATATTCCCCATACAGGAACTGCCCTGTAGTTTTGATTGCTCTATTTTTAAAAAACTTTTCAGTGGAAGCACTGTAAGCTGAATCAGAAAGCTGATGAGTCAGTACAGTTCACTGAAAAGGAGTTTCCTCTCCAAGAGAAACATTAACATGTAGTGTAGCTTAGGTTCTAGCTGTGCCAACTGTCTTGTAGCAAAAAAACACTAAAAAACCCTCTGTCTCTAGCAATAGCAGTTATTTCTTTTAAAAAAATACACCACACAGTAAGGAAATGGACTGTAATCCTACTGATTTATATCACCTGTGAGGAGGGAGTGAATGGTGGCCTGAAGTGACACGTGAATCAAAAGCTGAGTTGTGAGTTAAGAGAACACTGACACTATCCCATAAAGAGAAACCTCTCCAAAACAGGACAAAACTAAAGACTTTCTACTGCACCTGAAGCCTTCAGCACTTGAGCTGAGCTAGTGGGGTCACAGGCTCCCCAGCTGTGGAGCTGCAGTTGTTGGGACATCCACCCTACAGTTGGTCCCAAAGGGCACCAAGAACGAGCTGCGAGCTCAGGGCAGAGGCGCTGGAGATGGGAAAGTCCCCGCTTGCCACAACAGCTGCACATTCCACCCACGAAAGGGCCCACTAACAGCCACAACCATTCATTCTGTGATGCTTGAAAAGCTTTTTAATAATAAAACAACCCTAACTGAAAAGTAATGAAGCATAGGGGAGGTTTTCTGAGTAATTGTGACCCCCAAAACATTCTACTTTGTTGATCAAAATACACCTGCCAGGTGAGTAGGAAAACCAGACACCAGCATATCATCCTTTTCATTCTATTGTTACAGAAACAGCAGAAAGCACATTAATGCATTTCAAACATTTCTATCAAAAAAGCCACATTAAATAATAAATTTGAGGTGATTTTTTTCATACCATTATGTCAACAAAAAAAAAAAGACTGTGTTTATGAAATTCTTTCTTGTAATGTTAATTAATAGTTCTAAACTTTTGCTGCTATCTTGCAAATTAACCTGCACCTGCAGTTTCCTGTGGCTATAGACTTCACCACCAAAAGTCATATGGTGTTACAATAATATTTAATAAACACTTTTTTATTAACCTGTCTTCCATCCACAGTATTATTACAGTCAATAAATGTTACAAGAACATTATTATGTGGCCTAAAAATTGTTATTAATTTGCATTTGATCGACTCCATGTGTCCACAAGCCTTACAGGACTGCTGAGCGCTTCTAGCACAGAGCTGAAGCTCTTCTGAAGCAGATTCACACCCATTCAAAAACAAAAGGCAATGCCCATTGAATAAACAGCAGCCAAATCCTCCTTAATTTCATTGCTCCAGGCGTGCTGGTGAACTATTCACACTGATTGGCATCGTTCAGTTTTCAATAAAGGATTTGCTGAAGTGACAGATATTGACAGATACTTGTGGAAATAAACTGCCAACAGATTTGCTATGTCAGTAATTAAGTATGTAAAGCTACAGATGTTGAACAATAGTGCCCTCCACCAAGATGTATGCCATAATATCAAAAAAGTAACCTGGCATCTGGTTTCTTTATTTAAGTACTTTTCTTAGGGTTTGGATCTTAATTTTTTACAGTTGACAGCAACGTTATTTGAGCCAGTCAGTGGCATCTGGTTGCTGGGGGGGTGGAAAATAAGGAAAAAAAAAAGAGGGAAAAAAAAGCAGCTCTGTGCACTTTAATTAATTGTGGAGAGATTACATGGTCTTCCAACCGTGTAGTTTGTCATCAGAGCACATTACAGATTTATATTAGATGTTTCTCCACAGTGTCAAGAATAATTAAAAAGGGATAGGAAATGATGCCAGCTAGCAATGCTTTACATCAGCGGTGAAAGTTTTATATTTATTACAGCCAAATAATTTTAAAAGAAGATGTCAATTTTGTAGTTATACTGTGCAAGGAATAAATATTAGGTGGGTAAAGCAGCCAATACATTTCAGCTGCTTGAATAATGAGAGGTTCATGTTTAATCTATCAGACCTACCAGAATTGGTGTGACATGTCAGTTATTAATGAAGCAGCATCCCCTTTTCTCATAAAAACATCCTCTCAATACAATAACTAACATATGTTTTTCTTTTCTTCCTAAAAGGAGCTCTGCCCAATTTCTCCTTTTGATTCATGTAAGAACAGACATGTCTACTGTACACAAATTCTTTTGCTCAATTAATTTGCAATACCTTTGGTCTTGGGCTGTGCTAATAGAACAGTGCTTATGTGTACTCAAGCTCTCAATTCACTCATCATAAAGGGCCACATTGCTCTCCTCCCCTGTGCACAGACGACTCCTTTGTACTTGCAGATGAGAGAGGGTATGGACCTGAAGGCAGTTTGCAGCCTAAGGAGCAATCTCCACCTAAATACTACGGGTTTCATTTCTGTCCTCATATAGACTCATTCACAAATCCCCTCAATATATTTGTATTTATTTCATGCAGTTTGACTAATGGAGTTTCTGCTGCTTTAAGCATTCTGCATTAAGAAACCAGTGCAAAGAAGTCTCCTCCTTTTGCTATGAAATAGCTTTCAACCTCTGAGCTCAAATGGAGATTTTCTGTCACATATCAATGCCAAAATGAATTACTAAAAACAGCTGTAAATTGTCCCCTTCACCCCTGTTCTATTCTTTTCTTTTCTGAAGCACAATGAGAAAATAACTTCAGAGAAATTACTACACATAATTGTGATCAAATGACTTGGCCCTTGCTGTTGTTTTTGCTAAGCCCAAAAGAGGAAACAAGCTTTCATGAGTGCAGTGGCAGCTTTCCCATTCAGTTAATCTTTCACTGAGTTACATTTTATAAAGGTAAAAATGCAAGAATTCACATCCTACATCTACAGCACCACTCAATTATGGACAGAGCTCATGAATCAAAGAGCTGACCTGGAGGAGGATGGAGCATACAAGGTAGGCAGTGAGCCCCAGCAGACAGAGCTCTGGACTGAGATTCCCAGGAGAGTGATGCTTCTCCTTGGCATGCCCAGGAACTCACTAGATGGCCTTGAGTAAGGCTCCCTTTCCTTTATGGTTGTGACCACAGAAAGGACCAATCATTCCATTTCATTTCAGACACTTGGGCGTCTGTTCATCACCATACATTATTACCCCAATTAGAGATGAAGTTCTACATGTTATTATAATGTGCATAGATTTCGAAAAAATACAGTTAAGCTCAGTTTTTCATTCTTTAATTGTTCTGACTTTATTTGGGGTGTTTAACCATACATAGAGCATTACTGGGTTCAGACATCACACAACTTTGCTGCTTATTGAAGCTGCTGTGCACGTTCCAGAATTTTTCCCTAGCAATGGACACCACACCACCTGCTTTTGCTTGGTTTTGTTTTCTGCTGAATGATAACTTCATTTACACTAGAAAACATGGCCATGACAATTCCATAATGTTTTGTATCTATAATGAGTCCATTTGAAAAACTTAACCAGTATGCAATTTGCCTAAGTGGTGGTTCCCTAAATCATGCAAAGCTTTGCAATGGAAATTTCTATTTACTGCTGGTTTTTAAGCACCTTTTAAAATGTGGTTTTTCCTGTGTATTACCAAAATGTTTGGGAAATTACCTGTCTAGATGCCCTTCCTCTCTTTTTAATATGACCACAGCAGCAAACTGCTGCAGCTGCTCTCAGAAGAAGCCCCCAGGAGAACCAATACCAGTCAGCGAGTGAGATCTCTTTCTTTGAAGCCAGACTATTGGCATTTTTTTTGGCACTCCCTTCTCCCTAAGAGATGAGGAAATATTCTGGGCAAAGTCAGGTAATGGCTGTGGAGAATTCTCAAGAGACTTGCTCTGATTATTTTTAGGCTGATAAGGAATTTGATTGGATTTGGAGAGAGAAGATGGGAAGAAACTGTTGGTCTTATCAAATAGGATCAGATTTATTTTAAGATTATTTGGAGCACTGAGAGCAAGCTATAGTAAATAAAATATGAACACAAAAAAAAGGAGGAGGAAATTGTTCACAGCGACCTACTGTATTACATACTGCATTTCACTTAGCTGATGTCTCACAAGTGCCAGTCAAAACAAAAAAAAAGTTCCAGCTTCCCTCACGTTTCTCTACGTGACTACATGTGCCACTGATAATTCAAAGCCTTTTCAGTCTTCAGAGAATTAATAAAAATATTCCCATAGATTTGAGAGGTGCTAAAGAGGCAAAGAGTAGACATTTTCCCTTGTGCCTAGACTCAGATGTCCTTTTATTTTGAAATGAAGAATAAGTTCTCCAATCTCAGTACAACTCCTTTGTCATGAGAGACCACCTGATAAAAACCCACTTCTAAGAGGAAAAGATCAGCTGTTTACAACTGACAAAGCTTTTGCTTCTGAATCAGTGTATGGCTCATGCCAATATAAACATCCAAATAGTACTTCCTGGAGAATTAAATCTGGACCTCAGAGTCTCCTGAACTACAGCTTCCAGCTCAGTAACAGTAATACATCTAAAATTAATGCTTAACACACTGACTTACCATTTCAGACTCAGGGACTCAAATATCATGAATGTGTCTGGGACAATAATCTCCCCACCATGTTACTTTGTCCTCTGAACTATTTTTCCCCTCCCTCTCCAGTTCAGAGACAAGCAGACAGCAAGGGCCATTAGTGGGGATATGACTGGTACAGTAGCTCCTGCATACTTTGATAACCTGCTTTGATCATCTTGCATCATATTCATTAGAGAACTTTTACCCTTTCCATTCTGTAGAGGGTGGATATCTCCATTAAAAGTCCTCTTCTCTGATTACCATCAGCACTGGGGACTTCATGATGTGCAATGTGGCTTTCAGGTCTCAGACACACAGAGATGACAATGTTCAAATTTAATGCTTCGATTGCATCAATATACAACTGCTTTATGGTCAAATCAATCCACTGATTAACAATATTTTATCATTGACTTGAAATTTTGCCCATGCAGGACACAAGCAAGCCATATTAATATTTGCTCTGATTTATCTTACCCTAATCAACACTCAGCTGTCACCTATTTCAACTACTGAATATTTAATAATGAATATTAAAATAAAAGGGCATTATCAAAGTTTTGGGCACCTTCCAAAGCATATTAATTTCTTATGACACCCAAGCAGCTTCTCTAAAAACATGCAGAAGCCATTAGTTTGTTTGAAATCAATGCAACAGATACAGCATAATCATGGATATTTCTTAAATTATTTCCCACACCAATGGCTGCCTTATTCCCACCTTCTCTTTGCCTTTGTAAGGAGAATAATGTAGAAAAAAAAGAATCACATCTTTAGGTTCCTAGTTGTGTTCACATCATATACAATGACATTAAGTAATTATTCCACTTCCATCCCACTCTGTTAAACATTAGTCTTAGATAAAGACTAATCATGATTTAAAACTACTTTTGGGATATTCTGAGGAAGACATGTGACGTGTGGAAATATTCTCAAGCCACAGACATATTTAAAAGGGCCTTGTAAGAATGCCAACACAGTTTTCAGACTTAAGGTATTAAACACGTTGTAACTTGTGCTACAAAGGGATGGTGAAAATTAGCAGGATGGTCAATAGGGTAAGAAACAAATCTTACTTACAAATCTGCTTTCTTTTACACTTGTATGTTCTCTAAACAACAGATGAATTCATTTACAAAAATATTTACAACTTAATTTAGACTGGAAAATATCTAAATATAATCAATGTTGTTGACATTTTCACTGAAATGAAAGAAATTAATCAAAGTATTTTAATTATAAAAATTAAAATCATTCATGCAATTGCCAAAAAAATGAGGTTTCTTAACTAAAACCATTACAACAGAAATTAAAAACCTCTTTCACACAGATGTTTCCCAGGAGTTAAAAACATGCCTGGGCTGGCTACTGTTTCTGGATACCCAGTTTCTCAAAGCTAAGCTAAATCCACTGGACTTTCAGAAGGGTATTTTTCATCTCTCTTCCAAGAAGTGGTTATTACAACAAAACAAGTGAAATATATTTTTAATAATGATAATGCATTAGATATTATCAGAGGTCTTCACCAAGAGCATTTGTTCTTGATAAAGGTTACTTTTTTCTAGAACAGAGTTAACACCACTGGTGTTACCATGGGGTGCTCATGCCATCCCTACCTGCTCCCAGCTCCAGACAGGGCAAATTTAGGTACACACAAGTGAAGTTAAACAGAGATGATTTTAAAGTCTCCTTAGGATCTGAAATCATAAGCAGTACACTAAAAATCCTGCAAAACTACAGATTTTTGGGGGCAGAAAAGGGGAAAATGCTTTTCTTTTTCAATCCACCATATAAAATGGTGACATATCCTGAATTTTTTTTGTGTACACCCATCAAAATCAATGGGAAGACTTTAGTGGCATTTGACCTGGATGCTTATCACCTTTTATATCTATATTTTTATAAATTATTTTCCTTCTTTTACTGTTCTCTGTACCACAGTTGCCAATACCCTAATTGTATGCTAGGTGATTTAACATATGTTAAGAGTTTTCTAAAAGACTTTGAAATCCTTGGGGATAAAAGGTGCTACATAAATTTATTTATATATTTATATATTTATTTATATGTATTTTTAAGCAATGAAATTGTGTGGCCCCTATAAAACATGAACACTTAGATGTTTGCAGACAGCATTTTTGTTGCTGTGCATGTCTTATCACATTGTTTGCTTGAGGAAGACACACTAAAAAGCCAAAATTTCAGTAAAAAACCCCAAATAAAAAGAAATTTAAAAACATAACCCCACAACCCACACATTTACACTTCAGTCTGGAAACCTGATGGACTCATACTGAATTCCCAGTAAATCCTGTTCTAGACACTTATGAAGAAATGCACAGATACAAAGGTAAATGCTAATTATGCATCATAATGTTTAAAGAGGGTTTATGCTGGATTTCAAAATATGCACAAGCACTTCAGAAGTAAAGAGCTTTATATTGTATTCCTTGATTTCATATAGTCTAAACATTTTAGCATTGATGTGCCTCTCCACTCACAGCCTTTGCAGTGCACCTCTTGACCTTTCAGCACTCAAGAGTGGGGCTGAGATAACTAAAATCTGGGAAAGGCAGTAAAACACCGAGCACATAATAAATTAAAGACTTGGAAAATTGTGGTAATAAGCCCTTTGGGGTAAGTCTCTCTTAAAGCAGTAGCACTGTTTAACAATTCTTGTTTTATTTAAAACTTGTGTTAAGGAGCTTCACCTACTGCTTAGATACAAAATGTGTTTCTGTTACAGTGATGTAATTCTGTTTCAATGAGTTTCTGGCTTATTTCATGATGTCTTTAGATCTTTGTCTAAATAAAAAGACAACAGTTTGGTGAAATGTTTAGTCCCATATACAGAGAAAGGCAAGTTACTCCTTGCACTGAACACTTTCCAAGGCATGAGGTTTAAGGAAGAAAACCATATGAATCAGTTGACTAAAATGAAAGTTAACTTTGGCAAGGAGTCTTCTGGGATATCTTGTTTGTGCAAAGCCATATATGAATGGGAACCACAGTTTCGGTCTAGATCTCACCTACACTCATTTTTAAAAGTGAATGCTGGCTGGAGAGAAGACTGCTCTCATGGAAAGGAAGAACAACCAGCACCTGGAACTGCATGATGGAACTACCATGGTAATGAGAAAAAACCAGAAATTACAAGGAATACCTGACACCTATTAATAATATTTGCATGAAGCACTTAGGGAATCCAAGTAAGTCATGAAAAAGACTTTTTCGTGGAAATTTAGGAATGCAGAGATGGCAGTCATGTGCATGCACAAACTCTGGGGAATTCTGCTTTAAACTATGGAATTTGAGAAAAACTGAGGCACTGGAAACCTGAGACTATTCTTTAGATCTTTGACATCTATCTGAGGGGAGGCAGGAGACATACATCTGGGGAAAAGACCCAACCAAAAGCTCCAATACTGAAGCCATTGTTTACGTGCACTTAATGGAGGAGTTGTAGTTACTGCTACAAACCTGCAATGGATAAGCAACCAGCAATTTTGCAACACATGAAAATCAGAAATTAATAACTGTTAAATAACTTATAAAAAACAGTCCCAGGTGTCTGTCTAGTCTATACTTCTGCAATGGGGCAGCACTGATGTAATTATTAGCATTCATGTTCTCAAAACAACTGATGTGAAAACATGCTAAAGGTGTCAGTTGACAAATGATAGCAAACATAGATCAAAATGAAGCAAGCAAATTGGCAGGAAAAATGAATGACTGAATTGCCTGAGGGATCACACAGGTGTTAGATATATGACCATGTGAACAGAAATGCATACAAGTATTCACATAGAGCATCTTTTTACAAAGAATATTTTTTATCTCTTCACCATTATAAAACTGTCAACTCATATACATTTATTAGCACTCTAAAGGAAAAAAAGCAGAATGACTCATTGCTATTTATTAGTTTGATATGTTAACTAGCAAAAGAGAAAAAAGTCCAGATATATTAAGTATGTGGAGACTGCCTACTCTTAATAACTCTAGGAATCTTTGATCTATGTTAATCTCATGTTATTGTAGTAAGCATGAAGGACCATCATTCATCTCATATAAGCAAGGCACTCTTGCATGTCATGATAGATTTTATCAAGAAGAAAATGAAGTCAAAGGTGGCTGTCAAGGCTCTAGGGTTTTGAGTGAGTGGAGAACCTCAGAATGGGATTTTTAACTTGCAGAATTTGATGGAGGAAGGAAAGAAATTTAATTAACCACTTTACATACACAGTATTTCATTGATCATCAAAAAGCTTTCTTTGTCTAAATTTGCACAGGAAAAATTGTCACCCAGGTAGTATTCCAGGTAGAGGGAGATTGCAAAGTAAACAACAGCAGTTCGATGCACAAACAATGGAGTAGTTTGGTATTGGCAAAGATGTTCTTTCACTATTCCTTTTAAATGTTATGGAGAGATGGGATTTGAGCACAGCAGTAAATACAGGGCACGAGAATGTTGACAGGATATTAGAAGGAATCCTGTGGTGGCAAAGTCAATGTAATTCTCATCACTCCACAGAAACAGGCCTATGGTATTTTCTGAGCAGTGAGTACAAATAATATTCACTTTGGCTTTTAGCACAGCAGTGACTGGCAAAAATACAAAAATTCTTTCTAAAATAAAAGTCAAAAAAGGGTATATTTTTCTTTTTTAATTTGGCAAGCTATGCTAAAAAACACCCAAGATGTTAAAATTAGAGGTTATTTTTCCTTTCACTTCAGTATCACTTTGGGGCTTTTTCACTAGCCAGTGTTGCTTTACAAGATGACACAGGAACGTTCTCCCTGACAAGCAGCAGATACTGAAGGCATTCCACTCGTGCTGAAGTTAACCAGAAAAGTACCTGACTGATCATTACTGAGAGGAATTACTGTCCCCACTGTCTGCCATAGATTCAGTACAGGTCAGGTGAGCATTAGACTGTGATTCAGTTCACCTGCCAATGCTCTCTGGTGCTGCTGGCAGCCTCATTCCAATGCAGTTTCCAAGAACTGCCCAAGCACCAGGACTTTAGAAAGCAGCTGTGCAGGTACTCTGAATGTTAGTGAGGCTTTGGAGCTCATAGATTGCTCCAGGAAAGCAACTAAGGCAGGGCTGCAAAGATCTAGAATTCTGATTGCTTATTTAGTATCAAGTGAACACAAATATTTATACCACAGTCTTCTGAACTCATCACTAAATGACACTGCTACCAAAATATCAACACCGTGAGTTACCCTGACATTGTACTAAATTCCTCCAACTGGAACAGTAAAAGCTGCTATATAATTTGTTAAGCCTGCACATTTTTGGTTTATTTGTCATTTCTGCTACATAATATGTTAAGCCTGCACATTTTTGGTTTTTGAGGCTTAGGTCAGAATATCTATATTAGAACCAGTACTTTTTACCTTCTTTTACCTAACATATTTCAAGATTTCAAATTATTAAAAGAGAAACTGTACATAGACAGAGGAGCTGACATCCCGTTGGTGAGGGACTGGTTTTAGTTCTGTGTTAAGCTTCAAGAGAATGTGATGGGCAGACAGTTCTCTGTACCTGCTGCACAGGAACAAGCTTCAGCTCCAGCCACTGTCTGCACAGAGGACAGTGCACAGCAGGATTCCCATCACACCACCACGTACCTGCCCTCCCCAAAGTCACAAGTGCCAGATTAGCAGGAGACAAAGAACATGTGTTGAAATGATGATGAAACTAGAGGTTCACATATATATTGTGTTCACACTACAAACACATACCCTAAAATTACATTAACTAGGAAAATAGGTCTATATTTACCTGTGGATGCTTGAAGACTTTTTCCCTTCTCCACCCATGTTAAAGAAATCCCAAACACATCAATTCTCCTCTTCATTTTCCCACACTAATGCATTATTGACTACAATGTACCAAACTTGCACTTGCAGTCTAACCCACTATTACAGCACCTTGTATCAGTACTTTAAACATTGCTTAACAAGAAAAATATGTCAATATACAATGAAAGCCTTCATTTATGCTTTCAAATTGAGGAAACTGCTGCAAGCTATGTTGTAAATTACCCCCAAGAACGTTTAACTGGGCAAAATAAAGAACAAATTTTAGTGACATCAGACGTGACTTGATTAATAATTAGCAACATTTAACAAAATATTAATTTTATCTCCTTTCTATTCCAGTGACCCTTTCAGTCCTGAGCAATATTTGCATATGCCACCATAAATCATGTCTCAGATTTGTCAACGAGCTTGGAGTAATTTTGTTATTTGTGAAAATTACAAAGTGAACTCCTGATTCAAAAATGTTTTGATTATGTGGAACAGGGTAGGTGTGAGCTGCCTGACCTCAGCTTCACTCCAGTCTCTCTCAAAACTGAAAAAGAACTATAATCAGTGTCCATGCAGAAGTTCATCACTTCAATAACTGATGCCACTGACTGGTGGGGCCACACCAAACTGATCCAAACCAGGTCCTAATGCCAAGTTAGCACTCTGCCTAAAGCAACTGTCAAGTAATGATAGATTGGACAAATCTGATTGCTCTATCAAAACATTCATCTCAAATCTTGATTAGTAAACCTATTGAATTATGATTAATTCACAAGAGTGCTGCTGACAGATAAGGTACTTTATCTGACAATGTGTAGTAGTTGCTTTGCCTGAAGCAAAAAAAGCTCTGAAGCTGCTGGTAAAATAAACAGTATCAACTACAACACACTGCAAAGGATAATGACGCTTCACACACCTTTTAATTTAATAAAGGCTGATCTATGAGGATTTAGTTTCAGCCACAAAAACATAGGGAAGAGAGCATAAAGGCCAGGAAATGACCAAAGTGGCAGGAGAGGAGATGAAACTGTCAGATTGAAAGTATAGAGATGCATGGGATGGGCTACAGGGACTTCTGGAGCAGCTAAGATGAATCACAAAATCCCAAAATTCCTGGCTTAGAGAAAAATCTGATTCCAAAATTATGGCATATGGCCTTGGTTTTACTGTCTCCTAGGAGAGTGTGACACTTACACGAGATGTGACATTGTTTACTTTGCAGTTCCACTGAATGAAGCAAGTGATTAAAAACTGAAAACTGTATTCATAATACGAAAGTATGAGAGACTTGCTTCAGGGTTACTAAAATTATATTAAAATAATATCTTGCATTATTTTTAATGTTTCATAAAATTAAATAAAAAAGAAAACAAATCTATTGTGGTTTTTCAACTTTTAGAAACCATCTACAACAGCAGCATCTTTACAATTAATGAAAGTAAAATGTCATGGATTCATCAAGCTTCTTTCAATGGCACCTCTGCACACTCCCTATGAATTTGTCCCAGGTTCAGTATACCATAACAGATGTTCCATTACAGGGTACAGTGAAAACCTACCAGTTTCAACTCAATTTCACTGTCCTGATACCTGCATGTGCACAGGGCAGATCATTAGAAAGCTCCACATTATCTGAATTTGTAGCACAGTCAGTGAAAAATAGGTATAGAAATATTCGGCTCTGACTTAATGAAGAGTCCACCTTCTCCAAGTCACTTGTTAGCTTATCCTGACCTAATAATTTTACAAAAACCCTAATGCACTATAATTATGTTTCTCCCCAGCCAGTATTAACCTTTCTGTGACTCTTTCTTCTTTATTCTCTCTCACACATATTTATTTATTTTACCTAGCCTCTGTTAATCAATGTGAACTGCAGATGGGGTCAAGGAAAGCTACTTCCTCCTTTGATAGCCTCCAATGCTTTCACTCCTGGGGATAAAAATGCTTTAAATGGAGTTATATTCTAGGAAAATCAATATATGATTACTGCAAAGATTTGTATCGATTGCCCTGTTGCATTGCAAAAAGGCTAAAGAAAAATTGCATGGCATATTCCCTTCATTTTCTACTCCACAGAACTTGCTACAAATTTCTTGAGTGAGTAAGAAGTATTGGAACTTTATTTAATAACCTAAACTTTTCTTTGTTTAACCCTGCTACTTGTGTGTTTACTTTGAAAACAAAAAATCCCTGCTGACATCTCTTTTCTAATGCCTAAACCAGAGAGCTCCTTGCAATCCTGAAACACAAATGCACTGCAGCAAACATCCTGCTTGTAACAACTTCACCCATTTTGCATATTTCATAATAGCAAAAAACTCCTCCAAACCCCAAATTCCTATTTTCACTACTTTACCAGAATTGTTCATCCTTCTTCCTAGCACAGACACCACACCAAATATTCAGGCTGGATCATGTTTTCACAGACTATAGTGGTGGAGGAGCTGGGTTTCCTGACCTGGTTTCATTTGTCTTGATGTAACCAGAGTTAGACTTGTTTTTCCCCACAAAAGTCCTAAGAACTGGAACGAGGTTCAAGTTCGAAGAGGATCTTATTAAAATTCCTTACAGGAATATAAAATTTTTTTTAACACATCCTTATTTTGCAAGAATGGCCTAAATGCTTTCAGCAAATTGTTTTCAGACAACAGTCCCTGTAATCTTGTTTCTTGTAGTGTGTATTTTTCATTTCCATTATGTGGAACACTATCCAAATAGGATACTGCTTTGACTGTTTGAATGGATAATTAAAAGTTGTTAAATAAAGTAACACACCACAATATTTCAAAGTCACTTTGAATGAGTTCTCTGTTCATCAGTTTCATGAAATGTAACATTATTTACCTCTTTGTAAGATGCTCAGAGATCTAGTGCCAGAAAGTAATATGGAAGGACTAACAAGATGTTTCTATCAGTGAACACAATGCAAACACAAAACTATAATTGAAGGAACTGAATTTTTACCAAAACATGCAAGTACATTCATGGAATGTCTTGGAATCTTGAGAAGAAATAACAGTAACTTAAAATTTATAACTATCAAAATTTTTTCTTTTATTTCCCTAACTCCACTGGCAAATCAGTTAATCTAGTTCTAGCACCCTAATATTTAAAAAGCAGTTGCTAGTCAACTTCTTCTGCTTTCTGTTCCTTTCCTTAACCCTACTATATTTCAGTTTTGAAGAAACAAAAATATCATAGCAGATCCTTCTGTTACTTATATTTTTCTGTTTCAGGAATACTGCAAATTATTTCCATTTCAATTACATTAAAAGGTATTTCATGGCATGCTCCATTACCTATCTTGTAGAATCCTTCAGGCTTTTCCCATGTTGCTCATTTTCATTATTAATAAATTACTGACACTAAGTTCCTTTTTTTAACAGTTTGCAACTTTTTCTCCAAAGTAGGTGGTAAACATACTACAAATTAATGCTAAACATTCTCAGTAATAGACAAAGTGACATCATTTATGTAAAGAAATGGCAATAATAAGCCACATCTGACTCATAAGACTAATTTTCAGGAATTTTCCTTCTACGGATATGCATGTGCAAAAACAAATAAATTCTGTTCTGGTTGAAGAGTTTCTAACAGCTCAGTAATTTTGATGTCTGGCCATTTAACTGTTCTGGTGGGAGACAATGAAACCTAGGAATAAAGTTTGTTCCCAGATTATGATTTATGTTAATTTCTAGGTGAATGAAGTGTCCCAAGTAGTCTATTTCTATAATTGGACTTTTGACATTTCTCAAAAAGTGCCTGGGGAAGAAGACAGGCACACCTTTGTATGGAATGTATATATATAAGGAGAGTAAATACATACATGGAACGTGAATTCCTGTGAAAACCTGTCTCCTTTAACCAGGTTGTTAAATAGAAGGTCTTAACTGCTGAGCTTTTCAGAAATTTGATTCCCTTTTTTTTTTCAAATTTGTTTTCCAATTCTTTTTTCCTGCTAGGCAATCTTACTCCATTCCAGCCTGCACTGCCCAGCCTCAAGCACTGCTGCTGTATCCCAGAGCTACCTGCAGAAGGGAAAGCAAGTCCCTGGTGGGCAGGACTCCACCCCTGCCCCAGTGCAGGAGTTGCTCACTCCAAGGCTACTGCAGCACACACCTGGAGCAGCTGCCCAGACAGCACTGGGGCCTTGGCATCATGGATAAGAATCCCCTTCATTCACACCTAGACTGAAAAAAAACACCATTTGTACCTGCCCTGTTCTTATTGCCTACATATCTGCACGTGGCCACTCCTGGAGGCAGAACAGGAGTTGGATGGATCCTTGCTCTGAACTTACAGCCCTGTTCCTCTGCTTATCCACATGCCCATGCTGGCAGCCAGATGTTCCTGGCAATGCCAGGAGCAGAGATGCTACACATTGGCCTGCCCAGCTTCCCTCTCCTCTTCAGTGTAAACCAGGTTACAGGCTATACATATATTTTAGGATTAAATTGACTGATGTTTTTTTGGATAGGTGTTCTGCTAGCAGAATAATACATGGAACATGCACTTACATTCACAAAGCAAAGGGAAAGAACTCATTTCCTATTATTACATATAAAATATATATATATGTACAGGCAGGACCACGTGCCCTTTTCTGCAAAATTAATTACAATATATAGTGTAATTCACACATGCAGAAACTTGCTCCTTATAAAATCAAGTAAAACATAATTTTCTGTATTTTTAATAATTCTACTATTACCTATGAAAAAGTAAACAAAAATAATTTGAACTGGACGACATTCATCCAGAATGACTGGCCGTCAAAACATCCCTTAGATCTATAGATGACTTTTGCTGAAACAAATGGAAAATTATATAACATTCTAGGTTTTTTTTTCCTCAAATTACATTTCCTGTCAATTTATGTCAGATTCAGTATGTTGTTATATGGGAGAAAATTAATTACCAGCAAAAGAGCAAATTTTTTTCAAATTTTTTTATATCATTCCAAAAATTCCAGCCAAGTTTTTACAATCAAATTTAAAAGTGTGCTACTACATACTACTAGTTAACCTCCACATTAAAACTTTAATGATCAAATAATTTAAGACTGTCTTTTTAAAAGGATATTAAATCTTTAAATAGAATCTTGAATTCTATTAAATCTGAAATCAAACGCCTGCCTAATGCACAGGCTACATTGTATAAAAGAGACACATACAAGACATTTAGTGCAGCCCTGGAATTCCTTGAGCAGAGACAAGCAAAGCTCCAAGCTATCCATCTAAACAAGATTGTTAGCTCTGAATTACACACTCTTACCTACCAAACAAAAATAATGCCATGAAGAAGAAAAATAGCCTCAGTCCAGTTTTTCAGCTACTCCCCAAACTCCTTTGAGAATCAGTCATTAGCTAGTGTTAAATGCCTTTGTTCCACTGACTTCAGTAGAACGAAAGCAGTTGACAGTGGGTGAAACCCTAGACAAGACTGATATACGAACTAACTCAGCTCTCTCATAAGGACAAGATGTTTATGAAAAAGCAAGATGGTACAAAATGTGGAGCAGACCTTCCTTCTGTTGGATGAACCCCCTCAGCCAGATGGGGATCTCTTAAGTAAAAAGTCCTCCTCAAGCCCCTTCCCTCTCAATGTTTTTCCACGTTCTAAAAAAGTAGCAATTTTTCAGTTATATAACTCAAATATAACTATGTCTTAAGTTGTAGATTTTCATGCTTTGCCAAGTAACTATGGAAAATGGGAGCACTTTTACCCTGAGTTTTCAAACGGTATCAATGGTCACCCACCAACGCACGGCCAGCCCCAGAGCACGAGCAGTCTCCATGTGTTTGGAGCATGACTCTGCAGATCAGGGAATTCTCTGTCATTTGGTGGCCACCAAGGACTGACCACAACACTCAGAGGATGGTAATGCTTGTTGAAGTAAATGTGAAGTGCTGTAGCCCACAAAACAAAGTCAGTGGGTATGCAGAAGCTCTCCCAGACAGGAGGGCACCACTGGATGGTCAGTGAATGCCAGATTATCATCTCCATGAGAAGGGGTGTTAGGCTCTCCCAGAATAAAGTTTCACTTAATTAAAACCAATTAAAGATATCACTCAAAATCTGGGGTAATCATGACCAGGCAATCTAGCAAAATACTCAGGGCACTACTAAACAATTCCATAATAAGGGCCTAGATTTAAAAATTGCAGTAATACGTATGTATAAACTCATACACACACACTCCTTTAGTACTGACTCATAAAAGGATTAAGTTAAAATTGAATATAGAATCAAATGCATGAAAATCTAGACCCCCATTTGCTATATATATGTAATTGCTATTCTTGTGTAATCTATGAGTAAAAATCTGGTTCTGTTGCATTCAAAAACAGAATTTCTTCAATGTACAAAACTGCATAGTTTATTAAATAAACACAAACTGGGATATAATGGCATACATTTGTTTTCATTACAAGTAGTAATGCAATATTTCTCTGAGGCTTACTACATTAGCATTTCTCTCCATGTTCCAAATGCCTTTGAACTTTCTGAAAAGCTACATCTGTTAGCTCCCTCGTATACAGCCGAAACTTACCAAGTGAATTAACTTTTAATATAAATTGCTTTGTTCACTATTAAGATTGATGTTGGACACACTGTACTGTAAGTTGCAAACTGCAATTACAATTCACTGCAATTATCTCTGGTTGTTAATAGCACAAGATAGCATGTCACTTTCTACCAAGTGTATAATTTATCATCTGGTTGGGGTTTTTTTTGGTTTTTCCCTTCATGAACTCTTGTGGTATTCCAAATGTATAATCTTGTTGTATTTATTTCCCAGTGGTCCAACAAAATGCACAGCAAGTGCTGACTAGAACAAACTAAAAGGCAGTGCTATTGACAAGCCGTCACTTGAGCAGTAATGAACACTCTGCCTTTACTTTCACCTCACCAAACTAACAGCTTTAATTTATGATAAAGCAAACGAGAGACAACCTCCAGTTTTATTATACCCTCAGTGCTGTTTCAAATCAAGTAATTAGAAGGTCAAGAGGCAGGTCTAGAAAGCCAAACACAAATGCAAGCCCTCTGCACTGACATTTTTAAAAAATCTTGGCTGTTCAAAGAGCATTTTATCCATCCCTCTTCTGCAGAGCAGTGTGAGGCAGTTTTTACCACCGTAACCAATCTGAAACAGTGTAGTTCAATTCTTTGCTGAGTAATTCAGCCCATATGTTTAGAGAGATACTTAGCAGACAATGTCCCTGCTCTGGGCTTGTCTTTAAAAGAAAGGTACAGGTGAGCTTTATAAACGTGCTTTTCCAACAAAAACTTTCACTTAAAATTGGCTTACTTTTAAAAATCTGTTTAGAAGTACAAGAAATTTCACAGGATACCAAAAAAAAAAAAGTATAATATTTGAAGCAAATAAGTAAAAATAAATCTATGTTAGAGAATTCTCTAAAAGTTTATTTGCAACTTGACAAGTAAACTATTCCTAGAACTGCTGAAGAACTAGTTTTTCTTGAATGTTTAGATCAACTGGAATAAAAGCACATAACTATATTTGGTCTTTGCAGTATTTTTATATAAATATTTACAACTAGAGAGATATAATTATGCTAATGCAGCATGTCTCCATTTTCATTATATGATATAATCTTGAATTTAAATTTCAGTCAAAAGTACCCCATAATACCTTAGAAGCTATTGAAAATTGTTCCTCAGCTGTGTATAATGAAACCTACACAATTAGGCATTCTTATTAGGCAACTGTATGCCTTAAGCTACATCAAAGGATACTCCAATGTATTATTACAGCTCTGTTATATGGTGATTGGAAAATTACTTCCCATTAAGAAACTGTTTTTGCTGAGCCTTTGATGAGTTGTCTTCAACTACCTTCACAATTTCAGATAAATCACTGAACTCCAGCCAGGTCTGAATAAAAGGCAACAGCTGTTTAACACAAATCAACAGTTTTAGGAAAAGATAAATTGGAATCCAAATGAAAAAGTCTGGGGAATGAGTCTGAGTGCACCTATCTGGATGGCCGCTGGGACCAAGGCTCTTCTCTTCCTAGAGTGCTTGTGGAATACATGCTAGGAATCTTCACAATACCTCAAAGACAGAACTTTAGTCTCCTCCAAAATATTGTTGTTCCATCAGCAGTGGAACAACAACTCCCACTGACAATACCAGGGTCAGAATGGAGGGCACCACTTGCAGACTTGTGCCACACTAACTCTTGCACCATGTTTATCTGTAACTCAAGTCTTGTAAAACTATCAAGCTATTTAGATCATATTTCCTTAGCTAAATAGGATGGTAGAATCCATACAAAAAGGTTTAACTGCCTACATTCCAAATTACAGTTCCCAACAACCAGTATTATTTCTATGTAGCACAGACATGAGATGAGTTTAACAACAAAAACTGCACCCAAATTAAGGCAAAAGTTTCACAAGCACTTGCATAAGAAAACACTGAGATTTTGCAAATATTTGTGCTTCATGGGAGCTTTTAGCCTCTAGTATATACTATATTTTGGTAAGTAGGTCTTACATATTTCATGTTTTCTTAAGATTCTGTTGTATCATTTTTCCAAAAGTAACTTTTGCTTTATCATTGCATATTCACGTGGCAAGTGCTATTATGCTTAATGACATAAGTGGTGTAAATGTGTGATTATATAATTAGAACATGCAGTTATGTTGTGAAGGCCCTTGTGGAACTAAAGAATCCCCAGAAGATACTGCACACAGACCTGAGAGAATTCACATAACTCACTGAACTGCACTTTAGTTTTTACAGACAACACAAAAGGAATCATTTCAGAAGTTCTCTCAAAAGAGCTGCTCAGACAAGAATCCTTTACTCAAATCATTATAAGTAGCTTCCACTTTCCCCCTTCTACAGTTGTCAATATTTAAATTTAAATCTTTCTTGTGCTGTCAGGGATGGAGAAGTCTTGAATGACAGCAGTGAAAGCAGACATGGTGTTATATGGACATTCTCATGAATAAGGACTTCCTTCTCCTTCCACATCTTAATTACCAGTCCTTCATAGCTGGTACAGCTACATGTAATTCCCTCTGAATTCAATTTGGTCTAAGTGTCCAAATATACTGTATATATTCAATTATATACAGCCAAGTAACATCACACCAATACCTCTACAGTAGTGCTGAGCAGCACTCAGAACTGTGAAGTTTTATCCTGGCTCATATGAAAGCTCTGAAGCTATTTTACTTCAGTGAATCCCTCGTGACTGTACTGTTTTGCCCTGATAATGGTCTTCAGATTCTATTTCCTCAAGCTGGTGTTTACAGCATGAGGTTAAACTTATTTCTCTCTATTCTTTGCACTCCCATCATACATTTTCCACCACACAGATGCTGCCTTCTTCCTACTGCACTGGTCAAGCACCTGCAAAGATCACTTTGCTTCTCCTCTTTTCTCACGAGAAACTCCAGCTCTGAAGCTTCCACTTTCCAGGTACCCTCAGGGTAAGCATATTCTTTCCTAAGATGCAATTAAAACTGATGGTATCCCTTTTGCTGTCCCCTTGCCTGCTCCCACCTAACATTTACTACCTCACTTATTCAAGCAGAGCACATTCACCAAATAGTGAACACAGAAAAACTGTAAACCTTGCAAGGAAGCTTAAAAACTAAGCACATGATATATGCACCCAAAAATTCAGAGTGCAATGAAAGAACATCAGATGTCTCTGCTGCTCAGTATATTTTCAGATTGACATAGTCTATGTGTAGCAGGCAAAATCTGCCTCAAATTGTGAACTTTGACAAGTGGCAGTAGATCAGTGTGCTTGTGTATGTGTGAGAGAATAAGAGATTTAAACAGATTAGGAACTCTTCTTTGTAGCATTACCTGCTGAAACGCCATCCAAACTCACAAGATTCAAACCAGATAATATTCAGTGTTAAGTATTTCTTTAGCAATCCTTTGATGGGTTGTCAAATTTATGACCTTTTGACAAAAGGAGCTTATGAGGATCATTATGAGATTATGATTTAAAAAAAATATAAATAATTCATCCCTTGGTTCAGATGCAGCCATTGCAAGGCAAATCAGCATTTATCTTCAGACTACTGTTCAAAGACTGTTAAACAGTAGAGGAAGTACTGAGGATGTAAGGCAATCTGTGAATCAGTGAAAGATGTTGGTATGCAAGAGTGAAGATATACCAGCTGGGCTCTGCTTCAGCTGGTTACCAGAGGGCCAGGAAGAAATTAGTCTCAGCCATCAGTTGAAAGAACACCTGGACATTAACCTGGGGCACCAATTCCCTTATGAACAAGGTAATCTTTGTTTCCTCACCAATACATCTAGAAACTAAATAATGACTCTTTAAAAAAAAATAAAAATTCTTAGTCCCAAGTGCCCTTAAATCACGTCAATAAAGAAAATAAAAGAAGTACTTATGAAAAGGGCAGGGGAAAACATAGCAGGCTTTGCTCTCACTTTAAGATGCAAGTGAAATAAACTGCAGTAGCTTCTCTCACCTTCTTGACAAAGGCATGCAAACATGGGGCTGTACCTAATTTATTCTTTAATTATTCTTATTTAATTCTCTAATGAAGAGTTGATGTTTTCCTCAAGGACTTGGCTCATTGGATGAAAATGAAGCACAAGGAAATGAACTTATTTTTGGATAGACAGAACTTCTGAAGAAGTTCTACTACAGTGAAGATGACACAAGCCCTCAAAATAAAAGCCATGCTGTATTTTGGCTAGGGGCTTGTACTTGCTCTTCTTTGGCAATCTTGCCTTAGGATGCAGAATGAGGACACAGTTTGTGCTTGCCTGTATAGATCATCCCAAAAAAATGAGTATTGCACAATTTCCATAGACATTTACAAAATCGCACATATGGCTAAGTAGAAACTATTAGTGGTGTTTGAATCTATTCTATTTGGCTTCACTGATACTCAGACTGCCAAATAGCAACCAATTCCAAATACAGCACTAAACCTCTGCTTTAATACTCCAGCACACTCTGCCCTTCAGAAACCTTCACAAGGAAAAGCCAAAGATTTAAACTAAATCATTACCTCCCCTCAATAAGAAAGAGCTTTTTTTAAAAAAAGCTCAATGTATTTTACAGAAGAAAAATATTCCTGTAACAAGATACTTGATTGCTTTCCAATAAAAAATGAAGAACGTGTTATATTATTTATTTTATAAAAAAATTATATTTTTCTTTTGGTTTCCATTATCCTGTGTTAGAGGGGAAAAAAATAGAATTATTTCTACTGCCAAACTGGTATACACAGAAAAAAATGTATTTGCTACTCACACTGGAAGCAAAGATGAGAAATGCTTTAATGATAAAATTCCATGCTTAAATTATTTTTATTAAACTGTCAATACATTTTGGAAGCAAATCCACATTCCACCATGAAGTTGGCATGAATCTGCTCACCATTTCTTTCTTCTCTAGTATTTTTGCTAGGGGCACACATCACTTTTTCAATGTTTCTATCCTTCTCTGGCCAGCCAGCAGCATCCTGGTGGAGCATTTGATGATGGACATTCTGTCCACTCAGTTTTTATCAACAAATTATTGCAGCAAAACTTTACATCGCTGATGACAGGTACCCTGTTACTAGAGAAGGAGGAAACCTAGAAAATGTTCCCAGGAAAGACTGGGGAAGGAAGGCAGGAAGGAGACAAATGCCCTGCAAGCTGAAGAAGCTACAAAAGCTCAGAGACACGAACTGGCAGCTAGAAATGGGCTAAATGCTTCTCACTCGTTCTGTTAGAGTGCTTCTCCCTGGCCATGGAGCTTCCTGAATGAAATGTGGGTTACTAAAGTTGTAAAAATCTTATAATGGCTTTTTCTCAGCAGCAGATTCAAAATGTAGAATTAGTTTTGCACAATCATATTTTCTATTAACTGATTTTTTTTTAACCACTGATGTGTGCAATAAAATGCACAGAGTATTTCTTTTCCAAGGAGAGACTGTTGTCTCCTCATTAGTGTCAGTATAAGGTCAGTCTTTGACTGTTATAATTCAAAATTAAATAACAGTGACTGTTAAGAGTTGATGGGGGTCTCATAGACATATTGGGATGATATCGAATTTTATTACTACCCCAGACAAGTACATGTCAATTATGGAAACACGTTTTGCAGGATTTCCAAAGGTAGCCAATATATTAATGTGCATTTTTATGCCAATTTTCTTTGATGTTTTGCATTAGGGATAATCACTGTCCTTCAGATGACAAGGAACAGAACAGAAATACTGTTTTCTCCCACAACAGATTTTCTTTCTCTGGTAATGAAATACAAATCCTACTCCAGCCAGATATTGGTGCCTTCCATTTTTGGGTCAGCCTTCATCTGCATATTATACACACACTAAAGATGTATATTTTATCTCTCAATCAGTTCTTATAAGTACATGAAAGGCACATCCTAGAAATTCTTTGCTACAGCTTCTGATTCATGATGTATCTTACGGAAGACGTATTTTAGGTTGTCTGTCCTTTGATTTCCCACAGAAACTAATAAATAATCAACAAAAATATGATTAAAGATGTTGCTTGAACTCTCAGCCAAAATGAATACTAGCTAGTTGAAAATATTTCTGATCCAAATCTGTTTATCTTAGAAACAGAATTCTAACTCAGATTTTAAAAAGCCTGATGAAGGGTAGGGCTGTTTTGACATGATCTTTTCATATACAAAATATCTCTTGAAATAAGAGGGAAAGGTTATGAAACTTGAAATTGTAAAGGGATGAAATAGAGCTTAATAAGCTAGAAAAATATTTATTTACTATTGCAATCCTCTCTTAAAAAAAACAACTACAAAAACCTTTGAAATCCTAATCAACCAATACCTGATGCATTCCTATAAACACTGCTCTAAGTCTTTGTTTAAGTAACTAAAAATCACAGCCAAAAGTAGATATTAGATTAAAAGTATTCTAACTTATGTCTAACTTCCCAAATCAAAAGGTGAGGAATGACTAAAATTAAAACTGAAAACTGAGTATTTCCTGTAATGCAATTCTCTGTAAGTCCATCTGCTAATCCAAAAGTCTATCCCAAATTTCTCAAACATATTCAACAATTTGAACAATTTGAATTTGAGAACATACATGAGAATTCTTCCTTGCCTTTACAAGTATAGGCAGAATAAAAAAGATCTGGTTAAAAAATATAGCTTATAAAAACACAGATGACCTCTAGCCTCTTTAAAACAAGTATTTATTTTCAAATAGGCAAACCTGAGATACTTTCATAAACCCATTATTGGTATCTATAAATGCTCAAGATCTGACATATGAACTCTGTATTTTGTCATGAAAGAATAGTTTTAGAGGAAGAACAAAGTAAATAACGAAAAGAACGGATTATTTGTAAGAAGCAAGGATTGCTAATTAAAACTTTCAGTTGTTTTCTTACAAAGATACTGCTAATTGACTAGTAACTATTAAAAAATTTGGTTTACAGCTCAATATGATAACTACTGTATTTGATAGAAATGCATTTTGTCAATTCTACATAATACATACTTGTTTAGCCTATTTTATCTATTTTACTACTTTGGAAACAAATACTAACTATTTAAATATTTAGTAAAAGTGATAAAAAGTATAATTTAGGTCTACCTTTAGGAAAATTTGAAAATGTACAATATGATGATTTCTCAAATAGTTATTTTTTAATTAAAATAAAAATCAATGCATCGGATATATTATGAAAAAAACCCTAATTAATTTTTCTTTCACATCCAGCAAGCATTTAAAACCTGCAGCTCAAGTCCTCTTACATACCAATATATATAAAGGTCAGAATAGGAAAAGAAGCTTTCCTGCATTTTCAACTCTCAATTGGTTTCTCAGCTTTGAATGAATTACTCAGTGAACCATAATGAAGGGAAAACTCTCTCTGCACGCTGCCACTGCTGCCAAAAGCCAGCTTAGCAGTTTGGCAGCCTTGCTCCAGGTGTTTAACTCCTTCAGCCATCTGACTTCAACACTTGAGCTGTAAAACAAGTGTGCTGCTTCATTTCTGGGTTTCGTTGATCTTAAGATCTGTGCAGCTTCATGTTGATTTCCACATATTTATTTTAAAGCAGGATGATGCAAATATAAATGCCAGTGAATATTCATTTCTTTACACTGATTTTCTTTTTACTTACTCTAGCTTCTATATAACATATTTAAACTTGCCTTTATATTTATTAAGAACAACACAGACCCTTACTTCTCTACATATTTTTTTTTCTAGTACATTTCAACAGGACCTGAAGAGGACAAACAAGAAAAAATGCTTTCTTGTAGCTATCTCAGCCAGTCCTGCTCAGCCCTTTTAGCAGGTAGCTCTCACAATAAATTTTACCACTGAGGTGAGGAAGTCTCCTTAACCTCACAATTTCAGTCACAAGAAAATTTCATTTCTTCAAAGCATCTGCAGTAATTAAACAAACACAAGCCCAAGGAGATCAACACAATGCCTCTTTCCTCAAAGGCATGTGGATGCAGCATGGAAATTCATGTCCAAAGCATAGGAAAGCCACATGCAGCCACTTAGTCCTCCAGTAAGACAACTTAGCTCATGGTAATGAGTGATAGCAGTTTAAAAATCGTGATGACAAAAAGCAGATGCCCAGAAAAAGCTTGATTTGATTTAGCAGAGAGATGTATCTCTGCTAGATGCCCAAGCCAGGGCTGGGTCTGTTCCTACCAGAGCTGCCAAAGGCTGAGCTGCACTCAGAGCTCTGGGGCAGCAAACAGGGACGAGCTCACAGCGCAGAGAAAACGTCCCCAGCTCTTTGCACAAGGCTTCAGCTGAGTGACAAAGTTTGCACATCATCAGTGGGACCCAGGCATCTTTCAACTCTTGTTTATTCTGATAGAAAATCAAACTACTGAAAGTTCACAAGCAGGCATAATGCAGCGCTCCCAAGAACTCCATTTTACCAACGCTATTGCATTCTTAGCACCCTTTCCATTTGAGTCAAAGCAACTATATTCTCAAAAAAGCAGCTTTCAGAGCCAGTGTAGGCAGTGTCCAACACAACACAAAGATTAAACTGACCCTCATGCAGGGAACCTCTCAGTGTGCCTCTCTAGTAATATACTCTGAAATACACAGAGCTGATTTTTTTTACAGAAAGGACATAAGCATTTCTATTTATCACATTACTGAAATGCTCTTTCATCCCCCTCTTCTGTGTACTTTTTTCTTTATACTCTACAGGCAATACACAAAATGACTTTACAGACTCTCAAAGAAATTTTGTAAGGGAAATAGGAGGATTCAGGTAAGCAGAGCGAATATACCTTTACAGTAAACAGTTGATACTCTTGACACATTTTCATTCAGTATGTAATTTATGGGAATAACAACATTGAAATACTGTCACAACATTATCTGCCCTAGCAAAAAAAAAAAAAAAAAAGGAAAAGAAAAGATCTAGAATTACTGAAAGAGGATCTGACATTTGGCCTTAAATGAAGGAACACAAACAAGTTTAATATCTCCTGCTGAAAGAACACTCATACTCGAGTATCTTAACCCAGCCTCAATGCACTAACACATCTCACTAAAAATCCTTTGATTATTGGTGGTGTTTCCAGCATCCATTAAACATAATCTGTTAGTGTAGTGCAAACATACCATTTAGCTTGTAAGTAAATGTGATTTTAAATATACCTTATGCATGGAGGCTGGAGACATCCACTCTCCTGTCTGTACAAGCTGCTCTGCACTGTTAGCTAACTAGTGCTTTCTCACATTTCATGAAGAGACTCCTCCAAACTCACTGAGGGAATTCCTGAAAGGACTATGAAATTTCAGCCAGAGCCCCCAAACCAGAGCACAAACCACAGAAAGACTCAGCCCTTTTCAAGACATCAAACAGCTTCTAGTCTATAATTTAAAAAACAATTAAAAATTACAGAAGGCACAATGTCTGTGTATGTGATCTCAACAACTGCTCTGTGGGTTGTTTCATCCCAAACATGTGTAAACTAAATTTTAAGGAAGTATTTCTCTCTCCATGGAAGTCCTTAGTGCATATTTCATATCACTTATGGTATTTAAGAGGACAACATAAACAACATTAGGTGTCTCAGTACAAGCAGTGCAGACCTGAGTGTCACACACACTGGCACATAAAAGCACAGAGTAACTTCTGTGAATTATGAAAAAGCAAAATGATTTCTTAGCAGAGAACATAAAGACCTGAAAGAAACTGATTAAAAAATATTTTTGTGCTTCTTCTATTCAGCAACCAAGGGGATAGGAAAATGTATATTGTCAGTTTTCTATATACCAGAACAGGTCTTTTATGAACCATTATTTTAACAGTTAAGCTTTACCCCAAGTACTCTATACTTGCAAATATTGAAAATACCATCCTACCACACACAACAGTTGTAGGTAGAGAGTTGAGTGAAAACATAGCCAGCTGAAAATAAAGCTGTTGCATATGTGCAAATTAGCACAGAGTTAATTGGAGATCTGTTATAGATAGAGGGAGCTGAAGGCATGTCTTACTGCGCATCAATGATGAATTTCAATGGTTGGTCCTATAAATCAAAATCAAACTAAGCTTCACTTACCTATTATCTGTTCATAAGGAGTAAAAAACCTTTTTTTTTTTAGTACAGAATATCACACAGCAACAGAATTTAAAATCCAACAGAACTTAATGAATATACAAATATATTTACTGATTCTACATAATAACATCATTTCTGCCTATGCTCCTCCATCTTCTTTTGTTATCTTGAAAAAGTAATTCTGGGATACTATAATAAATACTTACACATTAGAACACATTAAATATATTAAATGCCAACAGAAAGTGCCAAGAATGCAAAGTGGGGATGCTAGTTTTTGTTGACTAGTTTGTGAGCAGCCACCTTATCAAATGTTCCAGAAACACAAAAATTAGTTGGTATTGGCCAGGTGTGTGCATGAAGAACAATGAAACCAAGCATCTAGAATCTGAATTCTAAACTTGAACAGTCCCAATACCCATTTCTACATAATTGATCTCTAGCATGCATCTAATTTTCCAGAAGATTATTAGTTATTTGATCTGAGATGTGCTACACACACTCTCTACGACTGTGGACAGTATTTGAACCTCTGCACCCGCTACAGCAAAATCTCTATAAAACTCTGAATAAAATCCCAGCCCCTGCTTTTGTTAATAGCAACATTCTCACAGACATCCATGGATTTCTTCATGTTAGGAAACTCAATGTGAATATAAATTTTTCAAATTCCAATGAAATTGAAGAAACAAGCCTAATCCCTGAATCCTACTGGCTGTTTTGAAGGTAAAAAGCTTGAGCAGCAGATAGGGAGAGTGAAAAAACATGGGAACTGCATCAAAACAAATTCTCAAGCAAAGGCCCTGAATGGATTTAAACATCTTAAATCTCATTGTTATTCACTCTCAAGTCAATACTACTACTAAGACACCAAAGTACCCATTTTGTTTAATGCAATCCATGGTATTTCCACTGTATACTGTCCTTCAAAATGTCTGAAGTGTTTTAAAATACTAAGGGCTAAAAAAAGACTAATTATTGCATTTATATAAACTATTTAACAACTGTCCTAGCAAAGAGGAAGAGACAGAAAAAGAAAGAAGTGGTCATCTGTGATGAGCAGTAACCATGCAGTAATCACACACTCCCTTCAGCCACAGCCACTCCTGTCTCCAAATAAGAACTATTTGTCTTCAAGAATTCTTCTTAGCCTGTATGAGCATATTTAACTGTTTGACTTGTTCTGCAAGTTGTTTTTAATTGCTTTAATGCAAAAAAACCCCAGTGATAATAAAATTATCCTCCAGATCTCCCAACAATGTTGACAGTTGCAATGCAATAAAGACCACATGAAGGTGCCTTTTCACCAAGCATGGACATACCCTTGGAGACTGGCCATGTTGACACTGGAAGTGGAAGCTGACTAGAAATATTATATTCATGCTTATAAATGGCTACAGCAAAATGACAATTATCATTCATTTCAATTAAGAGCCATGCAGAGAAAAGAAAAATATCTAGCATATAACCTTTGTAAAAAACATAGTACATTTATGCTCCTGTGGTATGATGCCAAGAGAAATACTTTTTCTCAAATTTTACATCTCTGTGTGAATTTGGTGGGGATCATTCTATCATCTAAATTAATGGCATTATATTCAGATTTTCTAGAGACACAACAGAGTTCTACATTACCAAATTACCTCCGATGATGCAGCACAATGCAACAACCCCTGTGTTCCTACAGAACCTGGTGTTCCCTTGCTTCTTCTAGAGGAGGATTTGGGGCAAATGGATTTGCACAAATGGATGCTGAGTGTCAATGCAGTTGTTTTTCCCAAGACACTTGACCCTTTAGCTCTGTTTGACTTTCTGTGGCACATTTCAGAGCTGTCCTAGGATGAGTTCAGAGCACAATTCTATCAGTTTTAAAGAGAACCCACACACCAGATTCTTTGAATCTTCTTGATTTAGTCTAATATTTCTTTGCTAGCTTTCTGAAGTAGGCAAAGCTAAGGAAATGCACAATCCTCCTCATTCTCTAGACTCTGGATAACCCCATAAAACATTTTCTGAAAGACACAGACAGTGACTCTGATGTGCTGCTGATTTTAAATGAAGGCTGCATTCCTATGGCTATGGCAACCACACAAGTTTTCAAAAGGCACATTTATTTCAGATCTTATCTTGAAGAATGAACAGAATTTTGACTGACTCAAGGCCTGTGCCAACAGCAGCCAGCACTGAGCATGGAGTGAGACCCTGGGGAGTGAAAGTCAAGCGGGTGGAACTCAAGGTGACTAACTGCCCACTTTGTACTGCCAGCCAGCACATCCCAAAAATAGGGCACTGCACTGGCTGGGGAAGGATCTTGTTACTGCAGACAGAGGATATTACTAGCACAGTCTATGTCAGCTACTATTTGTCCCTACCAAATAATACTTTGGGCCAAGCAGTCAAAGACAGTTAAGGCCATCCTTGGTTTTGGGCCAGGAGGTTTAACCCCAGAAGTCACTGCTACCACACAATTTGTGGTGTAAACTAGAAGGTTGTCAAAACATTTGAATGTGCTTACAAATCAAATAAATTGCTTCATTTGCAACTTTACTGTAAGTGCAGAAGCATAAGGCTACTGATTTTTATCATGTACTTCCACAGTTGTGGAAGCAGAATTTCCTGTAGAAGAAACTTCATTTAAAACTTGCCCTTCCTTAAGACAGGTGAAACAGAGTTCAATAAGGCCAGTGATCATACCCTTATTAGCCTTCAGAAGCACAAACAGACTCTTGTACACTAAAATACCCACTCCCACCAAATATATATGTATAGATTACACATACATATGCACACATATATGTACATAAACACTGTATTTATATTTAGTTGAAGACAAGTTTAGCTAATCTGATTTTGAATCAGACAAGAAATTTAGTTTGGTTTCATCAGTTAGAATTTGGACTTACCTAGTCTGAAGGAATGTGTACTCCATTCTTTACAAGCCACATTTTATTTTGATCCAGCATGTGGTAAATGCCAGCAGTCACCCTGTGAGGAATATTGCTGTGGTCCTTCTCTCTTATGCTGATGGCTTTTAAAGCTACACTCAGCTCTGCTGTGGAAAAAGGTTTCATGGACCAAATGAGCTGCCTTTATCCAGCACTTACTATCACATAATAACCAATTTCTTATTTGAGATACCAGTACCCTAGCACAAAGTCTAGAAACCTGTTCCTAAATCTGTGTAACCAAGACTGTGCTACCTCAAGACCTTGCAAGTGCCCCCAGATGTGGACTGGATGTAAAGGAGAGTGTGTGACAGCCCCCAGCTCCTGCTTTGTCAGGAGGACCCCAGGAGGAGCTCTGGGAGAGCAGGGTCTCCAAGAGCCCACAGAACACTGGCAGCCTTCATGGTCTCAAGGAGATAAGCAAAGACACCATTCATTTTAGACCTTTCTTCTTCTCTGTCCTTCTCCCCCATTCACAATGATGGCAAATTTACACTTTTGCTTGAAAACACCATATTTAGTACAATGTAAAATCCAAATAGAAGTTTTCTAAATGTGCCAAACCAAAGAACATCTCCATGTTTAACAGTGCTGATTCTATTTCCAGCCATATTAAACTCTGACCTTAAAGACTTCCAGTTATTAGAAGCTAAATGTAATAATCACAAAGAAACAATTATTATACAATTAAAAAGACATGTGTCAACCGTGTTTATACTTTTTAGGAAACTATTTTTTAATTAAATGCTATGCTTTGTGTTCAGACAACACCCAGTAGATTATGTCTATGTCCTCCAAATCCTGCCTTTATAAGTACAATGCACAGCTTTTACATTTTATCACTCTTATAAAACATTCAACAAGATTTTCTTTCAAAACCAACACTTTTTGGAATGGAGTAAGAGCAAAAAAAGACGCCTTTTTAGCTGACACCATAGCACTACCTAAATAAAATGGATACCAAGGTTCACATTAACATGATAAACATTAGAAACACAGATTTTGATTATTTCAAGAGTCTTAAAAGGTTTTTCTGAAGAGTGAGACATAAAATAAAATAAATAAAAATGTAAAATAACCCTTTTCTGTGCTATAAATCACTGAGCTGCTTTTCCAAAATCCATTAATAAAAACAGTGATTGTATTTCATGTTACAGTTATCTACAAAAGGCCATTCTTAATTGCTCTTAAGGCATCATGTTTTATTTTAGCCAGGTTCACATTTTATTATAGAAGAATAATGGGGCATAGACTCCAAGCAGAACTTATATGGACCAGTCAACTATAAAGAAGGCATAAAAATAGTTATGGAGGCAAAATAAAAATTAAAAACTACAGCTAAGCTTTCAGATTTACAGGTCTAATAAAATGTGTCATAAACTTTTGCTTTCATTCCAAAGCTTTGTTGTAAGAACATGCAGAATCTTTGCCCGTTTCAAAGGTGTATGTTCACAAGTTAAATCTTTCTATTTCCATTTTTAGTTTATAGACTTGCTTGGGTATACATGTAATTTCTTACAACTTATTGCTATTTCATTAAATATCCCTGCTGATCAGAATGCAAGAGTGATAAGAAGGAGAACCATTACAGGATAATAATAATAACTTAATGGCATTTCTTGTTAATGAGGTAATAACAAGAGGCCTTCAGGCTTTCTGCTTCAAAGTTTATTTAGCCAAACTACTTTAATTTTATCTTATTAACCAGACCCCTCAAGTTGTCATTTCCCTAATAACAATTCTAATACCTACTGGATTAATTTATTAATTTAGCTAAGGAAAAAAATAATAAACTAGACCTAAGAACTTAAAAAACCTCATGGTATTAGACTGAGATGAACATGTCTGGATGCAACACTGAGTTTGCTCTGATTTGAGACCATAGGTGCTGCTCTGCTGTTTGCAGCAAGATCTCCCAGGAAAGACACAGATCCTAATCCTCTGCCCCCTTTAACTATTTTCTAGATTAAAGAAATTAGCACTTGTGTAATTAAAAATTCTAGCTCATTTATGCCATCCTGCCTACTTACATTTGCTTATTAGTTGCAGTTGGATACCATTCCATTCTTTTTCCAGACTTAATTGTCTTGATGCAGCTGAGATGCAGTTCAATTACAAATCTCTTGATATGTGGGATATGATTAGAAAAAAACCCGGTATTCTTAAAAGAAAAAAAAAATCAAGCCAAACTTTACTGGCACAATGGAAAGCAATCTGAACAGTCAGAACTACCCCAGGCTTGTGGGGTTGGCTTTCTTTACATATTCCCTAATTTTTATTCTAATCTTGTCACGTTTAAGGTCTATACTTAATTCCAGTGCTGGTTTGTTTTCATGGTAAAGCCACATTTCCAAATGGCTCTCACATCTTACCTGCCCAAGAGCTGCAGAAATAACACTGCTGCTTGCCATGACAACAACAAATAAGGGAGGTAGTATAAGAATTTATCTTTTTTTTTTTTTTTTACCTACAAGAGTAAATGACTGCATATGAATAGTTTGGAACAATCTGGTGGCAAAGAGACAAAGGGATCTGACTGAAAGCCCAATACTAACAAGGTGCACGGCCACCCATGGGCTTTGTTCAAGTTTAACTATAAATTCATTATAGCCATGGAAGCCCCTTCTCTTGTTCACAGAGTGAGCAGTTCTTAAGGACAGTGCCACGATACCCAGTTTTATGTACTATTTTGGCAGGTTACATTCTGCTAAATATAACAAATTTTCAGGCTGAAGGAGCTATGAAAATCTGTATCACATGAACTGAGTGTTTCTCTAATTGTTCTGCTCCATTTCTGGCTGTACTAGAATTAACCAAGGCAAATTATTCATGTGGAAATATTCTCATTTCCTAGGTGAACAGCAAGTCCTCCACAGAGAAAACTGCTTCATTATGCACATAGGCAAACTGACGTGTGCAAAAGTCTATGTGCAATAGATAGCTCCATTTCCCCAGATATCAGCAGCTAACAGGTTTAGTTTTAATTCCCCGTCATCCTCGTCTGCCACAAACACTTTTAAATAGAAGAATCTTGAACTGGCTCAGGTTTGTTCCCAGCAGGCATACTTGTAAAGATAAAAAGACTAAGAATTTTTTTTTTTCTCCCCTGCTTACTCCCTATTTTGGTAGTTTCTAACAAGAAGGGCCAAGGAAGGAATGGAATGCTTAGCCCAGCACCACAGACTGATCTTGCAGAAAAAAACCCACAAGAGCAGTCAAGCAAAGTAACTCTGTTCCTATTTCTGGGTTTAAATTTCCATGCCAGGTTGTCTTTAATGTCTAGTTCTCAAAGTTTGCCTACTCTTAATCCTTCTTGCTAAAAGATTTGTTTTGGTTTTTTTTTTCATCCTACAGCTTCTGGCAGCAAGTGGTATGTAAATGTTCAGTAGCTCATCTGAACCCTGTTTCAAAACAAAACAATTTCAGTTTCTAAGTGTCTGAATTACTTTAACTAAATCTGAGGATTTACCTATTGAAGCTTGAGCAGCTCCCTTTTAACTCTGAATGAAGGAAGAATTACGAGACTGTAGTTATTCAATGAGAGCTATCTGTCCTGGCACTTAATCAAAGGGATTAGGATTTGGAAAGAAAAGCCTACAGGTGATCCTCCAGGAAGCATACCAAGCAGTTATCAAAAACATACAAGTTCAAAGCAGCTCAATTTTCATATGTTAAAAGTATTTGGATGAAGCCTCAGGCTTGTTTCTAGGTAAAGAATTGTGTTAAAGCTGTTTGTACTTGCATACTTAGTAGACAAGGGAATGAAATAGCATGTGGTGAAGCAGTACTAGGTCCATCTAACCCTGATGTAACACAATAAATCAATCTTGTTCTGTTAGTGAAACATGATCTGATACTGAGTCCAAGTTTCTGTGCTCTTTCCCACTCTGGCAGTTGTAACAGACACTCACCTCTTCAGCAAAGGAAGTTGTCATAGCATAAAAGGAAAGATGTTACATGCCACATCAAGTGCTTTAATAATTGTTATTAATCATGTAACCGTGTTCTCAGCCTCCACTCAATACATTGAACTTACTAGATATTCAGTATCTTTGTAAGACTATTTTTAAAATTCTAATAATCAGAGATCTGTCTTATTCAACTTGAGGTGTCAGTAACCAAAGCTAACATTAATTCACAACTACAATGGTTTTTATTTACCACAAGCATTACCTCACACTGGCATCAAAGGGCAGGTTAGGGACATTTTCTGTCTCATTGCCAAAAGAGGGAATGCTTGAGTAGCATGGCTGGACCAGCTGTGGATCCAGGAAAAAGCACTTTGAGGTTCTAAGCCTCCCCACCACATCTCTGGGATGGCTTTCCTTGCCAAGCACAGGCAGTTACTTTTTACATGGAATAAATGGAGGCATGGCTGTCCAGAAGGAGACAGAAATAGAAAGAATCCACTGTACATACTAAGTTCCTACTGAAAACTTCCATAAATCATATCGGCAGTCACCATGTGAGTTAACACTGAATCATTCTCTGCAGAGTTTACCCAGTGCGCAAATACCATGAGAGGTGCAGAGAGCAGAGTTATCCCCAGCAGCAGCAGCTCAGGGTCCTTGGCACCAGTGGTCTGGAAACTGAGACAGTTCCTACAGTACTGAGAGCATGGCTTTGGGCCACAAAAAATTCTTACAACTCAAGAGGTTTTAAAAACGTATATATACATCTCCCTAGACAGATATTTATACATCTGTATATATACATCTCTCTATGTATATTTATACATCTATTTCTATAAATCATTATCTCAACTCGAGGGCAAGTGCTTCTCAGCCCAGTCCACAGGGAAGGAGAATAGCACTGAAAGGGAAAAAACTATTTCCATGCACAAAGAAAGAGGAAATATGTGGAGCATCCCAGCTTCCAGTCTTTACCTCACAAAACTTACAAAACTTCTTTGTGTTTCTTTTCTGTTAATATTATGTACCATCCTCTGTACATACCATATGTATAATCACAGAATATTCTGAGTTGAAAGGCACCCACAAGGATCTTTGAGTCCAACTCTTAACTGCATAACAGACAATGAATTAACTGAAGTGTGAACTTAGAAAGTAAAGACTTCTGCATCCATGAATTTCTCTGGCAAACTCATGAAGAAATGTTAGATTATCTAAATGGGCCAGTTCAGTTAACACAAAAGCAAAAGGTAAAAATTTCATGAAATGACAAAATGTAGGAGTTACACAGTGTATGTAGGAAAAATATTTTAAGGTAGATGTTTACTATATATGCACAAAAATATCAGTCAATATTTATAAAACTACTTTGCAATATTTTTTAACCAAGACTTGGATTGTGGACTTCTCCTGAAGTCCCAGGCTTACTTAATTAAACAAATAAGGGAAAACAAACTAAGTGTTTGGAGAACATTACTCTGAGTGGATCGTTACAGATTGTCCAGAATAAATGCATTCCTCACTCCCAAAACACAAACCTTGTAGCAAACAGAAACTGTAGCAGAGCTACTGGGCACAACACCTTAATACCGACTCTGAGGCTTCCTATCAGCTTTTATTGGTAATTTTTAGATTACCTGCTTAAACACTCTTCATTGTTAACACTCTTCACACTTAAACAATCTTGAAGTCCTTACTTTGCCAAATTCACACTTTGGAGCAACAAGATTTAGTCTAAAAGCACTTAATAATGAGGAACTGGAATAAATTTAAACTTATATTCTGATTCTGCCTCCATAGAGTCTCATGTGTTTATGTTCATGTCTGTAGAATCAGGGCCTCAAATGTTCATAGGTAAAAAGTAAGAAGAAAAATGTGCAAAAGTTTTCTTACGTGTCCTTCACAATTAGTCTTTAAAAAGGCAGAGTTATTGAACAGGAACATATATTGAAATAATAAAAGTCTGCCAAATATACATGGTTTATTTTGAACTTATGGTTATATAAGTGAAACTAAGGGAGTAAGAAGTCTTCCCTTACAGGCTTCAAGGCATTGCATTATGAAAAAGCTGTGTGCTAGACTACAGAACAAACATAATAATATTTTTAGCCTGCTGATAGACAAAAGAGCTATTCTAAATAAATTCCAAAGTCTTTAAAAATCCCAGTTATTTTAGAGAATTGCCAGGTATCTTAATTCATTCCTATATTTCACTTGAGACTTACATCTGTACCAATAGATACCACTCACAACCCTGACATTGTGTTAGGCACCACAAAAACAAAGAACAGGAATCAGCTATGAAGAATCTAGAGTCAAAAAAATCCCAAACAACAACAACAACAAAAAACCCCAAAACAAAACAAAAAACCAAAAAACAACACCCAGGACAAATAGTGCAGGAGAAATTCTGTGTTATGATTACAGCAGTGCAGAGACATTAAGTACCTTCCCAAAGTACCTATAAAAAAGCAGAGAGAAAGCTGGAATTGAATCCATCTCTCTTTCCATGGTATAGAAAACCACCCTATCAAAATCAACAATAGCTGAGGGCACTCAGCACTTTGTAAGATCAGCCAGCAAGAGTTCATCTTTCTTTAAAATAAAGCTATTGGAAGCCAAATATCATTGTCATTCATAACTGACAAAGATTCCTTATTTCAGTGGAGATCCTTGGAGTGGAATTTGACTCTGGAAAGAGTCAGTTATTGGAACTGATAAGTTTGGTAAGGAATTTTAACTAACTTCAATGGAGTTCCTTTGGATTTACACCAGCATAACCGTGTACTTGTCCTGGTACAGCTATACCAGTTAGCTCTCATAAAAATAGAAAGGGCTGTTACCATCACAACATAAACACTGGAATACATCTTGTGTACACTACTTAAAAAAAAAAAAAGATGTATTGCATGATTGCTGCAATTCTATTTTTATGTCTTTTTGCCAAAAAGAAAATATGGTTTTAATATAAGTTTACATCTGCGTGGTATTACATGCATGTAAAACAGATGTAACCCAATTACATTTTCATTTAAATTGCTAAATAGCTACTTAAGTAAAAAGCTAAAATAACATACAAACAACAGTTACTATAATAACAAGTGTTCTTAGAATTAAATGAAAGGGATCAAAGCTACAGCACACAAAATTTGAGCTGGTCTTTGAAAAAGATACAGTGACATAACAGCACTGTATTGATTTACTCAGTAATTTAATGTCTCTACAACTCAGCCAGAAGACACATCTCAGTTTAGCAGAGACACATGGAGGAAAATTCAAGGAGTTTATACAGAGACTTTGGGTCTAATAAAGATTAGACATACTCTACTTGAGTTTATGTAGCAAAATCCCAAATTGGAAATTAGAATACCAATGCAATGCATTCAACTTGATTATAGTTTTAGGCAGACCTGTCTGAACTGGCTGGACTCAGAAATCACATCCTTACATTTAATCTGAGAGTGCTTTTTAAAAAATTTTTAGCAGAGAACTGCAGTCCTCAGAATACATATCATATTTACTATTATTTCTATGTATGCAAACATAAATTTACTAGACATAAATCTGAGTGACTAATAATAATATGGTGAGTACAGTGGAAAGACTAGAATCAACTCGCCTTGATTTTTTAATGAAGCAGAAATAAATCTAACTTTCATTCAAACTTATTTACCAGAAAGGGCTAAAATTTCAAAGCCTGGACACAAAAGGGTGACTTGCATTGGTAAGGCACATCTAAGCATATGCGAGATAGTCTGGAAAAGGAAATACAAATACAGTATTCTGTATTCCTTCTGTCACTCCCAGGAACTTAAGATAGTGGTAATGTTTCGTAGTAAAATATTTGCATTGCATGCAAATACCTGTGACTTCTGTTGGAGTACCACTTGAGGGGAAAAGCAATCACATATTTTTATCTGCAATAAAACCTATCTTTTAATTACCTTATTTGTTCACACTTTTATAGAGTTTGCCATCTGCATGCTTTTCCATCCAAGGTACTTGTGCAGACTTGTGTAGGTGGATAATAAGATTATGAAATTTATATCTACTGCCATGAACTAGCTCTTATGTAGGTTTTTTGTGGACAACCATTTTTTCCTAGAGACTGTTGTCTGCATCCTATTACATGTCTATGTGCTTGTTAGGATGCACATGACTAATGAAAGTTCAACAAGCTGATAAGCAGAGCTTGGTAGGAACATGCCAAAGCAGGCCTTTTTTTTCCCCTAACAAATTATTTTTCTATTAAAGAAGCAGTTAAGAATAGTAATAAAATCATAGAATGCTTTGGGTTAGAAGTGACTTCAAGGATGATCTTGTTCCCGGCCCCTGCACCCTTCCACTGTCCCAGGGGGCTCAAAGCCCCACCAACCTGGCCCTGAGCACCTCCAGGACTGGGCAGCCACAGGAATCTGGGAGTCTGCTCCAGGGGCTCATCCCTCTCACAGGGAAGACTCTCTTCCTAACATCTAATCCAAACACCCAGATGTCACCTGGAGGTGCTTTTGTCTGTGAGCTGGCTCTGCTGACAGGGCAAGCAGCAGCAATCGAACCAGAGTGACTCGAGGTGCCCACTCCCTGCCCAGCCATCCTCTCCTCCTCTTTGTTATTTTAGTCTTGAACTAGAGCAAACTCCAAGGAGTAACACAACTGCTACAACATCTGTTTCATCTGCCAGCAGTGTGAGTGCACGACAAGGTAAGTAAAAGCACGAGGTATTCAACCCTCCCACTAACCCAAAACCATATGTAATTTGCAAGAGAAACTTAGGGGTTGTTAAAATGATAGGAGACACATTTGAAACAACTTCAGTTCCAAGGTCAACAGAAGTTCAGATTGCTCAGCATTTAATTACAGGTACTCAGTATTTGTTGAGCTCAGGACACTCAAGTAAAACTCCCATTTAGGGTCCTTAAAATCTTCTATTTTATTAATAGTCGACCCTCTTCTTGCTTTTATGCATCCAGAAATGACTACCAGAAGTTTAATATTTACAGAAAATTCCTTAATGAATAATAAACATTTAGATTCTGTACAAAAATGTGACCTTGAAACCAAAAGCTGAGACCAAAACATGTGCTTTGAGGTGCAAACCAATTTTGGGGGAATATTCAAAGCCAGGAAGCAGATCTGAGTACTCCCTGTTGCTGCTGTTCATCCGAAGGAAACAGGACTACTGGAAAGTCACAGTATTAATTAACAGGGTGTCTTAAAAAGATAGATCTAATAACATCACCAATATTACATACAAGCAGTTTTTTGAAGCAAAGGTTTGGTCTCTTCCTGCATCCTTTATGCTACCTAGAACAAAGAGGAGTCAAGAGTGATGACAGCAGGCAGAAATTCCTGGCTTCCAAGGACCTCTCCTTTTGTGCACTGAGGCTGAGTACATATAGGCTGAAGTACACTTTTACACGTTTCAGGATGGGATTTAGATCATCTGGAAAAAGGCACATTTATCTTGCAAAATCATAGCTTATTCTTTGTCCATTTTAAAGAAATTATCTTCATTAAAAGAAACATGAATTAACTTGCCTGGCAGAGTTCATTCTGGTATTCTCTTCTGTGCAGTCTGGTAGAATAAATCAGCTTTATAAAAACTTTCATTTTAACATAACATGAGGCCCTGTATTACTATTTATAGAAAACTTGTGATCTGAATAAAAAAAAAAACTGTGGTTTTTTTCCATTGGAAAAAAATCAACAGGAGTTACTTTATTGTGAAAGGTTCAGTGTATGCAGTCACAGGCATTAGAACACTGACACTTCTAAAGAAAGAATCAGCCTCTGACCCTATTTTGAAGTGCCAATACCACTTTAGTGCTTGCATTTTAAAATATTTATTTCCTTCATAGATATTTTATGTGGAGATCTCAGTCCCTCTGCAGCAAACATTCCTATTTTCACATTAGCAGAAGCCCAAGACTAACATGATGCTTTAATGTGAAAGACTTTCCTTTGTGGAAATCAGATTGTCTTCTCCTCTCTTAAATGCATAAAATCATGCCTGCATTTGGTAATGGACACATGTAGAATCCTAAATATGAAAAAGCAAATTCTTCAGCAAAAATCTGAAGAAAAACATTTTTGAATTCTTGTCTCTGGGAGGGAAATATACTTTGTTTTGAATTGTATTTATGCTGTGAGATAATTTACATTACTTTCCAACTTAGCTCTATTTCCTCTATAAATATATAGTTCTGCAACTTCTTTTTTTTGGAAGGGGGCCATGTAGAATGGTGATTATCAGGAAGTCAAGAGATTGACCCAGTGAAGAATTATTTTAAATTCTTTTTTCAGTTTCCAAGTGAGTTTCACAATTTCAGTCATCTTTTTACTCCTTATAAGTAAAATCCTCCCAAAAAATTAAGTTTTATAATCATGAGTAAAAAAGGTATTTTAGGTCTCAATTTTCTTTTCAATGTTTACTTCCATTTTTATACCTCTTATACACATTGAATATCCATTTATTACCTTTCTGTCAAGTTTCTATCAACTTCCTTTCTGATCACCTCTGCTTGGACCACCTTTTGTCCACAGAAATCACTTCCACTAAATGGTGTAATAATTGCTTTGAAAATTTTTAGAGCCTTTACTTTTCCATGCACCTTCATTCTCTTTTATTGCCCTTAATCTTGCTGGGCCCAAAATCCTAAATATGTGTTGTGTCTGAGCATTTAAGATGAATTTGATATTCATTTGATATTCTCTTCCACAGTTTGATATTGTCATCTAGCAGGTCTTTCTCCTCCCCTGTCCCACTCTTGGTCCACTCCTCAAGTGACCAGATCCTTCATGTGGAATGTATTAAACTTTTGCTTTCCAACATAATACAAACTCTGCTGTATTATTGATTAGACCCCACTGCCAAACTCACATCACGCCCCTGACAACTCTGCAAACTTCTTATCAAATTAAAAACTTCAAATTACTGATCTATCTTCTACAATCCCTTAAGTCCCTGTTTTTCCATGTTGGGTTAGGTAATTCAGAAAATTAATTCAGGACACACAATAAAATTTAGAAATATTAAATGTGTCACATGTAATGTTCACTAGTAATTTATTTGGGAGCGTACTTATGCAATTATCAGCTGATCTAGCTGTTTCTAAGAAAATGAAGAAATTTGTCTCCCTTCTTGGTGAAATTCAATATTGCAAGAGAAACTTGTACTCTTGTTCACAAGACATAAGATGTTCACTACATTTGTATTTCCTGTCCTGGCTCTATACTATGTTTTATTTTGATACCATGCAAGTCAATTAGTTTGATAGAGTAAAACATATGCCTTTTAACCAAACTGATAGAAACTTACTCTATACTCTTCTATCCTGTGTAGAAAGTGGCTACACTCAGGATAAAATGCTTCCAGAGAAATGCCAGACCCAGGTCAAGGAAGACATAATATCATGTTTCTGAATTTTCCACTATTGTATGAGATAAAGTACCAAACTAAGTTTACCTATTTTCATTTAGATTTCTGGAACCTGTGGGGATGGAAAAGGAATCCCAGGAATTTTTTCTTTGACTGATTTGCATGTTACATCAAACAGGCAGGTACTTTTTTTTCCCCATGTACGGCATAATGGACGAGATGATCAAAATCCAAAAGTTGTAAAATTTAGAATTCACTCATATACATAAATTTCACTTGATTCCTTATATATAAATCTGTTGAAAAAAACCTCCCCATAAAAGGCTAAAAGAAATGTTATTTTATTAAGTAGCACATGGAAATAAGCCTAGTAATTTCAAAGACATAATATGGAGAGAGTAGCAGGGACAAAATGAAAAGAATGTAAGTATAGAGAGATCCTTCTGGGACCCTTAAAGTTTTATGAGAATAGCCCTAACGAAAGATCTCTGAATGTGTAAATGTAAATTAATTGAAGAAATTGAATCTTTACCTGCATAAATTTGTTGAATGTAACAATTAAAATATATTTAAATGTTAATGATCTAAAATTTAAAATGTGCCCCCCATTAACAGCAATGAAACCCTTTACCATTTAATCAATATTAATGAAAGAAAAATGTTAAGGTAACAAAGCTGGTGCATTAGAAGCTCTTGGGGAACAGGATTTTTTTTAAATTAAGTTTTCAATAATCATAGAGATTATAGCAACAGATAGATGCATACTGTCTAAAAGAATATCTGCAATGAATGGATTTAAGAAGAGACAAACAATGGAAGGTCATTCATCAATTAGGCAGTGACACCTCACATGCACTAAACCAAAACTTGATATCAGAAATTGAACAAGTAACTCTTAAGGAGCAAAAGAAAGACTGATTCAAGCCATTTATCAGTACATAAAATACATGTGTCCTATGTGCATAGCATTAGCAGGAAAGCCACTGCACCCAAAATTGCCAAGCAGGAATCCTCTAAGGGAACGAAATGAGGGAAAGGTGGAATAGCTGGATCTCTACACAGCATACATTTGCCTAATGTTATGCCATTAAGAACCATTCAAAATGTTTTATCTTTATAAGAAGCTGAAGTGATTACCCCAAAAATTTAGTAACTGACTACATATGGCAATCAGAGCAAATATGAAAGCAATGATGAATGTTAACACATTTCCATGCTTTGCAGATGACTAACATTTTAAATATATAATTTTTTAAAATTACTGAAAGAAAATCTTTAGTAACTAAAATTTAACAACAGTTGCTATCTTAATAAAATACTGCTTTGTGACAGATATATACAGAATTGCTGCACAGAAGTTTTTGGAAGTCACTAGAAAATTTTTGATTGCTGATGGTCTGGCACTATAATTTTATTTTAGTGCCAGACCATCAGCAATCAAAAATTTTGCAAACTGTATGCAAACAAGCCTCCCGAATGAAATATTAATATAAAGTTCTATATAATTCTTCAGTAGCCTGTTCATAAGGAGGAGTCTTGTTAGAACAGCTCCTGAATTCAACTTCTCCATTTCGTCTATATCCAATGTATGCCAGACAGAATATAACCTTAGTTTAGAACAGATACTTGTGAAGTTTCTTTACATGTACAGTGATAACACAACACACCTATTCTGCCTAGCAAAGAGATCATAAATGTCTTCATTCTATTACCTAAGGCAGGCAAATAAACTCTAATCTGACTTGAGTTCCACCTTGTATGCTTAATGACACAATTTCAGATCTGAATAGCAGATACTAGACTTGTAATGTAATGTGTTGTGAGAACAATTATTAATCCTGTGTCTGACATTTCACTTCACAAAAAATACACTGGCTCTTTTAGACAAATTAGAAGTAAAAACCACATTCAAACTAGGAAGAAAAATGAACTAGTTTATCTGAATATGGTAGAGTTTGGATATGATTAGGTGGCAAAGCATGAGGAACTAAACAGTTTTGGTCCCTGCCTCAAAGCAGATACAATACAATTAAGACAAAAAAAGAATGATGCATAGAGGACTCTTTGAAAAATTAATTTCATGAATGAACAAAAAGCCACAATCCCACCAAACCCCCAATTTACCTAGGGAATTAAGCTTTTACTCTTTTCTTATAAAAGCAACAAGCTATCAAAAGGAGATAGAACTTTTGGGTTGGGGGGATTTTTGGCTTTGTGGAATTTTTAGTTTTGGTGGTTTGTTTGGGGTTTTTTTGGGGGGGAGGGAGTGGGGTGGGCTGTGGTTATAATCTTTAGTGTGTAGAGCCACAACTCAGAAAAGAATGGCAAGGCTGTTAAAAGTCCACATAAATTAAAAACTACTGCATAAATTCATTGAGAACAAGTATCTATGCAGGACTATTAAAGATACCACCTTGGCATCAGAAATTCTATTAGCCACAAATTATCAGGGCTAGGTCAATATTCAGAGAGAAAAATCACTTATTCCCTTTTTTTTTTCTTTTCTCTTCTGTGTGCTATTGTCCCTCACTGTGTGGCACTGAGCTAGGAAGGTTTTTGGTCTGACCTGGCTTGGTGTTCCTCACCATGGGGGAAAGAGAGCAGCACAACAGATTATTACAGAAACTTCACAGCATTCCTCTTCCCCCACTCTTGTTATTTATAGACATATTCTTTATATTATTGTCTTAAAGCCACAAATGGAGACATTATTAAAACAAAAAACAAGGATGCTACTTAAAAATTATTAATGTTGACTGGCATGAGTGTGATATTCAGAATAGAAGTACTTGGTATTCAGGCCATGCATGCACCAGGATGCTCTGAAAGGAGGCACTGCTGGGAGCAGCTCTGGACACTAATGAGCTACAGCTCAAGTGTAAAGATGCAGAATTGTTCCTGGGCTAATGTGTGCTGGGGAAGGAAGTTCATACAATGAAGAAGGTTCCTTTCCTGAAGGGGGAGGTGGAGTCTCTAACTTGCAATTTATATGGAGGAAACATTCCCAAAATTAGTGTCTGGCTTATGTAAATCTCTCATTCCCATGGCTTTCCCTCCTCTATACCACAAGACAGAGTTATCTGAAACAATAATTTATCTACAACTCAACTGTAGATTTGCTGAATCCTTCCTTAAATCATACATGCACATGCTTAGATTAATAAATTATTCCATTTACTTGCCAAAACTTATCAACTCTGTAATGATAAAAAAGGACAGAGACTAGAAAATAAGAGCTTAAAGAACCTGAAAATTGTTCCTAAGTTTTCTAACTGTTTGTAAGAAAGAATTTTTAATTCACAATAAAGGGTAAATTCTGTTCTTTTAATTATCAACATTTATCTCTGGGACAAGAACATCAGGTATATAATATAGAAGATTCTTTTAATATAGAGGACAGATGGCAACTTCACTCCTGGGACTTCCTTAGACTGCCCCAGAAAAAAAACTAACAAAACAACCAACAACCCAAAACAAAACCAACACCAAAACCCCCATAATTTTAAAAGGCTTTGAATATTCCCAGAGGAATGATAGTCTGGATATGGGGAAGCTGAACTGTCTTGTTTGCAAAGCAAATGATAAAATATTTGAGGACTATACAGAAACTCCTAGGGATGCCAATTTACAAAATTCACTTTAGATAATATCCACTTTAAATAATAGTTTCTTGTCATCTAAGAATAAAAATTTAGAGTTCACTCACACACTTTCAAGTTTCACTTGGTTATTTATACATAAATATTTTGAAACAAACCTTTTAGAAAACAGAATTATGTTAGCAGAATTTAAGATAGTACAACATATAAATGCTGCCTGGAAGCTAGGAATGCTGAGGAAAGGTGTTGCTTGTTTTGCAACATAAACTAACAAAACCAAAGCAGACTGCAGAATTCTTCAAAAAAACATTTCTGCCTGTCTAAAATCATACATGCATCCATATATGCATGTGACTTTTCATAGGCATGTTTCATACTTCATTTACAGGGTGTTAATTTCGTAAGCTGTGAATTCACATTTTCCCCTTGAGTGTTAATACTCTTTATGTCCTGCTGGGTAAGCAGCCAGAACCAAACTGGTGTTCTGAACTGTCCCCAACAAGATTTAATCTTCCTACACTTGGTTTTCAGCACAGTAAAACCATTTACTTTCAGAAATTTTAAATTTCTCATTAAACAATAAAAAAATAAACAAAAAACCAAACAAAATCAAAACCAAACAAAATCCAAAACAAAAACCAAACAAAAAAACAAAAACCAAACAAAATCAAAACCAAAGAAGTCTGAATAAAAGAAGAAATATCGTATTAGCTTAAGGAAACTGGAAGCTGCCCTTTTCGCAATGAAGTTGATTAAATATCCTGAAATTGCAGCGTAATGTGATTATTACTGAAGGTTTACACTTCCCTAAAAAATCCTGGAATCTACTTGACTAAATCAGGCTCATCTCCATTTCTGGTGCTTTGGGCCACAAACGATCATTTCTGCCTCTCCTGCTTTTCTTTACATTGGCTTAAAAACCACAAAGAAGTAAGTTTCTTTTTTTTTTTTTCTTAACCTTTTAAAGGTAAAGAATGAAATAATGCAAATATTTTTCCTCCTTGATTTTAGACCAAAGTTTCAAAACAGCAGTATTTTATATTGCAAGAAGTGTCCTTTAAATAATTAAAGGATTCGGCTCCTTCCCTAAGTTAAAAAATATATAGAACAAGCACAGCCATCAATACAGGATTTGCCCCTCTCTGAATTAATCCAATTATTCAAATGTCAGTTATAACTGTCAGAGAGCAGTTCCTTGGGCTGGACCAAACTGTTAAAAATTAAAACTGTTTTACCTCGTTTAGTCTCTCTGCCTTTTTAATGTAAAATCCATGGTCTTGACAAAAAGTTGTGGGATTTGACACCCAGTGCAACACAACCCTATTTCTGTCATACATGCATAATTCACTTTGGAAATTTGCACTTGCTTTAAAATATTACTAAAATATACATGTAACATATGCTAATTCAGCCGCACTGGCTTGCAAGCTCCAGCCACTAGGTTATATGTAAACTTTGCCAAGTGCATACACTGTACATAAAGGGATTATAAATGAAAGAAAAGATCACTGTCCCTAGCTCTCAGTTTCCAGCCTTGGCCAAACTGACAGCCCCAAATCCCAGCAACATCTAACATGCCCTTCCTGTGGAGAAGACAGCCTGTTCTCAGAGTCTTAATTACATCCCAGCTGACTGCCCAGCGTTGCCAAAATCAGGCAACAAACGATGCACCTTCACTTGCAATATGGTCTGCTAAACAGACTCCCAGTCACACAGAAAGAAACTTTCACAACAAGGAGAAATAAAGGGACGAGAGAGAGAGTGAGGGAGAGGGCAAGCGGCAACCCAGAGACAGCAGAATTCTCCTCGCAGACTCCTGGGGGAGCGCGAGCAGCGGCACGTAACAAACACGGCTATCCCTGGCTCCCGGCAGCCTCGCAGCCCAAGGTGCCTCATGCCAAGGACTGCTGTTCTCCAAGATGGGCCACTGTTCCTCAGACTGGCTAGATTAATGATTGCTAAGGAAGGCTAAGCAACCCCTCACTGCTCAGGCCATTATAATTACAGAAGAACAGCATGCCGCATTCTGCAATCGCAAATGGTATCATATGTTTTCCTGGCCGGCTTGCACGAGGAGCTTTATTTACACAGATGAAGTGTGAGAGGACGTGGATTTAAAGCAGAAGTATTTTTAAATTAGCAGAATTGTGTGGATTTGTGGATACCCACCAAATAAAGTTGCACCGAGATCTGGTTTAGTTTGCAGAGCTGTAAAGATCAAAGTCTCTGTGAGGGAAAATGCTCACCCATCCTCCCTGAGTCTCATGGTTATACAGAAAATACAGCATTGAAAAACTCCTATTCCCTTAATGAAATGAATTTGACCTTACAGACGTGCTAACAAAGCAGTTTCACTAGGACCACAAGACGTTTTAGAATCTGTAAAAAAAGAAACTTCCCTCTTACTAAATGTGCTAAGGAAATGTAGAGATTATTTCCTACTAATACAATGAATATTAATATCAAAATTACATTAATTAGATTCCAAAAGATGGATTCCATACTATTTTTCACAAAATTTTACTATATGCAAATATATAATTACATTCTAGAAATAGGAGAATTGCCCTATGATTTATAATTAATGTGCAACTTACAATAGTAAAAAATATTTTTGGGTAACTCCAAGTACCAAGGAATCCCTTCCACTGACAAAGCTTGGTAGCTCTATCTATAGATACACTTTTAAAATTTGTATCCTTCTCAAACACAGATTGGATGAACCAGACTAATACAACATTTATATCAAAAGATATCTAGTCTATTTAATATTTCTTCAATCTAATTCTGATTGTTCGAACTTGTATCTGATGGATCATCTTTCTCCAATATTTTTGTGAATTTTGTTTTTAAATCTATGAACCTGATTGTGGCAACCTTTCTAAAAGAAGATGGAGTAAAATAAACCCAAGAGGTCATCTTATACTGAGTAGATGACCACTCATAGGACTGTAAAGAAAATTGGCTTTTCAGTACAATAAATATCTAAAAAATTTTTCACTTGACAGTTCTACACACACAAGGACAAGTATTCTTCAGTGGCCACACAAAGGACTATACCCTGCAGGCTTTACAGCAATGTAGGAAATTCATAGTGCTCCTGAACCTTGCATTAAGCAGAGCTTTCTTTTACAGAGCCTGTGACACAGAGTTTAAGAAATAACAGAGGGTGAGGCTTTTTGCTTGCTTTAGTTGGTTAGTTTGGTTTTAAATACAGGCCTCTAGGAACTGAGAGAAAAACCTGCTCTGTACATATTTTTATACTCATAAAATACATTCCAGTTACCTCAAGAATACTAGTAATACAACAGACAACTATTAAAATAAAACTGCTAAAAAAACAAACATCACACACACACCACAGCCCCCCAAAATAGTGAATAAACATCTATGTGCAAACTACCCTACCAAAAGTACACCTGGCACTGAAGGATGATTTTGCTAGCTCACATTTAAATCTTGACAATATACTATTGGACACATATATCTTTTTTTCTTTTAATGACAAGGTGTCACATACTTTAAACTCCAGACCCACTGCTCTTTACACAACAGAGTAAAATAATTCAACACAATCCTATTACATCTTCTGAATGCCAAAATACCAGGGTTTTTTTTCCAGACTTCCCATAGCATAGAGCACAAGCTGGTGAATGAGTCAGCCTCAGAATAAGGTGCTGTGGAAGCTTGGAAGTGAATATTATCCATCGATCAACAGCTCCCACTGCTCACTGTGGCCCGCCAGGCTCAGGGGGAGCAGAGCACAAGCAGTGCTCCAAGTGGATGCAGTGGCTGCTTTCCTGCAAACTTCCATCCTGACAGCTGTGGAAGGCATTTTTATTGGATAGCTGCACAGGCAAGAACAGCGTGGGACTGCAATCCGCAATACATTGATACAGATTTGGTAAATATGTTGGATCTGTGGAATGTGAGGGTAAGAAAACATGTACATCAACCAAAAGAACTAATTTTCACAGAATTTATCTTGTAGATTACAATATATTATAATGGTATGAGTAAAAGGTTAAAATAGGAAATGGGAGGCAAAGGAAGGATGTCATAGAAACATTATCACAACATAGTAATAAAATTAAGGAAATAAATGTAGATTTATAACTGGCAAGTAAGTGTTTGCACTATTCCATATTCCAATGCCAGTGAAATATTTCTTGTATTCAGAGAAGACTTCTCACTATATAGACATTGGGATAGATACTATACAGAAGTTAGCAGATACATATTTTATTTAAATTTGTAAAGAAAGATGCATGTGTTTTAATCCATCTCTGCCTGTTGTTACTGATGCTCAGTATTTTGGTGCTGCAAAAGCTGATTTGTTGAACATCCTATTTCTGTGAATAGCCCTAAAGGCCTGGCTACAATGTGTGCTTAAAACAGGGTAAATTCAACTCAAAATATGATGGATTTTTATCAACTAAACAAGACAATAATTTATTTATTGGAAAAAGAAACAGAACCATTGGCTGAAGAGGCCACTAAACTTACTGCACTGTCCTTTTACAGCCACACATCTCTCACCTAAAACCACTGCTTAGGTGGGCACAGTGGGGACACCAAAGTTGCACTGGGGAGGCAAATTCCCAGACATTAAAAGATGTGAGGAATTAAGAAATTATTATGACCAGGAGAAAGACTGTGAGACTTTCCTGGAGATGCCTGTCTCTTCTGTAGACTGTGGAGATAAGCACACAGCTTTTGCTGAGTCACTCTTAAGTTCAGCATTAGTCTCTACTACAAAAACATAACAGAAAACATGAGCTGTATCCAAGCTTTTTCTGGCATGAACAGAATTGACACTGGAAATCCAAGCCTATATGACCAAATCCTATTCCAAAAAGAAAACAGACTGTATTTTTATTGGCCTCTGTTAGTTGTAAAGGACAGATAACACCTAGCAATCAGCAGAAGTTCTCTAGAACTCTATATGTGGTAGGAAGAGTGTTTGTGAATGGAAAAACACGTTCTTTAAAGCAAAATAAACTGCACCAGATACACTACCTGTCTACAAAAAAAGAGATGTGAACAAGGTAGTTCATGGTTCTCCACAACTTCCAGGACTAAAGTAAATGACAACATTGCTCCAGCCAGCAGATGCAAGGAGCCATTAAAAGCAAGCTAAAATATACTCTCTTATACAAGAAAGTTTACAGTAAAGCTTTCAAGTATTACTTAAAAGCCACAAAATAATATTTCTACTACTCATCTATCTAGAAGGGAACAAAGCTTGATCTTGTTTTAAAGAAACATTTTTTAAGGAAATAAATGACATTTAGCCACCTATGATTGACCATTTATATCATCACCCAAAGTCCTGAGCTCAGAAATTGCATCCACTGGTTCAGATCAACAAATTGCAGCCTCAGCATCTACTGGCATTATTATTTGATTTTAGCAGAAGGAAGTCAAAGTATCTTTAGGGTGGAAAGACTGTGTTCAGGTGCTTTAAAGAAATATCTTCCTTCCAACCCAACAAGGAAAACTATGCTGAAGCATGAACTACCAAATCTCCAAGCATTTATACCTTTACTAGTCCTTTACTAGTCCACTGTGCAGAAAAGTCAGAAAGTTTCAAAACATAACTCTCTGACTTGGAAATAAGGAGCTCAACCAAGTGATGAAGGCAGTGATGAACTGTCTTGTAAAGATCACTAGAAAAAAAGTAAAAGGTCACTAGGAATCAAAAGTTTTATAAATTATCACATGTAACGTAGAAGATTTTGAAATTAACAACATAACCTTGTAATCTGAGAGTTCCTAAAGAGGAGGAAGAGAAAATTATTAATAATAATAATTAGAACAGTAATATTTTGGCTTGCTGTGCCCTTTTAGATGATAAACAGTAAAGCTCCCATAGAAGCTTCACAACACTGGAAATACAGGGCTAAAAGTATGTTACAGAAGGTGGTGCAGAGCCTTGAGCTGACATGACAAATTTTGAAGCCATGGCAGCAGCTCTGCCTGTGGCCTGTGTGAGGTACACACCCTGCTAGATCTCTGCCCAGTTTGCGAATGAGAGAAGACTGAAATTTCTGCAGCTCACACATAGTTCTGCAGAAACAGAAACAGGACACTAATGTTGGGTTTTTTCCTTCCAGCAGAAAAAAATCATAGGAAGGAAGTAATACAGAAAGGCAGCTGAAGCAAAGCATTCCAATAAGAAATAGAAATAAGAACTTTTATGGTGTGAGGCTAATTAGCAATTGACTCAATTTCCAGAGAAATGGTAGATTTCCATTTCCCACTATCCTCAAACCAATGGACACCATTCTGAAAAATGTATTTAAACCCAAAGATAAACCACTGGGCTCAATACAGGGACAGCCAAGGGAAACACAACTCCTTAAAATCTACAGGAACTCAAACCAAATGGTCTAAATGGACTTAAAATCTGTGACAGAAAAAGAACATTGAACAAATAGAGAAGATGGAAAATAAACTACAAATCTTCCTTTAAAGTGTTTGTTCCTTCAAACAGAACTGAATTCTACCCTGTAATCTGAGCCCTTCTAATTCTACCAATGGCATGCAATTTTTTATGTGGTATTTGAAAACGTATTAAATTTTCAATCAAAGTATTTGTTAAATTAAGTGTAGATATAATCACAAAGGCAAAATTTATCTTCATTGCTAAATGGTAGAGACTTTAAAATGGCATTCCTTTCAGATGAAGGAAATACATCCTCTTACTACAATTTTCTATTACTGCAAACCTTGAATTCAGCTCTGAACATCCACTGAATTGTGCTTTTGAAGAATGCACAAGATGAATGTCATATTCACTCAGCATCCATAAATCAGCTTGAATAATTTAATACCTGTTGAAATTTTCTTCCAATTTATTACATGAAATAATAACATGAGAAGTAATTACAATAAAGAAAAAGTTCAGGTGCAACAGCGTTAGTTCAACATCTAGGATCAAGTGTCAGTGGAGATTAACAAATTTCATTCATTTTATCTCCAGCGCTGGAGACACGCAGCTCCCAGCTTTAATAGTCAGGAATGTCTGTTAGTTAAATGACTTTGTAAAGGCAGTCAAGTGAGGGCAGACAGCGACAGTTTAATTAGGGAGCTTGCTATAACTCTATCTGGAGCTGTAGGCACTGGACTAGAACAAGTGTAAAACTGACTCAATACTGACTAGCAACCCCTGCCCCCCCAGCCAACAAAAACCCTCCAACACAAAAAAACCCCAAGAAGATCCTTTTCATGGCAGGTTCTCTCATTTATTCTGGCGTCAGGTTGGCTACAGGTGAACAGGAGCAACGTAACCGCTGCAGCAGAAGAAAGGTGAGGTTAAGAGAGCAATCATTTATCTTGTATTGATTTCTGGACACTATGTCCTAGATACATTCCAAGATAGAATGACAGTTTTCTGTTTTGTGTCGGTAAGAGAAGAAAATGACTAGCACCAGTACCCATTGTTTTCCTATCATATTTCCTTTTAGAAACATGCCACACTTAGATTTTTATTCAGACAAGGAAATCCAAACAAGTTTATCACAGAAAAGGAGGGTTAGGGGATGGTTAATCAGCCATTTGTCTTTGCTGCTGGATAGCTGGGAGTCACAGGGTCAAAACTGAGCACAATTGGACCATTTGGTTTTATCTCAGGTAACCCTACATCTCTGGTAATTGAACCCATTTCACTCGGTCAGAGTTCCTGTCACTCATATTCAATGTCTGTCATTACTGAGAAATGCTTCATGACATATTACACTGACAGAACCACCACTGCAAGGCTAGAAAGAATCCCCAGGCACCAGAAGTAGAAGACAATGGAAGCTTCTTTCAGACCAGTGATGTTTAACATTTTATGTGCTGACATTGTGACTGTAACCACAATATAACGAAAGCCTAGCAAATGGAAGTTCAAAAAAATCCATAGTTTATCTGCTTCAGGGACTAGCAGGCAACATCAGAAATAAAATGAACTGGCAGCTCCAAGGTTCCTCGCACATAACACTAAATCTTTTGAAAAAACTGTATGTATAAACACACACTTAATTCTAGACCTCAAAACGACACTGATTTTATTTTGGATAGGCTTTACAACTACTACAACCTCCCTTAACTATGAGCATCCAAATCCTTTTCTTTCTGCTACTGCTTATTTACTTATAAGCTGCAAACAGTAACATGAGCACAACTTGCACACCTGTTTCACTGAAGATGATGGAAAACAGCAAAGCCTTTCTAACCTCTGAAACACTCCTGTACATAGAAATTCTAAATGCAAAAATGCCCGTTCCCCTCTCACTCCTCAGCTTTACAATTCTTACAAGTGATCCCCTAATTTATTTTCTCTGTAGATAGGTCACATCTACTTCACTTTGCTAGGTCATTGCTGCAGCATTTGACAGGCACACCACTCACCCCTGCCACACCTGAATTCATCAGATACATTCAAGCCAGCTTCTTTGGGCCACACAAATTATTTGCAGGATCTTTCTCAGGCTTCAAATCCTACAATTGTATTAACTGAACATCAACTTTCTATTAGCACATGGATTAGAATTGAGGGGTTGGAAAGTTGAATTGGGTGACAGGGGAAGGAAAAAAAAAGGCAAGAAAAGACATTGAAAATTTGATTGTCATCTTGATGGGTTTAGCTCAATTTTACCTTCTTAGAAGAATGTTGAAGAAGGGTATTAACAAATCATTTAACTGCATCTCTTCAAGTAACTGATGTGAAAATTGATTTCACCATTTTTAAAATTTCATTTTTAAGAACCACCTTTAAACTAAAAGTTACTAGATTTCAAAGACCCTTTGCCAAGTACCCAGCCCACATGTTAAGTCTGTATTAGCTACAACTGATAATTTGTAGTAATTTATTATACTGCTTAATGAGGTCCTGACCAACCAGGAGAGAGAAATAATTTCTTTTCATCCTGAATGCCCTGAACAAAAAATAAACAGGATTAAATTCTGCTCCCAAATTTGGTAGAAGCCCAGAATTTCAGCTGATATTATTATATTAAACACTTATTGCTTCAAGGCTGAAGCAATATCCAAAGGAACATCAATAATGTAAACAGTTAGATTCCATCCTAAGATTATAATGAATTTCACACAGAATAACGGAAAAATATCCCTAAACTAGATCTTTCATATTTTATTAAATCAATTTTGATTACTTTATAGGATTAAACCAAATTTTTGCACTGCTCTGATGCAGTATGTGAGTGAATATTTTAAATAAAGGGTTGCTTGGAATTCTGAGATCAATAAGGAACTTTAGCATTATTCACTATTAGCTACAGAAATTAGAATGGAAAAGATAAAGTCATCTTGAACTATGAAATTGCAGCATGAAGAGCTGAGAAGATACTGCCTGAAGTTCATAAAAGTTCTAATATCAAGGGCATTACTTCTAAAGCAACCATTATTTTCACTTTAGGAATAAACTGTATTTCATTGTGAAGTACAAAAAAATCTTAAATAGATTTAGAAACTACAATTCACAGCAGTAAAAGCAGTTAAGATGTCCAGTAAGAAATATATGACAAACAGTAGCACAATAATTCAGCCATTAATAAATCTGGCACAATAACCATTATCTTGTCATAAAGTAAGATAATATATCACCAATCCCTCCATGCTGGACTTTATACTGTATTTATATGCTAAAAGCCTTCTTAGAAGCAGATGCTTCAATTCAAAGCTCCAAAACCCCACTGATATGTACTGGTGCTATTCAGCTATTTCTCAATACTTCTATAGATAAAGCAGGTAGCAGGTTTGGGAGCACTGTGGCCAAAGAATCAAAATGAATGATATTCAGGTTATAGCTTAGCAGGGAAAAAAAGTGTTGCAACAATTTTTCTAATGCTGAAATACCATTTCACCAAATGTTCCTGTCAAGGCATGGTTTAATTACCTTGGCACCCACGCCACTTATAATCACCTGTCATTAGCAACAAGGCTTGCATCTGTTTACACGTCTGTCAGAAATGCCAGCCCAGCTCACATCTCAGGAAAACACAACTTTTGCTGGTGGCTTGACCCCAGATGTGGAAAGCTCACCATAAACTTACTTACAATCAGGGCAAAACATTTCACAAATTTCAGCTGTAAAGATACTACAATGTTTTTGCCATAATGCTTTCCCAGCATGGATTTTGTAAACATGAGGCTTCTCTCTTTTTCATTGTCATATGGATTGGCAATTTCATCTAGAAATTTCAAAATGTACAATAAGGTAGAATACATAGTTTAACCTATACTAAAAAGAACTTTCTGGAGGTACAGAGTAATTACACTGTTGCTCTGATTCTTAAGTTATTATAATTCAGAAGGACAGTTCTGAATGATATTCTGACAAACTCTCCTCACTAGAATGACTCCTTGTGTATCAATTCCACATACATACCTGAAAGTCAGGTGTGCAGCACATGTATGTTGGGTGGTAGGTCAGTAACATACTAAATTGAGGGGCAGAGTCTATTTTGATAGCTTTTATCATTTTAGGACTCAAACTCCTGAGGCAAAATAAATGTAGTTTCCATTTGTGTCCTGTGCAACTGGAACACTCACTCAAAGCTATTCTAGCTAGTTGGCAAATACCTTTAAAACAAGTAAATCACAAAAGCAATTTTATGGCTCAGTCCTGCAAATACTCTCTGCTGCAGTACTTGCTCTTTAAAAGCCCAGCAGGTCAGCTGCGAATCCAGAAGTGTTCTGAAGGATCAAAACTCTTAATAGGTGTCAGCACCCCAGGGCAATGCCCCACACAGAAGGGATGCACACCTGCCCTTTTCTTCATATAAGCACATGTATGGCACCCCAGGTGTCACTGCATTCTCACTCCTGCTTCAAGGACTGCAGACAGCTTTTTGTATACACTATTTCCAGCAAGTTAAAGGACCTTAAATTAAGTCCTTCAGCTGCTAAAGAGAGAAATTTTAGTGTACAATATTTTCACATCTTTATAATGCTGAAAATAAAAGCTTGCAGGTACTACAGAAACATGCAGCTATGGTGAATACTACAATTTAAATACACTTTCTATCCTTGTAAGACACATGAAACAAAGCCAAGAACTCTTTGGCTTTACATTCTAGTGAAATCCAAACTGTTCTGAAGGATTATAAATGGTTACTGTTTGTCTTGGCTCTTACCTATATCAGATTCAGACTGAAGAATCTTAGTGAATTATAAAGGATAAAGTGGATATTTCTAAATTACAAGACTGCAATTCCAGTGGCTCAGTGTATCAGTTTTCTGTTTCATCTAAGTTTGCTGTGGAGAAAATTGTGGTATCTGACAACAAAGGATCGAAAACATTTACTTTCATGAGCCAAAAGCTTCTTGCCTCAATTATTTTGAAGATTAAACCCCCACCCTCTCCAACCAAACAGATGAAGATCAGTTACATTTTGTTAATGACTCAAAGGGACATAGGCTACTAACAGAATAGTTAGAACAGGATTTAAAGAGCACACAATCAGAAAGGAATATGATTAAATTAATCCAATGCTGAGTTTTAATCCTGGAGCCACATCTATGTTTTTTATGTAACCTTTGATTTGTACCATTAAAAGTTCAGGGAAAGTGAGAGCTGCCATTGCCTCTTCTCTTTGATGGGGGGACATAACACTTAGGACTGACAGCCTATCACCACTGAAATACAGCAGCCTTTGTTTCCTTGGGGGTTTTTATGTGACATTAACAACTTGGCCAGATAGCCAGGCCAGGTTAGTGACATGTTAGCACTGCTCCCATCCAGAGAAGAAGGAGAATGCAGCATCTGTGAGTGCAGCACAGACCAGTAGTGCCAGCTTGTGTTTCACCCAGAGTCAATCACCAGGGCTGGATTAACCAGAGGACAGACAATCAGCACACATCAGAATGAAAACTCCTCCCTCTAGGCTTGTACCAAACTCATAACTGAATAAGCAACACCATAAGCACAACTTCAGCTGAAACACAAAGCTCACAGTACTATTAACACTGATTTCCTACAGTCACTACAGTTTGCTGAATGGTGAGAAAAATAATATTTGTGTGTTTGACAACCTGAAACCAGTTAGAAGTGTTCCAGAGACCAGGGTAACCAATGCTGAGGATCCCTGCTTTACAGAAACCCACACAAGTCAACCATGATTGCTTCCTCTGCTCAGCAATAACTGATTTCATAGAAAATCTGAAAATCAGAGTGCTTAGTACAGAACAGGACAGACCAGGATCATTTTAATGCCTAAACTGCACTATAAATTCTGTAGAATATGGACCATAAAGGATTCTTCCAAATGCTCCCTCTATCAGCACATGGTCAAAAACATGAACCAGGTCATTATTAATTTATTATAAATTACTCTTTATATTATACCCCCTCCTAATACATGATGAATATGACCAGACAAGATTAATTAAAAATCCAAAAATGGAAAAGAATGAGAACCAATGATGCAAAGATGGCAAGGCAAGGAGGAAGCAGAGAATAAAAATTTCTAGGGAAAAACCCAAGAACTTCCCCTTAGGGCCTTTGCTGAAAGCATTGAAATCCATAACAAAAATATGAAGAAGTTAAGCTGGTGGGTTTATTTTGGACTGAATGCCAAAGAGTTTTTGAGTAGCATTTCAAATATGACTGCTATTGTAACTGGTTAGACAGAGAACCTCACTGACTACTAATCATCAAAGACCATGTAAGTTATTCCATTTCTAGATTGTTTCTGTCTGAATGTGGCTCAGTTCCACCTACATAAACCTAGAGTTTCCTCCTTCCACTCCATTATTCAACAGCAATTACATTTGGGATGTTGTGGAAGAACCACTCAAAGTTCCAAGCCCTAATTTAAGGTGATACACAGCTACCTGGAGTTTATGGGTACTTCCTCCCATGAGATGCATTCAACCACAGGAAAAAAAAAATCCCTAACCTGTATTAATTGTAAAAGCACATTATGATTAAGCTCTGCACTGTCCTATAATTAAAATAATTATTACAAATAACTGTTCCCTAAAAGTAAGCTTGTGGATACGGATTTCAATTGTGAACCATCTGGTTGTAGTTTTCCACCTTCCAGCATGGGTGGTGATAGCAGTCATACACCCTAAAATGAAGTTTTCAATAGTTTTATCAATATACACAGCATTCAAGTAATGAACCCCAGAAGTCTCAGCTTCCTAAGATATTTCTGCATGGAAAAGACAGATGACTCCTGGAAGGCAAGCTAGCATTTCTGCAGCAAACATTACCCCAGTCTAGCACAGGACATAAAACTTGCCATTTGCACCATTAGGTTTGCCAGGACAAATGAGGGGCTGGGGGTGATGTATGGCACAGGAAGGCAACCACAGCTGTTGGCTTCTGCAGAGGAGGGCGTAGGTGCTCTGCACCTGAGTCTGCAAATATTTATTAAGCCCTTAACAGTGAGGTTGTGATGTTCAGAACAGCCACTGCTGAAAACCATTATCTATGGATAATTAACTATGTCAGGACACTGAGGTCCTAACATGAGGTCCTCATAATTCCCCACTAAGGGAAAGACAGTACAACATTATTATAATATATTAGTAATATTTAACAACAGGATCATACTATTTGTGTCTTAATAATGAAGGCTGAACACCATAGCTGGGTTTAAATTAATATTAGTTTCTGATAGTAAAGTTTAAGCCAAGCTTAGCAAATTCTCAGTTTGTGGTGCTACTAAGCAATGTGATACTGCAATACAAAATAACATCTAATTAGAAAATTATTTTACTTATAAATAAAGCATTTGTGTACTTGCAGGTTTAATTATTATTAATACATTCTTTCTATCATTTGCCAGAAGTCTAAACTTGTTGGGAGGACAAATGAAAAAAAAAAAAAAAGAAATTCCTATTTTTAACTTAACCAAAATAATTCACTTGAACTTTAGAAGCCCTTGCATTTTTTTCAACCAATTTTTAGAAACAGCTAGGAAAAAAAAATGTCATCACGCAATAAAAAGGTTTTTTGACACATGAAGACAAAAGCTTCAGGCCGTTTATTAAGACTACTTCCTACTGTGTTGGGCTTTGTTTTATCTCATAATTAAAATCACACCTGAGCTGGGCCATCTGTGAGAGTGTATTAAGTTTCTTACAAAACATGAAAATCCTTTCATTTTTTCCATACAAACGCCAATAAATCTTGTAGGGTTATTTTTTGTGTGTGACACAGAAAAATAATATGCTTAAATAAAGGCCAGGCTTTGAGCAAAAAAATGAGCAGGCAAACAAAATTATTTTTTTGTATTCATCTTCAACCTCCCCTCATACTAATTGATGTATTTTTAAAAATTGTACACCTAATTTTTATTTTTTTTTAATATTTGACAGCATGCTGTTTTCTTACAGTTTCTTTTGTAGGATAAAACTAAGAATTAGTAAAAATTGAAGAAAGAATTTTCCATATCAGGTAGCAATTATGAGTGTGCAGAAAAAGTCAGTCAACACCTTTTAAGATCCATCTACGTTAGCATGCTAATGCATATGCTAATAGATTCCAGTGAGAAAAAAGAGAAGTTACATATTTCATAAGCATAGGTACATCATAAAGTTCAAAGGGGAAGATTTTTTTCTTTTGCTGGATTTTTTTTGTTTGTTTTGGCCAGTATTTTGTTTGCTTTAAAATACTCTGATGAGATACCAAGAGGATTTCCTTGAACAGACAATGTACAGAGCAAGAAATTCTAAGTATAGACCAACTCCATCAATAGAATGTCTTCAACAAAATACTTCTGTCTGCAGTCACACTGAATGACAAGAGGACCTGAATTCATGCTAAAAGTCAGAGAAACACTTAGAGCTTGCTTTGAACATGTGAAAACTCACATTCATTATTTTATTGATATTGTTTCCAGCTGTTTTGCTTCAAAGAAACTATAAATGTTCTTTAAATGATCTTGTTTCATACTTCTGCTGAGTCAGGAACCAAATGCATACCAACATCTTGTTTCTTAATCATGTAACTTTGAATACACAAATAAATTTGCACAGTATTATGGCAGTCAAGCAATCCCACTCAAAGTTTTACACTTCTCAGCCAATGCAAATCCTAGAATGGCTGTCCTAGAGAAAAAACAGGTCAGAAGGCCCTAAAATAGCAGTGAAGAACAGTGATTCTCCATCTCAAGAGTCTAAAGAGCTAGGTATAGGAATATTTTGAAATAAAATATTATAAAATGTATTTCACACCAAAACATCCTATATTTGAGCACAATAAGAGAGAAGCAGTATTGATGACTTGTTTTCATAGGCAAACTGAACAAGCAAATGGTCAACAGCATTCAGCCTCCAATGGTTTCACTAGATTTAAACTGCACAAAGGCCTTCCCCCCATGCTACTTGAGCAAAAAATTAACCATTAACTAGCAGAAAATTATAACCACCATTCTCTTGTTTTTTACTAGAATAATAAAATCACAATTTCTTTATACATTTTGAATCCTAACTGGGAGCACCCCATAATGGAGGGTTTGCTTTGGCAATATTTATGGATAATCTCTGTTTACAGGCTGACATCCTACAGTGTAGGAGAGAATAACACACGTGACCAGGTAAAGCAACCACACATTAAATGAAATATATTCCAGCAACACCCAGAACTTCTTTCTCTTCTGTGGGAGACAAGGAAAGGATGACACCAAAAAGGAACTTTGTGAACAACACCTTTGGGTCTGCTCTTGAGGCAATCCTGTTTGTACACTTAGCCCAAGGCTCTGCCCATTGCAGCCCTTCCCTCTAAATAAACTAAACAAATAGAAATACAGAGTTCTTGTCAATTGAAACATAGTGGTTTCTTCTGGGAATAAACCAAAATGTGTGCAGTTGACTCTGAGAAAAGGATGGAACTCTAAAAAATATCACAAGGCACATTGACTGTAAATTCCAAGGGAAAAGAAATAAAGAACATACATTAGAAGTGTAGTGATTTTTAGGATCTAATGAGCCTTTTTTCCCCTTTTTAAACATATAATAAGTCTAATTTACAATGTCAGCACTATTTTGAAAATGTTTTCTTCCCTGTGTAATGAATAATCAAAAATAATTAAAACTGAATGAAGACTGTCAAAGCAAACAAACAATATAAATTTAGATGAATTATCCTACTGTTTTTCATTATTGTGTTTGTTCATTTTCTCCTCAATTGAATTCATAACATTTACTCATTCACAATGGGTCTGTACATTCACATCTGCACAGTGGTTGCCTATGGAAAAGTATCAGCTTTCAGTATTCCTTCTCATGTGCCCTCCCAGCTGTAAATGAGGTTAGGAAACAACACCATAAACACAGAAGCCCTTTCGAAAGGGAAAAGAGTGGAAGAATAAAAAGCCTTTCAGGAAATTTGATTTGCACTTGGGTTTTACTCTTAAAGGAACACCCAAAGCTTAACAGCATTTAAAACTATTGAAATACAAAATATTAAAGGAAGAGACAGCAGAATAAGGCATTTTATTCTATGGTAGTCTTGTGTTATTGCTCCAAAGAGCCGAATAAGGCATTATAGCAATAATAAAAGTGTATTACTAAAATATAAATAGCACTGAATGCCAATGTCATTGTTCTGAGCAATGGGCTGCTTTATTTTTATTATTTCCCCTCACTTTTATTTCTTTTTAAGAAATGAATGTTTGCAATTCCTTCAGAAAAAAAAAAAAAACAGGGCACACACACAGATGTCATAAATAATGCCCATATAAACCCATGCTAATTTATTTAATGTGAAACTCCAACACAAATTACTTAGCAGTGAAATTGCACCTCCTCTCATTGTGTATGCGAAATAAAGGCGAACAGATGTGCTCTTCCAGACCAAGCTATTGCTACAATTAAACCAACAGTCATTTTACAAACCAGCGAGCTATTTCATGTGCCTCTACAGTGCTAATCATCCTTTCTGCACCAGCCCAGCCCAACAGAACAGGGAGTTATTTATAGAGTTATCTATCTTGCACTTTGCAGATGATGCCTAACATTATGACAACAGTGAAAAGGTCTCCGTACCTGCCTACCTAAAACAAGTTTCTGTAAAGTAATGAATAGAGACAGCTTGGGGACTATCCACCTGCACTGCCTGCCTTTTACTGCCTGCAAAGTGAAACCACAAGGGACTGGCAGAAGGTACTTGTCTGACAGGGCCAGGACAGCCTTTCTCCTCAGTGACAGCCTGGGCCTCGCCTCTTAAACCTGACCCACCATAATTCCTTCACAATGCAGCAGCGAGGCAGCTGACAGTAGCAGCTGCACCTCCTAAGCGAGATGGATGGAATTTTCATAACTAGTTCCCCAAGTTACATTTTACCTTCAAGATAATTTATGAGCTGCTGTGGAGCCTTGAAGAGACAATATGCTTGCCATAAAATTAACTGTAACAGTCTTGTAGGTTATAATTAACACTGGGAGGGTAGCACCAACTGGATGAAACACATGGCATAATTGATGGTGAAACTGGAAATTAAGGAAGCTAACAATATCATTACTGTGCACATCACTTTAGTGAAACCTATGCTTTCCAGGGGTTAATTACAATCCCCTTCCAACGTACACACGCTGACGGGGAGTGGATGAGTGTCACAGCTAGGAGGAGGCAGGTTTGCTGGCAAGGCCACCTTGCACCTGGACTGATGTATATATTGTTTTTTTTTGCCTGGAAGAGATATACATGTCAAAGCAGCAGCACCAGCACCTGAACATCTGGCAGCAGGCACACTGTAGCTCAGAGATAGATGATTGCTCAAGCCTCATAGAATATTTCATTTTCACTGCAGCCAGCAGACTTAATGGCAAAGAAGAAAAAATCCTCTGTGAGATTTCACTTAATGACACACATTATTAATTTAAATGACTTGAGCAAAGAAAAACATTTTAACTTTATATTGCTGTAACTTAGCAGCAAATTAAGATTTTTTTTCATCAGTGTATTATCATTTCGGTTTATTACATTAGTCTTTAGAAACATGCAGAGCCATCTTTTTAGAATCTCACCTTTCAAGGGAATACTGAAGATGCAATGCTAGTGAGTTGGTTAATGAGAAATAATATTATAAACTGCTGCCATCTTTGGGAAGGTGAACATGCAATTCATGTGCCTGTATCCAAGACTATTCTCTAGACAAGGCTTAAAGAATCATTAGTGAAATGTATTTTTTTGAATCCTTCAAATTATTTCAATGAAACTTTTTTTTTTGTCCCTGGACAACATGCATGAAATTGTACAGATAAATGATGCAACAGTGTCACCTACAGGCAAGCAAAACAGTCAAAAACCTCCTCCAATATTGCACCCTCTTACCTGTCAAATCCTTCTCCTCCCCTGCTTTCCCCTCCTCCAACCTCCCCCTCAATCCCTAATAATACACACCTGGATTTGGGGATTATCCATATCTCAAAGTAGAAAAAAAGGGCAAATACCTAAAGTGCTTTCAGGATGGTCTAATATAAAATACTTAGATCTTTTAGGCAGTACACTGTGCCTTACAACAAACATGCTGTGCAGCCAGCAAGTCATCTGCACTGGAGTGGGGACTTGGATTGCTTCACCTCTCCTGATCACTTGCTCAAATTCTTGTTAACTAGCTGGTCAAAAATAATTCTGATAAAAATATTCTTTATATCTCAGGAAGACTAAATGCTGACATTATTAAATATGAGAAGACAAAAAAAAGAGAATATTGTGACTTGCCTAAAAACAACTTGCAAAAACTCATCCAAAAAACACCCTCCAGCATTATTTGGCACTAAATCCAATTCCAGCATATCATGGGCATAATTGATGGATCCATTCAGCTTACCCTTGCAGAAAAAGTAGAACACGCTCTTATTGGTAGGTCTTAGAATTCTTAGAGGTCTCATTTTCCAACAGAAGACTCTTTTCTCCTAATATTACTGCCCTCACTTAAACACTCAATAGACTTTTCTTGGCTTCTACCACAAACTCTGCATTTTGAGATCCTGTTTCTCATTTTTTTTTGATACTGTTCAAGGCACCTTTTTGTTTCAATTATTTCTTATATACCTGCATATCTCTAAAAGAGTTCTCAGTTGGCTGAGTTACTCAAGTAAGTTGCACAGAGTTATAATAGGATTTTCTTCTATTATTATTACATATGCTCTAAGCACTGTTCCCATTTGGGGCTGCTGTCATTTATCAAAATAAGACAAATAATATGAGAACAATTTATGTTCTGTAACAGGTCCCAAAGTTCTCTGTTTTTACAGAACCTCTTAAGCTTAAGAAATGCCAACTTCCCTTTTTAGCTATATTAAAACATCAGCGTAGTTCATAATTTAATAATTCCATAGCAATGATACATTAAGTATTAAAAATTCATACAAAATAAATGGAACAAATAATAGTAGCCAAATCAACCTCTTCAAATGCCCAAAAGATCTCATTAGCAGTGAAAATAAGCAAGTAAATCAAATCCTATTCTCTGTTTCATCTTATTTTCTCAGATTAGTTGATACATCTCCAAGCCACGCCTTGACCTCCTTGTGGACTGCACTTCCCTCTCACCAATCCTGTTAAGATTGCCCAGGAATTCACCCTCTCTCCCATCACATAAATATCTGCATGTGCTACCGTAACTTTAATGCAAGCAAACTGCAGAGCAATGCAACAGCCTGATCCTCTTTTTACCCACAGCAATCCCTGCCATTCACTGGCTCATCACCACCATGGCCTAGGCTGCTCAGAGCACTGACAGCACCTTGCTCAGTTGCAACATCCATTTAATTTTTGGCTGCTCCAGACGTGCCAGCAAGGGTAGCAATTAGTGTCAGTGTGGCAGTTGCTGTCTGTGATCCACACCTGCCTACCAGGGCTGGAGAACCCATGCATTTTACAGAGGCCATCAAACACAGACACCCAGTGGGAATCATCTCTGGCACTACCTACCTGAACCATATTTAAACTGCTGACCTCAAAACAAAAGGCTTTGTATTTCACTGCCAGTCCCTGGAGCCATCAAGTTACATATAGGTGGAAAAACTTTAATAACACAAGACTGACAGCCTTTAAGACCTAAGTCATGAACTTATGTAAGCATCTGCTCACTTACACTCATGGTAGGACAGGATCAGCACCATTTGGCTGGGTAAACAATTTAAGTTACCCTCTGTTTTGTCATCATTGGTAATGCATAGAGATTATTTCACACACCTCCAAATTAAATATTTAATTCAGCATTGTGACAGGTAAAGCTGCGACAACGATGGTACTAAAAGTCATTAACGTCCTGTTTGGATAAGGCTTTTATTTTTTTTCAGAAAAAAATTCTGTCTTCAGACTCTCTTAATTTTCAATGTCTAGTTTTAGACATAGTTTTGAGTTCACAATAAGTTTGCCAGTATTTAATGGATGTTACATACCATGACATTAGCACGTTTTGCTGAAGGCAAAGGAAAGAATAGATGGATGCTGCAGAATAAATAGACCTCAGTGTAAGTAAAATAAATATATGATAAATTTTCATTCACTGGACCACTCACACCTTATCCCTAGTTTGTAACACCAGGTCTTCATCTAATATGGGCAGCTAGAGAGCACATACTGTGTTCAGTAAAACACACTGAACTCTCACAGCCTTTCTCCTTTTCCCCTGCCTCTGGTAGACCATTCTCTCCTACAGAAAGGATGACAGCAGATGCTAATGCTACTTTGTGGTTCAACTGTCTGATGATGTGGCTAACACTTGGTCTCCACAGATTATAAATTTGTCACCTCTGTGATCTAGTCAATCTCCAGTACCCTGCAGCCTGGAAATGCAATAATCTCCATTTCCAGCATTCAGGTCTCCCAAAGGTAGTGAACAAATCATTGTCAAGCCACTGGAAAAACAACACTATCTATCTTTCTTGTACTGCAATTATGAAAGCTTACATAAATAAGGCAATGTCACCCATGCTGACTTTAAAAGCCTGTCCAAGTAAAACCAAACATAAAAATCATAAATAACTGAATAATCTCTGATAGAGTGGGAAAATTCTTTATCACATTTTTTTGGAAGATTTAATTGCACTATAAATAAGGACTAAATTTGTGTAATTTTCCAGTTTTGGAAGTGCCATTGAATTATTTGAAAAACTCATCTAGCACAAGAAAAACAAATCATTAAATCAAAAAAGAAATACATCAAAGCAGTTTAATTTGGTAGTTACTCAGGTAGAGGATGATGCATCTGTGTATGGATTTCAGCAGCGAAACATTAAAATGAAACTAAGATGATAAAGGAAACACTCAGAATAAACAATCCCTACAAAGTGCCTTAATGACAGAGTGACACAAACAAAAGCCACACACAGACACAGAGTAAAGTTCTGCAGCTTTTCTTAGCGTGCCCTATAATACAATTTGGTTTAGGTGGCTACACCATGTAAGTTTTTTTGCAGCATATATCTGTGTATAAAGTGACATCACAAGGTAAGAGGCAGGATTTTCTCTAAGCAGCCACAGCTTGTAAACACGTAGTATTTCCAAGGGTAAGGGGTCAAGACAGTTTCAAAGGAGCAGCTAAACAGCAGCATTTAATCAAGCTGCATTTCCATTGTTCTGAAGAGTACTTGTACTTATTGATCCCAAGCTTGGCTGCTTCAAAGACTCCTCCATACAAGGAACACAGGTGAAAGACAGAGGCAGAAAACAGGAAGGGTCACGAGGAGCAAAAGAAATCTGGCAACAAGCAACCGGAGAAAAGTCAAAGGTCAATCAAGGCAGCTGATGTCTAAACATAACTACAGCAGGAGACCTGACAACTTCATCCACGTTGCAGTGTTTCCTCCATTCATCTGAAAGCTGCAAGGTTGGTTTTCAGTCTGACTCAGAGCATCTTCCTGATTAACATACAGTATTCAGGATTACTCAGCCACAATTTACTTTCTGCATATTGTCTAAATATATCTTTGTACTGAAAACCTGGTTTACCTTACATGCTGGTGCTGAACAGTTTCATTTTCTTCTTTTAAGGCGTATTCACACACATACATCTAAATTATCAATGTCAAAGAATCCAAATATAATTTTCTCTTTTCTCCCCGTCATTTCCAAATAGGTAAATGAGAATTTTGGTGTATGCTCATTGCCAACTTACTGAGACCCATTGCCCAGGGGGGACAACTGTTACCCAAAAACACACTGGAGATCATACAGCTGTATGTACTGAGATCCTTACTAATATCAGAAACATGGATACTGGATTCCACAACATGGAAAACAAAAAGAATTCCGTCATTCTCATGTTACACTAAACAACCACAAGTCTTAAACAACACAAATACTTCCCCCCACTGCCTGACACACTTTAAGACCTCTGCAGGATGCAAAATCTTGGGAACTGGTGTAGCTCCTATTGTAGGATTTTCTGAAGAGTTCACATTATTTCACATACTTATCATCCAGTCAGGTGTGTGAGAGTTAAAAAAAATTTCCAATTTTCAACCAGTCTTTGAACTGGTATTATCACATTTGATTTGAAAAAGAGCATTCATGAGTTCCTGAAAATGCACAAAGCCTGTGACAGAAAGGAAACAAAAGCTCTGGTTTTGCCAAAGCCCATGTTTACTTCTCAACCCATCAACATTTCCTCTGCTACAGAGGAAACACGGCCCCTCTTTGCATCAACCTCCCTTTCTCCTACTGGAGCTAAAAAGAGTAAAATCCACCTCAATTACTCCTTAATTATGAGCTAAAATTCCAAGGTATAAGCAAGTTAGGCATAAGAAGAAAAAATGAACTTTTTCTTCAAAACAGAGAATAAAATATATAAAATCTTTCACTTTATATCTTATTTAACATGCACACTATTTTAGGCTCCACTCTAAGATTCTTCATTTTTCTTATTATAGAATTGAAGAGTGTCATCCAGATTAGGACTCAATTTCCTTGCTAGGTCCTTATAATTTATATTCCTATATAAAAATTGACATAAAAATCCAGATTTCACTGTTGAGAGCTAAGACTACCTCTACAGTATAAGTGCTTTTTGTAACTAGAAAAAAAATACATACCTTTAAATTGTTATATAAAATTGTGAGATCTAAGAAGGGGTTTGACAAAGGCAAAAAATGCTGAGGAATTATAGCTCACATCTGACTTGAAACCTGAAACTAACATGATTTGTCACAAGTAAGAGGTTCTTTTTCCGCTGCCATGCAAAATGCAAGAATATAAAAATTCTAGAAATACAGTGACCCAGTCTACAAAATATTATGGGTTATAGAATGACCCCATAAAAAGAGATTATCAAGTTATTGATTTTAACAAGATACAATCAATTAACACTTTTCTGCTGTTTATCTCATGAACCAGAAGAATTTTGTGATTACTTTTGTACAGATTATTTATTGAATGTTTATTCTGTTTTCACTATGTCAATTTGTCATTAGATGATTATTTAGAGAGAAGTTAAGATTTCAGAATTTGGATAAGTAGCACAACTATGAAAATTCAACAATCATAAATAATTTTATCAAAATTTCCACTTCATTATGTCTGTCTCCAAAACTTTACATTTTCCAGTATCTGGCTGAATTTCCCCTAAGAGAAATGGCAAATTTCACTGAGGGAAATCAGAGTGTGTGTTGTAATAAAACCATTTTGGACTAATACAGTTTTTCCATTTGAAAACCCTATACTTTAGCAATGGTTTAACTAACCATATTTTTTTCCTAGCACTCAATATTTTCAATGCAGTTAAACACTACCCTTTAAATTAATCTCTTGTTGATTTATTGAAGACAAATTAGTTTGGTTGTACATGTATGTCTATGAAAAATACAACAAAAACCTACTACCAATTAAGTGCAGTATGTCATGCAAGCATTAAAGACAATGCTATTATAACATGGTACAAGCTCTATTAGGAGAATAAGATCTACAATTTTATTTAACTATAGGCCAGCTCTGTCAGGCACTTCGTGATCAAGAAAAGTGCAACATTCTCTCTTGAAATTCAAGTACTTTGTCTTTTCCCCCTGTTTCTTTGTGATATAACAACTTTTCTGGTTCCAGTTAAAAAGGAAAATAAAAAATGTCAATAACATCATCAACAGAGAAAAATATTAAAGCCTTTTAAAAAATGAATCAGGTGCAGATATTGAACTGTACTTTCTCATCCTTTGTCTCACTTTTCAAATGATAATTTCTTCCACAGTCACCATTAAATCTTGATCTATTCCAGCTCTCTGTATGGGTCATTGATTCTAGATGTACCATGGTTATTTTTAAATGTTGCCCTTTCGTAGAGAAAAAGAGGGCTGTCTAGAGCCAGATGGGTAACTTCACACTTCATTTATCAAACCCAATGCATTAGACTCCACCCTCTCTTTCCCACTATTGCTGTTAAATTTCCATATAATTTGGTAACAATTTTCATTATCATACAGTGACCCTAAAAAGTCTATCCGAGTTTGCACGGTCAGTCCAAAATTCACAGCTGTTCCCTTCACCCTGTGTTTATTACAGTAGAATCTGAGGTTCCCCTCACTTTATAAGCTGAACAGTGACCTTCTGCAAGCAGAGGTCAAGAAGGGGTCAGTTCAAAGGGCTAGAGCAGCTCTTTAACAGCTATAACAACCTGTCCATCAGGCACTATCACGCAGTATAAACAAATCTGGGGCTTGGAAACTCTGGACCATTTCTGTTAACACTCAGACGACATTCACTGAGTCCTACCTGAAGTATTTTGGATCACTACCACTCAGAGAACAACTTGAATCCCTGGAAGACCTGCTCAGATACTTAAGATACTGATGACATCTTTGCATCACAAGTCTATGAAATGGTGAGTGCAACACTAAGCACACTGCCATGAGTTTTGGGCCGTGGAGCTGAAATAAAATCTTAAAAAGAGTCACTTCAGCTCATTAATAGGCAGAAACACTGGTACAACTTAAAGTAAATAACACAAGAATGTGCTTTAACTGAGTAGGTACATACCAGAAGAGTTCATATGCCTTTCTCTGGGAAAGGATAGATTTCCAAAAGTTCAGTCAGTTTGTGTTACCAGTTCCCAACATGGTTTTTTGTTAGGTTTTTTTTTGGGGGGGGGTTTGTTGTTTTGTTTTTTTTTTTTTTATTTCAGGTGTTAATGACACAAATAAAACACAGGAAAGAACAGAATGACTACATAACTCTACAAAGACCAAGTGCAGAGTGAAGTTTTCTGCCAGCTGCCCTCCCTTCATTGACCTAAATTTCTTGAAGTTGTACTGTTCATAATCTGCTCTCTAATGCACAATGTAAGGTAATTAGAGTCATCTGTATTTAACTTCCACAGGAAAAAAATTCTATTATCTAATCTAGCTGATCCCCTGATAGCCTGTTGAAAGTAAAGTACTGTAACCTATTGCCTGCCCTTTGACAAGTGCTAATTATTTCCTGTCCAAGCACATTTTTCTCATGTAATTCCAAAGTACACAATAGCCTGATCTCTAAAACATGGGCAGCCCTGCTCGTAGCACGGCGGACGTTTTATAACTTTCAGCGCCGTGTGCTCCATGGCTGCCACAGCCAGTGTTTCATTCCAGACACCGAGCTGAGGCTTTGATGGAGCCAAGTGAGGTGTATGGTAACAGCCTCTTTATGCAGATCATATGGATGAGACTCCCAGATAGGTCACTGGGATGGGAAACATCAAATAGAAAGAAAAAGGATTATGGATATTTAATACTCAAAGGACACTTTCTTTCGGAACTTTCAAGGCACAATGCTCTTGAAATTTTCTTTCAGGTGTTTAGTTTTAAGAAGGCCTGCACTTCATCTGCTTGTGCCTCTGCCACCCCCAAGAGCTGCAGCTTTGCTGTGTCAGAGGCTGGGCTACGTCTCCAGCTGCAGCCCTGGCTCCAGCCCCGGAGCTCCCTGTGAGCAGCAAGTGGGGCCAGGCACACTGAAACCCACAGCTCTTCGCAATTACTCACTGCTGCCATGATTGCTGACGACTCTGTGCATTAGGAAATCACTGTCAGACAAAATGAACGCTAAAAAGGTATTCCACTCATTAGAAGCTTTCTATTCTGTTTCATAACAAACGTGCATTCGTCCCAAGGAAAAGCTTTAAGTGATTTCCTCTGTTTCCAACATAGCTAAAACATTTGCATTATTTAGTAAGCATGGTGATAGGAGGCAAAAAAACAAATAAACACGCCCCCAAAAATAAAAAAATCCCAAAAACCCCCCAACCAATTGAAAAAAAACCCAATAATTGAAATATAATTGAAAAAATTATAAAAAACCCAACAAAGCCACCATAAAAAAAATCCCTTAAATTGTTCAAGAAGTAAAACGTAAATCCCACATGATAGTATGGAAAAAGTATGGAAAATATTTTAGAGCCAGCTTACTCTGAAATCTTAAAAAAGTAGCACACATTCCATACTCACTGGAACACAAGCTTATTAAGTCAAACATATCATTTGTAAAATTATTATGTGTAATTATGTTCAATTTTTATCTAATGTTTCTAAAATGTTTCAGCTTCATTTGCTGTAATTATTTGGAGCAGAAAAGATACCCAAGTGTCAGACCCAAAATCTACAGGTAACATTTTAAAAGCAATCTCAGAGTCTTCAGGAACTACACCATTAAAATACAAGAGATGTCCCCTAACTTTAATTAGTGCAGGTAAAAAAAATCATGCCAGTTAAATGCTAAATTTAATTAACAAAAATCTGATTTAAAAATACTTTGACTAAAACCTGTATTTAATTGTAACTAGGAACAACTGGTTTTAAATAAAAGCGGTATATTTGGCAGAAAAATTTCATAGACTGCTAGATATTTTATATAAATATCAAATAAGAAAATAATAGATTACAAAATTAGTATAAACATATGGATTTTAGACATTGGTGTGAACATCAACTCATTTAGCAGGCTAAGAGAAGGACAAGGTGGAACACAGTGGAAATTCTCTTTCATTCACCTGTTTCTGAACAAACTAAAAGTATGGCGTATCTGGTGCCTCTGAAATGCACTCAGCTGATTACATTCCAGCAACACAAACCTTCCCAAACACAAACATGAACAATTTTTAGACACTGCTGATAGCACCTCCTGGTCCATGGCAGGGAGCTCTCTTTAAGGACTCGGGTACAGTAAAACAGCCCCAGGACACGACCGCCAGCCCTTCGTACACGTGCGCCCATCTCACCCAACACCATCCAGTAACTCCAGCAGGACACCACAGGGAAACGGGGGTGGCACGAGCCAAGAAGTGCAGTTTTAGCAGAGCATTCCAGCAAAGAGCATGGCTCATATTGTCAGAAATAGGTGGAAAACCTGTGGGCATTTTAAGTGGTACCACTCCTCAGATCTGAGTGCTGCCTACCAAGCTGTTAGCAGGTTAGCAGTAGCCTGTACTGTACTAGTAACAGAGCAGTCTACCCCACAGAAACATGGACTATCCCATTCAAGGAATTACTGTGTCAACAATGAAAATTTAATTTTTTTTTTTAAGTCACTTTTCCCCACTGAAGGGGATTTATAGGAATACTTCTCACCTTGCTGTCCATTCTTTACGCAGCTTTTGTCTCTCCTTAAGCAGGAGCAGGAAGCAGCTGACGGTTTCGTTCCTTTGTTCCTCAATTTGTTGCTCTTTTCTCACCTCAGAGAGGACCAGACTTGTCTTAAAGGGAGGAAACACATAAAAATTATAATCTAGAAATAGGAAACAATGTGTAAAATTAATAAAAAGCCCATAAGCAAATAAGGACAGTAAATCAATAGCTTTTTTTATTACAGTTCCACTGCTGACAAATCAATACAGTAAATGATGGTTAGAAATGGCCACCATATATTTGGTATTTAATCAATATACATGGCACATAAGGTAAACCTTAAAATCTCATTGCCTTAAGTATCACACTAAGACACTCTGCATTCTAGCCCACATTTTCTTGAGGCATAGTTATTCTCTAAATATTATCTTGTATCAAATATCAGAAGTATTTTCCTCAATGTAGCATTTGTTTGGGGGACTTCACCCTCCCCTTTGCTTCTTGGTAAAGCTGTTGAAGAAAATACCTGTTTGTACTATATGCGCTGAATGGAATTTCTGCTGATGTCCACATGTTCTCTTTATCATTAAATACTTCAAATAAACAAGTAATAAAGTCTTTTCGTATATGGAATAAATTAAAAAACTGCTCAAAAATATACATGTATACACGCAATGGATTTAAATAATCTGTGAAGCAAGATGGCCCTCAGTCTCTGCAGATCAAGCGTTACTGGCCTTCCCAAACATTGTGCTGACAGTTAATGCTGATGAAAGAGAACTGGGGATGTTCTTATCACCCTTCAGCCTCCCACCAAGCTAACTCCAGCTCCCTCACTCCATCTTTTCCTACTCACTCCTGCACCATTGTTCCACTTCTTTCCCTGCACTTCCCCATGTCTGCCAAGCTGGGAGGAAATGGCTGATGCTCCGCTACCAGCCAGTCCTGTATCCACCAGTGCCCACGTGCTCCTCCATGTGCAGAAGTGCCTCCATGGCAGAGACTGAGAGTCTTTTCCTGAAGTGAAGATGTTATGTTGCCTTTTTCACCTTACCCAGCCTCCAATAGACATGGAATTATTTTTTTATATTCTAACTTCCATGTCACATGTTCTGCAAACGTATAAAAGCACCTAAATGTTTTTGGGAAGGATGACAGAACAGATGGAATTCTTGCACAAACCTGTTTTCTTTCCACAGAAAAGGAGGCAAAAAAAAAAAAGTTTCTGACCTGAGAAGTTGTGCATGTGAGTTTGAAAACACAACAAACAAAACCAAGAGCTGCAATTCCTATTCCCAGCACAATCTGCCTCATTGGAACAATGTAACAAAACACACGGCATTTCGCCTCCTCCTCAACATAACATACCCATTGCATTCTGTCCTCCCTAACTAAAATTCCTCTGGGAATTCTGTGAGAGAAACTGCTATAATCTCCAGTTTGTGAAAACAGAGATCTATCCTCTTTCTGGTAAGTTTTTGTTTTTTTTCCACAAGAAATGGTAACACACAGATAATACATTTCTTAAGCTATGTAAAGTAGGAGTAGCAATGTTACTGCTATGGTCATTCCAAGAGAGAAGCATGAGGGTCCACAGAGACAGAAAATAACTTTATTGCACCGGCATCACAAGTGAAGAACAAAAAGCATCTTTCTCCCCACCTCCCAGCTCTACCAGTTGGCCTACCAAAAGGCATCAGCCCATCATATGGGACTTAAACATCAAAAAGAACGTTTTCTTGTAAAAACCCCAAATGTTCAAAACTGCCTGTACAGATCACATTCTTGACCCTGCTTTGACATTACAAAGCAAACAAAAAGCCAGAGAGCATTTTCAGATAAGGATTCCATGACATGGGTTTCCCTTGCACTGACCTACAACATCTTTTCCACAAGCTCCAATATCCGCCAACTTCAACAATCCCGACCTTAGAGCCTCAATTCCATCAGCTGCACAGTTTGAAGCATGATTTGATAGAGGACTTCAGCAAGTGAAACACACTCACATGAGCTAATGTACATTCTTTAATGGAAAATTAAAGAAATTTTTGGAGTGAAAATTAACACTCCTTGTCATTCACAATAAATACACCTACTAAGGCTTTAACTTTTATATTTATCATGTACAAGACTTGAAAGAGAACTACAACCAGAGTTTACCCCTGTATTATAGGATGATCAGACTGTAGCCATACAGCAAGGCCACAGTCCACCAAGATTTCCCTTTCAAAATGTTTGGATGGCCATTTGATTCACAGAGGGACAGGAAAATCCACTGGTGATGGTGAGATGTCTGCTTCTCCCCAAAACTTCAGCAAAGTCCCAAGTTTAATGATGCCATGCCTCACAAAGCTAAAAGTACAGTTATTTGCTGCAACAAACATCAAGATCTCCTAAATAAATGATTTACAAAGTGCAGAGCATGGAAAACTGGGAGGTCCTACAGAATTTTCAGTTAAAATCCGATGAAAAGATTATGTCAATGGAGTATTATCAGTCAGAGATGGGTGATCACTTCTCCAAGTATTCACAGTCACACTGTATGTGATATGGTATGAATTCTGTTGACCTGGTCAAATTGCAAGTTTGGTCCTGAGTTTCATTAAGTAAAGTCCCCTCCATCTACAGAAACATCATAATTCCAGAAACTGAACATAATTTATTTTTTCCTGAGAATATAATTATATTGTTCCAGCCTTCTGTTAACACCTTTCATTTATGTGGTGATGTACATGGCTCAAGTCAAACGCATAGTTTGACACTGACATCATAAACGCTTCTTTATTGAGCCCTGTGAGTACAGTCACAGCTACCTGGAGGGTGAAATAGTATTATTAAGCAACATACAACAACAATACATAGCAATTTAACTGATTTACTTGTTTTCTAACAGTGCTGAAAGGGCAGAAAGGTCACCTGGAATGCCAGTGCAGGGCTTGATGTGTAGCTTTTATAGAGGCATTTCTTAATAACTTGCTATTCTTATAATGGCAATAAAAATCTTGAATTGTAACAAATAAAGTATCATTCTGGGTAAATAATATTATAAAGCATGTTCCTTTGAAAGTTGTCTTTTCCATGTAACTTGGTTTTAGGTTTATTTTTTACAAGGGGATTCAATATATACTTCAACTGATAAAGGTCAAGGGTTCAAGAAACTCGGTCAAAGATGTTATCAGCTGGGAAAGCCATTTCCTCACATCAACACTGATAAAAACCCATCAGAAACCCGGCTGATACAAGCCCTGCTCCAAAGAGCAGGAATGACCTTCTTTTGAACATCACTGCAGTTGCACATCCCATCAAAGAAAATCTGATCTTGTGTCTCAGTTCTTTTAATGACAGATAATTGCCTGCAGAGGCCCCCTTTGCCCAATGCTGAGTGAAGCCTTCACAATTCTGAGCTGGACTCAGCACTGACTCAGGGGTTTTCAGCACACTTGGGACTGCAGGACAGTAGAGTAAATAAACAATGCAACCAGCCCTACAGCCTGTCTTATCTCATCCTTGTGTTCACAGAGATTCTTGAGGGTGGTAATGTTTACAAACTGGTGAAACTTTCTTTCTTCTGCTTCCTGAGCTGTCAAAAAACATATCCTGGACAACCTAAGCAAGGAGATTACACAAATTGCTTATCACTTGTGGGAAGCAACTCCTTGTCTCATTGGCCAGCATACCTCTTTAATAAGCAATACTGCTAGTATTTTCAGTAAATCTTACCCAATTCTCCTTACAGATCTATTAGTGCATTTAGGGCTTTCCTTGTAAAACCCAAATGGCACAAGTCATAAAAACACACAACTCACCTCTCAAAAAGCCTAAAGCTATGTACACACACACACACGTGTATGTATGTACACATGTATCAGCAGCAACTCCAGCCTTTTACATTAAACATAGTATTTAGGAAACTGTACTCTTTGCCTTCTTCCTGGTACAGCAACAGAACTAAATTTAGGCATATCAGGCAAGAGCCATCAGAGCATCTTCTCTGGCTACGTAAGAAAGGAAGGTTCTAAGATCAGATTTCGAGAGACCTACACCCTATTTCTCTCATTATCATCGACAACCTATATCAGTGCCAGAGGACTGAATAAAAGCTGTTATAACCAAGTCTTTCTGTTCACCCAGGATATACACACAAAATTAGATAACAAAGCCAATCTAGGTATTGTAATGGGTTTACAATATTTTTCCTTAGATACGCAGCAGAAGGAACTGTGTTTTAACATCCATAGGCCACTAGCCTGTTAAACTGTGTGTCCTGGGTGAATATCACAACATGCCTACAGACAAGCAAGAAAAACCAACATCTAAACACTCCAAACCCCACACTGGTACATTTTCAATCTTATAAAGCTAGATTTTTTCCTTCCTTTGTTACAGACCTCATGAGGAGTCAGACGTAAGGTTAGAAACACTGTATGACTGGAGACATGAAGCTTAGCGTTCTGTCAAACAAATTAGCCTTCAGTCTGAACTAAAGTGGCACTTGGGACAGTTTGCCTCTTGGTCTTACTTTGTTGGGTCAACAAATCAGATTTTTCACTCCAAGTTAAGATTTAATTTACTCACCACCAGTTTAAATAGGATAAAGTTCTGAATCTTTACCAACCACTTCTACTTTAACATAGCAGTCATCTCTAAAAAAATTATAACTAATACAGAAAGGGAAAAAAAGGAAAAAAATCTGTAAACAGGGCTAAAATGTTATTCTGTATTTTCCCTATTATTTTTCTCATTTTATTTGCTTTCAGTGAAAGAAGTTTCCTGACGAAATTCTATGAAACTAGAACATGGTCCCTTTTAGAGGGGAGGGAAGAAGAACCTGAAATCTATTAGGCCACGTTAATTTAACATGTTGTAACTCCTCCATGTAAAAAAAGCTAGTAATTGATTACAAAACCCTGCTCATTTCTTCCCTACTTTTAAAATTTCTACTTAAAATACGAGCAAATGTGCCCATGTTCATTGATACAATGGAAACAGCCAGCATGGTTTAAGTTATCACCCGGTAATTTGGGCACATTAAACCCAATTCTCTGCCTTTTGTTTATTAATTCACTATGCCAGATATCACAGTTTCACTCAGCAACCCTCATGTTCTGGATGATATTGAAAAATGAGTCATGTTTGTCAAAGAAAGTTAAAAAAAAAAAAAGGTAAAGAGGAAAAAAGTGTTGTTTATAGAAGCCAGCTGCTCTGGCTTCGGCGCCAGCAGCTCCTCATCCTGCTATTTTACACTCGCAACCCCCACTGCCCCCACTGGCACAGGTACAACTAAATGTTGACTTCAATGCTTCAGAGAGCACTCAACTGATTCTGTACATGATTAATTGCCAAAGACATGGCTGACCATATGGAACAGAGAAAGCATCAAGTAATTCATACTTCTGTATATGATCATTTGGCCCCTGTTGTTTTAATGTACAGGAAAGAGCTAGTATAGCACAGACCTGGTGTCTTGCCCTTGACAGCCCATTAAGAAATCTCAAAGCACCTAGTTGAAGTTATGCTGTTGGCTTTTCAATAGCAGCCTAATAAAACAGAAGCAAAGCTTTCCAACTAGTCTTAAATCTTTCACATACAGTACATTAACCACTGCTGCTACAACAACTGGTTTCTTATGATAGGAAATGGGATTTGATTTCTAGCCTCTGCATACTTACTGAAAGCCTTTTTCTGACCTTTGGAGGGTTTACAAAATCATTGTTCGTTTTTCCTGCCATTTTCCCAGTTTCTTGCCATGGTGATCCTAATGGATTTGTTTAAGGTTCAGTACATTCTACTCTTACTAGCTGTTATATGCAAACTGTGCAATGAAGGTAGGCTCATAGGAACTGAAAGAAAAGAAATTATTATTAACTATTTTCTTTCTGAGATTCAGAGAAGTCACTGCAACATCTAAAACAATTTCTTTTTAAGGAGCCTATAAAACAAAACAAAAAATTCCTCAAAAGAAACAATATACTAGCATGTGCTTTCTTTTATCAGACTGGAGACAAATCATCAAATTTCATTTGAGAAGGAAGGACAATTTATTTTAAAGCTGTAGCATTCTAAAGGATTTCTGACATAGACCTCAAGAAAAGAAAAAGGTGCAGACTTGGAATATATGTCAGTATCATTAACTGCTCTATATTAGTTTTATCTACTGTTAACATCTTTTCAGTCATATGCAGTCAAAGAAAAAACATTTAAATAATGTTTCCCTGTCAAAGCTCTTAGGATGACAGTGCTAAAAAGTTAATCCCCATCCTCACAGATCTTCTGGCAGTTTTGACGTACGTTGGCAAGGATGCATTTGCTGGCACCTTCCAATAGAAAATATTTACATGGAGTTTTCTTGTCTAAAGGATTTTCTAGCTGAGTAAATAATCCTCATGGTCTGAAGCATCTTATATGGGAAATTCTAATCATTGGACATTCATCAGTGGTAATTTCCCAGGCTGAGAATTCAGATAACACTATTAATACTCCAACAAAACACATGAATAATCTGCAAGCCAACACAAAACTCCCTAACTGTTCTCGTTATTGATTGAGAACTTTCAACATAACATCACGGGGTTTAAGACAAACCTTACGTGTGGTTTTAAATAAAATATAAAGAATAGAGAATTTTACAAAAGAAACGTCATTTCTGTAGCATAAAAGGAATGGAAACTCCAGTTGCTGGTGTGAAACCATCGCCACAAAGATTATACATTCTCCCCTACCATTATATTCAGTGGTGCACATCAAAACTAAACATGTACATAACCCAATTATAGAGCAGAATGCTTAAAGTCAGACATATGCTTAAGCTCTGTATACAAGTCGACATGCATTAAAATGTAGGCAGCCCTGCCTGGCTTTGAGGTATTCACTGCTGACAACAAAGGATGAATACCTGACTTGATAGATGAGTAGTTTGACCTAGAAAAACCTACAGCGAGTAGATCACTTCGACATTTCCAAAGAAACTGCAGGTTTTGTCTGCACTAGAAAGTTGTTCCATTTATCTATACCTGTGGAGCTAAAGCAGTACATTTTCTAGCTATATGAGTTTAAAAGTCATAAATTAAACTAGGTTGAGCTAATTTGGAAACAAGCATTACTTTTAGGCCTATATAAGAATATTTATACCAGGGTCTTGAACCATATATTTAGGAAAAAGGAATCCAAACAGAAGTAATGCCCAAGTAATTTTTGGTTACTCTGGCATGCCACAACTGAATGAATTTCCAATTGAGAGAAAAAAAAAATTATTTTTACTGGATGATTTAAGCAGTTATGATGAGTCTCTGTGAGATTTTCAATACGTAGTTACAAACTAAAAAATGTAAAAAGATCAACACTTTCAAGTATTTTTGCTGCATTAATTGGTTTGACAGTGTTCGAAAGGTGAAGTATATGCCACCTCACCATGGTGTCTTATATCTTCACCATGGAAGAGCAACCAAACCACTTAAGATACTTGGAATAAGAGTGGCTTAGCATCTTCAGATGTATGGGTGACTGAAAGGTTACCCTACAGCCACATTCTCCCAGAGCATGGCCCCTCCACCTCTGAATCATCAATAGCACAAAGACTAGGCAGGCCTAGCATGCATAGTGGATTATATGAAGTGTAAAACATTGTGGGGAAAAAGCTTTTGAAAGAAGTCAGGAAAAAGAAATCACACTTGCAAGAAGATCCAGCTGACAGGCCAGTCCCTAACAAGTGAATATGTTTGAGAACATTGTGAATGCAAGAAAAGAACACATCTTTTGTTTCCAAACCTACAGTGTCTTTACCCCAACTGTTGCCTGCATGGTTGAACATATGTTTTCTGAACAAGAACTGAAGCAGAAAGTGTTCTTTGTTGTAATTCACTCCTTTGTATACACCTCCCTTTTTCCATCTTGGTCACATGCAAACAGTAGCTACACCAAACACTTGAGTTCTGAAGGACTGCACAGCAGTGTATGCTTCAGTGATTATCTGCTATTGCTGAAATCAGTTGAGCTAAGATGCACTACAAGACTCACTTGGCTAATCTGCACTCTGGACAGCTTAGATTTTGCAGTGCTGAATCACACTGAGTACAACCTGCACATGCTCACTCAGCCAGCACTCTGAATTTTCATCATCAACAATTATGTGCAGTACTAATAAGCGCTGAAGAATTGTACAACAAATGATTTTATGCATTCAGAAGAACTCAAAAAGTAGCCAGTAATTTTCTTAGCATCTCAAAATTAACATCATCAACTATTATGAATAATTTTGGGTGGAGGAGAGATGAGAGGAAAATATGATGGGCTTCAAAGCCAGAAGTAGGTAATACTATCTCACAGGCACTGAACTGTAGTTCAAATTAAATACTCATATAATTTTACTGATTCTAATGAAATAATTCAAGAGGTGAGGCATTGCTTTGACTACACTGAAGCCCTAATACTCTAAACTACATACCAGCTTCTCTTAAAATATTTATAGATGCAAACTTCTACCAAAATCTCTGAACTAAATCTGTGCTCTTTGTAGGACTCAAAATGCAAACTGGAATCTCTAAAGGTAACAGTAATAGTCACCAACAACAATTTTAAACACACACAAGCTACAAAGATAAATGGAGAGCAGTGAATGCTAGTGTCTGAAATCACGATTATATTTTTATTTTTTAGTGTTTAATTATATGTCACATTACTGATTTTCTTGAACAGCCCATCTCAATATCTATTTAGTATGGAAAAGCCTAGAATATAGCATTTTCCTCCCATCACTGAAGCCACTACCTGTTGCCATCAAGCTACTTACTGCCTTAGTCACAATACCTTTTAACACACTGTCTAAAATATAGTGGTGCAGAAATTTGAAGTGTATTTCCAATGTCATTAGTTTTATTAAAATCATTTAAAACAGAAAGTCAAGTTACAGAATGGGTTAAACACTGCAGAATGAAGAAGCTGCAAGCCACAATCAAATGTAACAGCAAGCCACGTGTCCAGAAGTGCCTGTGGGCATGCTTTGTCTAAGACACATGCCACAGCAGAATAGCAATTTAGTACATATGCAAGATAACCACATACAGCTGAATCATATCTTCAAACGACATAAGGGGTTCAATACCATCCTCACAGCACTAAAGGCACCAGGTCTGTGGATATCCCTCTGAGAATGGGATTCTCACCATGCTTTTTCAAAAATGAGGTTTTGTCACACTTGGCTCAAGTAACAACTTCATTACCCCCAGTGACACCACAGCACACCATTGTGAAGATTTAAAATTCATAATCATTTAAGTGCAGTAGTGATACCAGCTGTCATGGCAAAACAGACAGAAAGAGAACTGAGAGCACACTGCTGGGAAGAACACAGGAAATAAAACAAAAACAGAGCCTGCTGCACTGCATGTATTTAATGTATGGGGAATATGACATGGCCAAGCAGCAAGGAGAACAACACCAGACATTGCTTGTAGTTGATGACAACAGCATTAGGAAATACACTTTTTTGGAAGCTATGATCCTTGTTCCTCAACAGAAAACTAGGCTGATTTCAGTGCCCCATTCTCCTCCAGTTTTGTTACAGCCCATAACTATATTTGACATCAAACCATGGCCTAGGTACTTCACATCCTGGCCATGAAAATGCTGATTATGTGCAGTGTAAAATGTACAACAAATGCATGTACTACCAAATTTTAAAAATGGTGGAGCTGACAAAGGAGAGCAAACAGAAAAGTCTACTGACTTAACTTACTTCAAACAGTTGCCCAAAATATGTACCATCACTAGTTTGAATTCAGTACTCACACTAAATACAGATTCCTCCTGAAAGAGCAAGGCAAGTACTTACTCTTAATTCTCTTGCATTCAGAGCATGTTCAGGAATAAAGTTTTGCACATGTCATTCTGACTAATTAGAGCATAAAACTACATAAACCTGTAATATATATATGCCCCTTATATATGGACACTAATTTTCTATTACAAGTTATAAAGGGGAATATATCTTACTAGTACATAAAGACAACACAAATGTTACAAGAAAAAAGATAATTGCAAAATTACAATGTTGAACTATAGTTAATAAGTTAGATCAAACTTTACATCCTGTAGGCTCAAAAGAAAACTACACTTTTACTTTCCAGAATTCAGAAAATAAAAAAAATACACAAACCACAGGTCCTCCTAAACTAAAGAATACTAAAACTCCATCTAATCTTATATGTGTAAACCTATGTTTGCTGTATTGTATTCACACCAGGATACCAAACACCCAGAGTAACCGTTTAATCACATTCCAGTTAATTTCAGGGCAGCATCATGGATCTGGAGCATTAACCCAAGGAACACTCAGGCACACCTCACCCCTTCCAAGGACACATCAACTCCCACTGAGGTTCTCATCCTCAGCTGCCAACTTCCATTCTGCCAGGAGCTCACTAACATATATTGCTATTTATTTCTCTTCTGAATGCAGTGTATCTGCAAAAGCTACACTTGATAAGGCTGTTAATGCCAACTGAAGGCAGCTATTGATTAGTCTGATTGAGCTGTGTTCCAGTAAAACATCACTGAAGAATAAGATTGAATGCCCAACTATTTGAAAATTTCACTACATCAAAAATAAATTATGCAGACAATTTTCATTAATATGACAGCATTCAATCAGGGAAAATAAACTTTAGTAACCTGATTCAAGTGCCAAACAAAGAAAACAAACAGTGTGATCACCAGATCAAACATACACAAACCTATGCACACTGATTTCTCTCTGAAACAAAAATCATGTGCTGCAGATTCTGGCAACTCGACAGAGTTGACATTTGCATGATGTGCTCACAAATTATAACAATATAATTTGGAAAACAGACAATGCTGTTACAGCTCAGACACTCCTTAACAGTGCATTCTGTTACCCTGCACCACAACATTCCCAGCTCCTGCCTCAGCACTCACCAACTCTTCCTTCTACAGGCACGTGAAACAAGATATGGGTTCTCAAGTTCAGCTGCAAAGTCCAACTTAAGAGAGAGGTCAGAGGTGGCTGCCTAATCACCTCTGCACTCTTCCAGCAGGAACCCTTAATCCACTGGTAAAAAAGCAATGTCAAGGATGCATTAACACAAACTGCCTGAGCATCCTTAACAGACACGTACTGAGGACACGCCACAAAGGACATGTTCTCCACCAGCCCAAAAAAGCTTTTGTGTCTCCTGGGCTGCTGCAAAAATGAAAAATAGCAGTTTGTGGAGAAGGGTTTGACCTGTGTTCTCTCATACAAAAACCTCCACCGTTAAAATCCATCATGACAAGCTGTGCCAGAGCTGTAAAAATCTCCATGTTCTGTCACTGTCTACCTGCTTCACCTTCTGCTTTACCATGAGCTACAGGGCAAACCACACTTCAGAGCACACGCTAGAGGTACAGCCTAGGCAAACAATCACCTGAACTATTAATGTTAAATTAATAAAGTTATTAATAAAAAAATATTTCTCTTCCTAAAGAGGAAAACTTGTCATTTGATAGACTGGTGTCTCTGCCCAGCATTTGAATTCTGGAGTCTGTGTTCTTTATTTTTTTTCCACTTTTTAATTTTTTATTTAGGATGTCATTATGCAATCTTTTTATGTGTACCAAATCAATCTTCAGGGATAACTACATTCCTCTAGGAAAAAAAAGGCTAAAACATTTTCATTAGGATATGGACTGCTTTTTAACAATATTTGACTATTTTTTTCCTATACAGCAGCAACTCTGTCAAGACTGCATGCTCAAAGACTCATATTTACTGCCATCTTAAATGCTATACTCTTCTTTTTGTTTCAAGAAAATTTTTGTTAAATATTTATTAAAAGAACTCATTAAATATCAAAATACTACTATGTTCTTGAGCTCTACATAATATTTTAAGGTTGGCAGATTTCATCCTGTATACAACTAGTCAAATCAGTTATTGCCATACTAGAGAGATCACTAGATTCATTAAGTTGCTCTTGCTAGAGATGCACTGTAAGAAAATTAAAACCCAAGACAAAATGTCTCTGCCAAAAGCACAAGAGCATAGCAGTCATTAGGAGGAAAAGGAGTATTTTAAGAAGCATTTGTGAAAACTTGTGATAGGATTTCCATTTAAAATAGAACAACCAAATACTATGAACTTAAGTTCATATTGAAGAGTTTTCATCCTGAGAAAAAAGTGAGATATCCCCCCCCAAATGGCTCCATTTATGACTCTGTGCAACAATTAAAAGCATGACTTCAACTTTTTGGAAGTTATTTTGGCCTAAAAATCCAACTAAAAGTGACAGCCAAAAATTACCATCATCACTGGGTTTGAAATAATGTGAAATCCTGGGTCTCAGGGCAAATTGTAGATAATCAAAACAACCTGTAATATTTCGATATATTTCTTCCTTCTTTTGATATATTTCATTGGTGAAAGGTAGGAAAAAAACTTCAAACTCCTCAAGCCATTTCAAAAGGCTACACTTTGTTAATTTTTAACTGATTAAAAGCGCTGAGAATACTATTTTAATTTGACATTTTTAGAAAGTCTTAATTTTAAACCTATTCATCAACACAGAAACAGTAGCTGGCAAATTGTTATGTAAAGGGTTTGGGGTGGAAAAGAGCAGTTCCAGCTTTGTTTACTACTTTTCAGGCTATCAGGAACAGAAGGAGCAAAAGCTTCTTCATTTTGTATTATTTGAGGTGAATCCATTAGCTCGGTTAGAAAAAAAGAGAAAAGAAAAAAAAAGTATCACAGGTCAAAAGAACAAAATGGCACACAAAATCCATTGCCAAACTGGCTGTCGGTTGGATGCACAAGAGTAATGCTAAACAACTGTGGTATGGAGACAAAATATGCTTTCTTTAGGACACTTTTACAATAAGTTATTTAAGCCTTGTGAACAGCCTTGCCTTGCACCCACCCCTCACACATTAATGAAAACAAAGGGGGCCCATTTACATTGTAACCCCGTAGTGGGGTTAAGCATGTGACCTTAAAGTATGGTGCTCTTGTCCTCGGTGGAAAGGTTCTTGACAATATAAACAAGAATTACTGCTGTTAGAGAAAGGGAAGACAATTAAAAACAATCTAGGATGCATGTTGTACAGCTGTTCAAGTTACAGCTACGGCTGACCCCTAAAGATGCTACAGGTTTCACTTCAGAAACTTAGGACATTTTAGTTTTATTAAAGTAATCCTTCAACAAAAACTGAATTTGTATGAAAAACATGAGGTTTTATATGAGCAACAGTGAAAATTATGTATTGCTGGCAAAACATGCCATTGCTGCAGTTAAAAAGACGTTGTGGTCTGCACATCTCTTTCCAATACTTAAGCTTGCCAACAGCTGAGCAAAAAGGAAATCTCTGTAATGAATGCTAAGAGAACCTGTTGAGAGAAAAAACACTGTTCTTGAAACAAATGAGACTTTGACAGGTCAAATCACAATCAAATCTGTTTGACAGACCTTTGTACCCAGGCAAAAAAAAACCCCAACTGAGTGATTTCAGCAAAACTCGGCAGGCGCAGTGGCCCAAAATAGATCAAATTGCAGGACCAAACAGCCACAACATTTTTTTAAGCTTAATTTTGGATACCATTGATTCCAAATGCAATAAAGACAGAATGTAATTATGGTCAGTAGTTTCTTTAAACGTGTCTACAAATTTTCTAATAACCAAGAAAATACTTAAATTTTAAAGAGAAAATCATAGAACAATCTTTTTTTCCCAACAGTTGCTAAAACTAATTGTCCTAATATTGTCCTTAAAAATAGGGTTAGAGAGGAAAAGCTTCTGAGAAAATAACAAAGATCTTGGCTAAGTTTCATAAAACCACAATTTTCCTGCCTGTTTGATCTTTGTACAGTCAGCATAAGCCACTGAAACTCCTCCACAAATGAAAGGCATTCATGGGAAGCCATCAGAAAGCATTGCTTGTCCTCTGGGACCCAGGACAATAAAAGAAAAGTTTGTGTCTGCCACGTGGGCCTGCAATTCAGCTTAAATGAACAAACCATTGCAATATCCTTCAGCTTTGTGAAAACGATACTTCCTACATTTTTGGAAGAAAGGAAGTCATATATAAACAGAACAAAGGGAAGAGGCAACACAAGTAGAGCCTCTCATAATAAATATTACAGTGAAAGTTTTGCTCATCAAACTAAGATTAAAAACATATTTTAATCTCCCAAGTTTTATGCCTTTGATGTATGTTCAAGAGGAAAGCTTATATATTTTGTAAGATTTACAACATTTCTAGTGGGAATAGCTTCGTATTTCAGTTTTTCCCCCCCTCTTTCTGAAATTGAGAATGTATGGGGTTGATTCTATCCCTTAATGCTGTGTCATATCAAACACTTCTGCAGAGAACAGAAGTTAGGATGTCCTTTGGACATTTTTCCCCCACAAATGGGCTAGTGTTCTAGTGAACAAAGCACTGTAAAGTCATTATAATACTGTAATGGTAACCTATGCAACTATGAAATACTTCTTAAAATGCCAGCTTTCCTAGACCACAGGAAAGTTCAAACATTTGCACTAAACACCAAAACATAGAGAAGCACTAAACTGCATTTCCTTGTGGTGCTAAAATTAGGAGAATTAGGTTATATAGCTTCAGGAGAAAGAGTAGTAATTAATTATCTGTAATTTCACCACTTCATGCCCACAACAGTCTGATATGACACACGAAGCATTAATTTTCAGAATTACAACAAAAAAAAAGCATAAACCTTGGATATCAGGGGCTCCCTTTGTAATATCTTCTGTTGAGTTTTGCACAATTTTCTTGACCTCCCATACAACCCTTCTGAGCAACTTTTCTTGTTCTTTCTTGACATAGCACCCATTGCCATGACAAAAGAACCTGCTCTTAAAGTCACATTTTCTTGCTGCAACACAGTCAAACAGCTGCTCATTCCCACAGGCTTGGGTGAAAGCAAAGCCAAATACATCAATGATCCCCCCAGATGGTATGAGGCAAAATAGGTGAAAGTTTCTGTCTACACAACATTGAAGAGCAGGCAAGCGTGCTTTCCCTGGTCTTGCAAAGCTTTTGGCTTTGGTTTTGTCTACCAGCCATTAACTTTGGGGGACATCATCAGAAATTCTCAATTATAGTTTCACAGACACGAAGTCAGAAGAGCAAAGGTGAAACTTGTCAGAATTGTCATTTTAAACAACTATTGCACTGAAGATAACTGTACTGTATATTGGTAGGACTTAGTCTAACAATATTTAAAGAAGTTCTCTTAATTACAGAGAAATATGAAACTGCTGTGAAACTGCTATAAATGAAGCAAATACTGGGTGGTAGACAGGTGTGTACTCAGGAGGTGGAAAGGAGAAAATGGGTGAGGGAGGAGGTGACAGAATTTTCCCAGAGCTGTGTCAGCCTCCGGAGAGCTGATAAAAACTCCTCTCCTCTGTGCCATCCCAAAGGTACATGGATCACACAACTGTCTTTCCAGAAGTTAAACCCTTTCCACATCTTTCCAAGCACTCCCAATCAGCCCATTTTGTTCCAAAGATACATAAAAGACAGATGCAGAAAGTTGTCCAGAAATAGCGACCGTGGAGATAAAGAAAAAAAAAAGAGATTTCAAGGACAGCAAGAACCCACCACAACACACTGTCTTTCTTAAGGAAAATAAGTGAAATGCTGAAAGAGAAGAAAGGGATATCCTACCAGAAAATTAATATAGATTTTAACTTAGGAACAGTCAATAAGAGATTATTTCAACTCTCTAGGAAAAACAACAATAAATTTATAATCAGAAGTGCCAAAGCTGGAATTACACCAACGAAACTTCAAGGAATCTGAGAGGGAAGGCAGGTGTCTTGTCAATAAATACTGTGCCAGAAGAAGGTTCAGGCCCAACTTTAGTCATTTGCCCAAAGCAAATAGCAAGCAAATGAAAGTGTGAGAATAATAGGATTCTTGTCTCCTACTCTCTATTTCCCTTCATGTTGCCATATGGTATCCATATCTGGGAGGATAAGCAGTACTTTGTACCCTGGTGTTTCAGTTTTCATGACACTTTACAAGTCTCATTGCTCATTTCACCGCTTTCCACGAGCTACTCCTTAATGACACCCAGCCATTGCTTCCTTTGCTTTCCTGTAAAAACAACATACTCAGGAAATAATGAATGTATATTTGTCTCTTTCAAGTAACTGCAGCTCCATTTTAGCCATTTACTTTGCAATAAACTTTTTAAAGAGAGCTGCTTTTCTTCCCAATCAAAAAAAAAAGCCTGTACATCTTAAGGGTCACAATACACTAATTAAAAAACAAAATACAAATAATGTCCCATAGCCTCACTTCTCAGCTATGACCTACATTAACTCTTCCACCTCAGCAAAGAAAAAATTAAATCACAATGCAACAACTGCGCACTCCATAGTTCATTTTGACTTTTCAGCCCAAACAGAAATATCCAGTGACTGGTATAGTTCACAAAAAGGACTATCAAATTGCTTCTAATGGTGAGTTTCTACAAAGCATACTCTGCTAGAGGGAGTTACTTAAGAAGCAGCTGTGGAAACAAGAAAGAATTGGCCCAGAGAAGAGGAGTGTAAGCTTATTAACAACAGCACCAAGTCCCAGCTGAAAGAAGCACCTGAAAAGGCAGAGCTGTTTTGTGTCCTCTGAGTGCAAACAGTGGACTCCAGCCATGGGTTAAGGCTGAGCAGTTTCACTGGAAGGGAAGAGGAACCCTCCAGAGCTAGAGGCCAGGACCATGAGCAGGTAGAAAATAAACCAGTGATGAAAATGACTCAAAGGGTTACTGTTTGGCAGGGAAATCTCTCTCTAACTCTTCCTCAGGGCCCAACCTGCTGTGTAGCCTATATGAGAAAATTCTACATTTTTCTGCATGACAGTTGCCCCTGAAGCAGGTGTCAAAACTTATGTTTAAGAAACAGAATTGTAGACTCAAAATTTTAAGATACTTTAAGTCAAGATATGGCAAAGCTTCTGAAAACATATTGTTCATAATCAATTAGGAGAAAGGAAATTCCTGGGAAATTTTTTCACCTCTCCCCAAACCCCAGATTTCCACAGAATTTTAAAGTCTATCTATTTAGAAACCATTGCAACTCTCTGTAAACTATCCTAAAGGCTAACTTTTCCCTATGGTTAGAAAAGTATGCTACAACATGGTCTAGAAGAGATATTCTAAATTTCTCACCTCAATATGATGAACTTGAATATGAAAAACACACACAGAAACACAAGTTAGATTTTTTTTTTCTAGCAATACAATAAAATTAATATAGCAAAGGGAAAAGATTCATCACTGTTCATAAGAATTCATTTGCCCAGGGAATTTTTTCATCTGTCCTCTCCTTTACTTAGCGAGACAGAAAATAGATTTTGCTGGCTATGTTTAATTTCCACAGCTGTCACTGTGATCTAAAACATTTATATTGGAGCAATCACATTTATCCTCAGGAAACCAGGAACTGGAGTACCAGCTCAAACACTGCATAGACTATCTGCTATCTTCTGACCCCAGTGGTGTCTGAGATTTAGGAGATGTATGGTGCAAATCAGCAGCAAAATATTTTTTGATTAAAATTTATTTGAAAAATGCAATTAAACAGCAAAAATGCAATGAAACAGCAAAAGTTGACATGGTTTATATATGCTTATTGACTGGGTTAATACAAATGTAAGGCAGAAGTAGGTGTAAAATGAAAACAGGATATAATTAATATTTCTGATGTAAATCTCCAAACATATTTTAATGTACAGTAATGTAACAATATAACATATATTCATGTCTTTAATTTGAATGTCCAGTAATGAATTTAATTGTATAAATTCTGATTATGGAACAAGTCACCAAAAAAGAGCATCACAGGAAACAGATTCTTAGCCTCACTTGTAAGTCGTGTTACTTAATTAAGCCCTTTATGCAAATTTTCTTGTTTTTTAAAAAAATATTACAGCACTTCTACAAATATTTACGGTTCAACCCAAGAAAATAAATGGTTGTGATAAATGTAAGAAGGAATTCAAAATATTTCAGCAAACTTTGAGACAGGACTACCAAAATTCTAATGTACTACATATTTGTACAGAACATAATCTTCACTATGAAAACAGCTAAGTACATTGTTCTAGCTATACCAGCTAAATCAGCAAACAACTTTCTCCATCTTTCATGAAGCAAATCTTATTTAGTAAGCTGGTTATTATTCTCACCTTTATTTCTCTGTTCTTTCAGTCTCGCTTGCCAGCCACTAATTTATTTCCCTCCCCTATGCCTTTTTTTTTTCTTTTTTAGTATTAAAAATGGATTTACACAAAACCAATAACAATTTTCAGTAAAAACATATTCTGGTTTTAATCAGGCAGTTCATCACTTTCACACATACACACTATTGCAAATGTTCTATCTGCAGACTTTCAAGCTCAATGTTCTGCTACTGTGAGGCCATAACATAACCACTCCTTCAAGAAAGCTGATTCAGGACTATGTCAGCAGACAAAAAAATAGTTTTGTGACATATACAGTGAAATTATACGTTCACACAGAACTCACATTTCTAATTAATTGTATCATTTATATTAGTAGTTTACATATTTAATGTCCCCAGAGCAAGACCCTATTAAATGCCGCAGCCAAGTTTAAGAGATGAAAACTCAGATCATATTAGCACCTTAAGTTCTTTTAACCCTAGCATCCTTTGCACTTCCAAGACTCTTTATACTTCCATTATATTTATTCCTGTTTCTCTCACTTGATTATTGTTACTCTCTCTTTTCTGCAACTAATTTCCTCCCAGTTTCTTGCTCTGCTCACAAAACCACTTTGACCTTTAATTCTGCCTCCTACTGAACTACTTCAAATGCTTTCAATACATTTTGTGGTGCCAGACTACTCACAAAAGTAGGAAAAAAACCAACGTTTCTAAGCATAAATGAAACTATTAAAATGGAAGTGAAACATTAAAGGCACAAGGAATGAAGCCAGTGCAGTATTTAGTATTTCCACTAACCACAGGCCAGCAGTTGAATGGCAGTCAGCACTTTAGCAATCTTATAACAGAGAAATCATGTAGGAAGCCACAGTGCAGTGTGCAGCATTCCCCCTGGAGCATGTACAGGAAAAAAGTACCCCTAAAATTTTAGCATGTCTGCTTTTTATCCCACAACATAGGAACCAATTGCCCTCAGTGTCTGAGCTGGATTCCTTGCATGCTGGAGCAGAACAAATACTACTTTCTCACCTATCCGTCACAGCAAACATGAAAGATTATGACAAAAACAAACCAGCTAATCTTAGCACCTCACTGAGCTCAGAGCAAAACACCAGGCAGCAGAGCAGAGAAACCCAGCACACACAGACAGTGAAACAATCATCAAATGAGTGGCCAGACAGGAGCTGCTGGCCTCTGTGCTTCCACTCATTTAACCATCATCCTATCTGCTGTAGAGCAACTTTAAAACACCCACAGGTTTGGTACCTAGGTTAAGTCTTTAAGAATTACTACAATATGTTTCATCTTTCTGGCAGACTGCAGGACTTCATCCAGCAGTTCAGGCAGGAAGCCCATTCTGGTAACTGAGTTAAAACTGAGCTTTTTTACACCAGTGAACTCAAGTCCCAGCTCTGCAAAGCAGACACTGCTAACATTTGTTCAGACTAGTCTGATGCTGAATTTTCTTAAAGCAGCAAGGCAGGAGCAGTTATGGAAAAGGCAGAGGGAGGTTTATCATACCCTGATACAGCTTCCAAGAGTGGCATCATTTGTGCTGAGAACAATCTACAGGCTCAGAACATTGCCCCAGCCAGATGAGCCACTCTCCTGTTTTTGGCTTGCTAACTTTATTTACTGTTTCCTTGGCTTTTTGACCATCTTCTTTGTATACAGGCAAGTCCTAACACTACAGAGGGCTATGCTGCACCAACATAATTCTCCTCTAACTGGGTTTTTGCAGTTTCAGGTACTACCAGAAAAGTTTTGGAGTGGACAAACACCAGTGAGGGAACTCTTTCAGGTATTCCATCACGCCCACACTTTTCCAGATTTGGAGTAGGTGAAATGACCACAGCCTGAAGAAATTCCCAGGTCAACATGTACCTCAGATTTGCAATCAAGGAATGGTCACCTTTCCAGAAGGGAGCAAAGGCAATGTCACAATATTTTGGTGTACACTGGCAGTAGGACACTGTAAAGGCTTTGCAGGTGGACACAGCAACTCAGCACACCTGGACACATAACTGAATTCTGCTGGAGCTGTGGGAATGGTCACACAACCCCAGAAACGTGCAAAAAACAAAACAGTAAAAATCCTTTGGTGCTTCCCTCTCAGTCAGCTCCAGCACTTCAAAGAACACAGCTGAGAAAAACACAAAAACCCCTATGGTATTTTGAGAAAGGACTGAAATATTAGGGCAAGGGTAACTTCTGCACAGACACAGCCTTTGAAAGAACTGAAGGCTTTCAGTATAGCTCCTCAATTCTGAAACCACAATGACTGGGATACAGCTGGCAGCTGGACAAGAATCTCTGCAATACCTCCACATCACCTGAAATGACAGCCATATATATTTATACCTCATAAAGTGTGTGTTTATATGTATACATACACAAATATATATATATATATGTACACACATTTATAATCTTTAATAAATCTTTCTAAAAAGGCTTAGAATGAGACACAGGTAGGTATCTACTTTTTCACAGGCTTAAGTAGGGAAAATCTTCTTCCATGTGCTTTTTACTATGAATTTTTTTCTGATTATGAGATTTTCATTATTTTTAAATGGAGGATTTCTGGAGGAGCTGTTCAGTGCACAGAGAACTTATGTTCTAATACCTCTAAACAGCTCCAAAAGACTTGGGTCCTTAAGGAAGAAGCATGCTCCTCTTCTCTCTTCACCCCAAATTGTCTCAAAATGATTTTCAGAAAAAAACAGAGAATGAAACAAGCTTTAGAAAAAAAAAAAATCAAAGGAAAAAACACTGAAAAAACCCAAACTCCAAATAAAAGAATGTACCTTTGACCTCTGGTAATTCAAATAGAGTGTTAATCACCAAAGGATTAACACCCTCTGTATTATAAATAACATAACCAGTCATCAAGAAATTATAACACCCCATATAATCAAGAAACACTAAAGTCTATTATAGAACTATGCCCAAGCAGTGGGATGAGAAGTCCTAATATAAGAAACTTAACACATTGTATCAGTTAAGAGAGATTCTGCAACTTCAAGCATTATGGACAGGAGCTTAGTACTTAAATAGGCAAATATTTTACTCTCCATGCGTGCACATGGCTGTATATACATAAATATATATATATAAGCATCCATGTGCCATATAAACACACAAAAAAAACTCACAAGCCTTAACCATTATATGTATTCTTTAAATTTAAAAAAAACCTATGCATATATAATCTCCTTTTTTTTCTGAATAATTTTATGTATGTGGAATCAAAAGTAAATACTTTCCAACATACTTTAAATAGTTTTCTGCATTCAACATAACTATTTCTTGCTTAAACAAGATTATTTCTCCCTTATTTGATTATCTCTCCCTTATTTTAAATGCAGTATTATTAAAGCACAGAGGTATCAATTAAGAGAATTCTATCAAAACATTAAGTTTTTAAAGGGATGGGTGAAAAAAATCAAAGAAATCACTACCCACAGTATTTGGTTTTGAAGAAGACACACAGCTACACCTCTATCTTCTGCCATCTTCCCCATAACCACTTCCCACTTGCAAAGCCTCTCCATCCTATTTTCTCTCAAACCACACCACTCCTTTTTGCCTGAGAGCCTTTGCCATCCTTTCCTGCTTTTTCTCAACCTCCAAAGCTTTTCATGCCAAGCTTGTTTTCTGTTCCCACTGTTCCCAAAGGTCCTTTCCACCCACACAGGCAGGTTCAAGGTTGGAAGCAGTTCTGCACTGACTCCAGAGCTGCTGTCCCAGGGGTCCTCACTCACCTTGCCCCAGTCCTGCCATTCTGCCAAGAGAAGGCTCCCAAACCCCTGCCCCTGTTTGCACTGGCACCCTCCCCTTAGCAGCTGCTTCCCTGATTGCTTCTCCCCCACCCCTCGCTCTTCCAGAAACCTGCAGAGGTAAGTAAATAAGTAACATTACCCAGGCAGGTGAAGCCGATGAGCTGGTGAGTGGAACTCACTCAGCACTTACTGTTTCCAGCTGTGCCTTGCTAATCAATCTCTTCTATCCACATAGGAGGGTTCCACTAGGATCCCAGTGTTTGCCCCAAGAGGAAAATCAGAACTTTTCCCCAACATGGAGTACCTCATGAAGAATAGAAAGAGCAACTCATCTCAAGAAAGAACAACTGAGTTCAAACTACTTTAATATGTAATAGTATTTTCTGCTGAGACTCAAAGATCAGTGGAGAAAAGATCCACATTCTCACAATCACACTGCCTTAGTTTACTTCTTTCAAAGACAATAAAATAGTGTAGAGTCATGGAATCTGGTGACACATCTACCAGCAGGCAAGCCAAGGTTGGGATGAAAATGGACAACTCTTGCCATGTACAAAAACCTTAAACTTAGATGGGGATTAAAAGAAGAGTAGACTTTCTTAGTTTGAGAAGCATTTACAATCTAAACTGCATTAGAATTTGCCCTTTAAATCTTCAGGAAAAAGGACACACTCCTCTAGTTCACTTCCTCCCATTGCAGAACAAGTAGCAAATCTTATCTTTTTCAAGCCCACTATAAAATCCCACAGAATTTCCACACCTATGAAATACAGTTTCTAAATGAAATACACTTTAAAGCTGTACCATGAGAAAAAGCACAGCTTAATTAAGTTAACTAAGCTGATTAAGCCATGCTCTTTCACCTACTACAGGAAGTATTTGGCCCTGGAGCCATCCTAAAGGCACCTCGCACAGCCTATGACATGTTTTCCAGAGATAGTGTATATATTTAGTCACTGTGGAAGGGGAAAAAGCAAACACCCTATATGTCAGCATGCCAACAAAAGAACAGAAGAAGTATCAGCTGATAAAGCAGCTGTTTACATCTCATTCTTGTCTGGAAGGTAGGTATTACATTACAAGGGAATAGAAAAGGTTAAGAGAACAGTACCCCACCACCTGAGATCTGACTGTTATAAAATAATTTAAGTAGGAACACATTCTCCAAAAATCCTGATCATTGACATTATTACTTGAATCTTTGTAAGTTAACAAACAACTCAGACAAATTGAAAATTAACTAGATTACAGCAGCTTTATTTTAAAATAATTAAGAACAATCATTCTATTTTGTTGTATTTAAATGCATTTATATCATTAAAAGAATTCTTTAAAAATTTCAATCCTTTAAAAATCTATAAAAGCAATTTCTAAAATAAAGACATAGCAGTATTCTTATCTTGGCTTTTCCTGGTACAAGGCTGCTGCTCTGTGTCTCATAAAGATTTCTGGTAGAGTGAGAAAACCTGGTCAGTATCAGAGACTTTCCTGGGACCTGTCTGCAGTGTCGACAAGCAGCTAAGCTGAATATTAATACACTCTCCATCATCAAAAGCTGTTGCATACCCAAAGGATGAAAAATATTTTAATCAGCTTTCAGCTTGTCTAGTAGAAGTCAGTTTATTCCTTTGGGATTATACATCTATGTGCTCAATTTTTGTCTTCGTGCTCTCTCTCCATACATATTACTTTTGAAACTAGCAGCAAAGAGCCTAAATCTGCTGTTTTGTTGGGAAAAGCCAGCTAATGCTGTGATTCAATTACAGTATTTTACATTAAAGAAGAAAATGTAGAAGATGAAAAGCAAAGAAAAAACTTGAGAAAACAGCCCTATTATCAAGTTTTTTAACATTAGGATTTCTTAAAGGAGCCAGTGAGACTTTTTTATTTTGTTCAACATCTACACAAATTTTAAGAGTTTTCAAGACTGGTTCACCTGTTGTCTTCCCCATCTTTTCCTCTCCCCAGTAATTACTGCAAATTCACAATTCCTTTAGCATAACAACCACCAGTGGAATTGACCCACGAATGTATAAATATTTTATAAGTATGTGTATCAAGTACATCCTACATGAGAACCAACAAAAGATCAGTAATGGAAAAATGTTTTGAAGAGCCTTGACTGTACAAGTGTACCTGCATGGCAGCCTCTCCTTTCTCTGCTGTCCTTCCTCTGAGGGACAGCACCAGTCCCTGTAATGCTGCATTAATGAGGAAAACACCTACAGGAGGAGACCTTTGACAGTGAGAAATATTAATAATCTAAATTCTGTTTATTTTTAATCCTTTCAAAAGCATCATAACATTTTGGACTAGGACCTAGTCAGGATTTGTACTGGTCTTTGCTTTGAGCACCTACATAATGCAATAGAGAACTAATTTCATCTTGCCTCAGCCCTGCTTCCTGGGGATAGATGTATTACCACTGGACATGCACCACCATCATGCTCTTTCCTCTTGCCCATAAGAGAAGACAGGAAGAAATGTAAGGCTCTGCTGATTTTCAGATTTTCTATCACCTCATGGAAGCCTGAAGAGTACAATCTCTGTGTGGTACTACACAGCATCAGCATCAACTGGTTTGTACAGGCTAATCTTAAAATAATTTCTATTGTTCATCAGCAACACAACCAATCATTACTTCTGAGCAAAAGAGTGAATTCTGTGGTCCTACTACTGCAAATGATTTCAGCACAAAAACTTCTTTTTCATGAAATGGAAGCATGACATTGGACAGAAGGAAACCAAAAGGATCACAATGAGTTAACTTACTCTGCCATGTAAAAAAGTCTTATAATTCAGTTATCCAAGCTGAGTCCCACCACAACATCACAAAACAATTGACCTTCCAGCTAGCTGGTGAAGCTCTAATCCATTAGCATGTAGGACACAGCTTGAAGATGGAGCTAAAATGTAATTATTAGCAGTGTGTATATGCATACATATATACACAGACACATAAAAATAATCACTTCAGTTTATTACACAATGATATTGATCCCTAGGCAGCTAGACAACATGAACTGATGCACTGTTCCCAGCTATTAACAGTGCACTTTGTGGATCATTGCATGCTAAGCACAGAGCTGGATTCATCTCCAGCACAGCTCCACTGCTGCCATTCCTGTCCCCCAGCAACAATCCAGCCTGATTCACCACCCCCTTCATTGTTCTACTCTATTATAGAAATTCAGAATGAGTGCTGTGAAAACTACTCTGATTGTGATAAACAACCACATTATTTTACTAGAATAATTTAAAATATTTGCTACATTTAAACTTTATATTAGTGCCTCTGTTGTGAAAATTATATAGAGTTCAGATTGACTAGCAGTCCAAGGAAAACTGCCAAAATCTGATGTTCACTTGTAACATCTGAGAAAAGCCAGTAATTATCTTCCTACTGCAGAATAGTAAACATTATTATATCTACAGCTTCAGGATCATTAAGCAGAAGCATGTGTAGTGACAAACAGAAAGTGCAAAAAAGACTCACACAAAAGCTCATGAGAACAAGACCTGGGAGCTGCCAGGAGACAACCAGGGTCAGCCAAAACACAGTAAGTTCTTTCTTAACAGACAGAATTTGCCCATCTGACAAAAAATAATAAAAAATAATAAAAGCTCTTATGTGGCCCCATCTACACTTTCCAATCATGATATGGGGAGGCAGAAATTTGTTGGTTTCCTTGAAATGCAGGATGTCCTCTCCCTAGGAAATAGCCAATAAGTAATTGTCAGATACAGAAAAAAAAAACTAGCCTCATTTAATTGAGGAGGAATTTAAGATTAGAAATTGTCTGCAATCTAAAACCAAAGTTAGACCTCAATGTTTTGATTGCCAGACTGATTTTGAAAACCACACCTAAGTTACTTGCACAAGTTAAACAGAGGGTCAGTAAAAGAATCAGCACCTAATTCATCAGGCCATAATGCTCTCCATGGCAACTCCTGAAGCCAAGTTATATTTCTTTATGTATAAAATGAAAGCTGCAGTTTTGAGCAAAGATGAAGTAACTGTTAAAGAACACATTACAAAAACACTATTCACCCATGATCTTGTTGGGAATTAGAAGGACTGATGGTCAGATAGGAGAGAAGAGCTATCAGGGCAGCAAGAGCAGTTTTCCAGCAGACGTCACCTCCTTTGCCTACCAAAGCCACTTGGAAAGCAAAGCAGCTGTGTTCTATTTTATAGTGGTTACAGAGCCACTAAAATACAATAGCAATAAAACCACATTTAGCAACACTAGCTGTATTAAAAAAAATACAGCAATGTAGATTGTGACATTTTAGTCATACTGCCATTCGCTTTCACTTTCATTCAAAATCACAACTTACCCTAGTTTATAACAATCACAGTACAAATTATTGCTGCCAAACCACTGTAATTCACAGTTTTAACATCAAACCAAATCCTTTTTTTTCTGTGTAGCATGTCCATAAACATATATACACAAATGCATAAGCTCTGTATCTGATCACTTCTAGGATTGAATAAATAAGAACTAGAAATAATTTTAAATATTGGTAATAATTAATCAATTCCTATATAGCATATAACAAATCCTAAAAATACAGATTAATTTCTTTTCAAGAAATACTATTCCCAGTCTTCAAATATGGTCTTTTATTAAGTTTTTCTCCTAGGAAATATATTTCTGAGAACATTAAAGCATATCATAGAATCTTCTGGGTTGGAAGGTACCTTAAAGATAATTTAGTTCCAACCCCCCTGCCATGGGCAGGGACACCTTCCACAATCCCAGGCTGCTCCAAGCCCTGTCCAACCTGGTCCTGAACACTTCCTGGGATGGGGCAGCCACAGCTTCTCTGGGCACCCTGTGCCAGGGCCTTGACAGCCTCACAGTAAACAATTTCTTCCTAATATCCAAACTAAACTGCCCTCCATCAGTTTAAAACATTCCCCCTCTTCCTCTCACTCCATGCCCTTGTGAAAGACTTTGCAAAGAATAATGAGACAGGTAAAACTACAGCTCAATACTACAACATCATTATTTCCACAACAAATAATAAGCCTCAATAAAAACACTATTAATACAAAGATCTTCTGTTATTCTAGTGTATATGCACCCAAGGTTTTGGGAGAACAAATTTGATTTCTGGTGATTGTGGTATATACATTTATGCCTTAAACTGTAGCAGAGAACTCGTGGGATTTTACATGCAAGTGCAGGTATTTAGAACACACAATTGTATACATCTAAGAGTATAAAAATAGTGAGGATCACAGAAAGAAGCCCTGTAACAGCAAGAATAAAGCCCAAGAGCACAGAATTCTAGCTATCCAAAACTGCCGCTCACCAAGATCCAGCTGTGTGCAAAGAACACCTACAAATGTCAAACTTGCAACACCTACAAATGTCAAACTTGCAGCTCAGGTGCAAATCCAGCTGAGGGGGAGGCAGAGGCAGGAGCACAGCACAGGCACAGCCTCACAACTCAACCCCAGCTGGGCCATCAGAAACGTCCCACAGCACAGACAGGGACCTAAACCTCTCCTGGCTCATGCCAGTGAACATTGCAACCTTAATGCTGTCAGAGTGATTCTCCCAGAATGCTGCTGAGTGGGAGGCTGCCCTTTGAACAATTCCAGTTTCTCACAGAAATGTTACAGAGGTTGATATCAACGCAGCTCAGATCTCAGCCAGCTCACGGAAGGGTTAAAACAGAAAGTGCTATCCACTGGTTTGCTCTGATGTTCCTGGAGATATTGTCACTGGATGTATCCTCAGAAGAATTCTATTCAACACCTCTGTCTTTAAGTACAAAGCTGTAGGCTGTAGCAGCTTTAGGAAACATAAGTATCCTTTTTTCTGCTGCACAGTATCTGTGTGTGAAATTCTCTAAAGGGGTTTAAGTATTTACCCTGAACACTATCAGACAGTTTCTAAAATTTTCCTTATCCTGTTGCAGAAACACTTCAAAGAGAATCATAAACACAGTCTTTTGTGCTTTCAGCACACATGTTGTTTTGGAAGCTTAAGTCTGAATTCCCTCAGAATTGTAAATAATTTTTTTTCTTCAAAGATGTGCAATACAACTTTACTTTTTTTTTTTCTTTTTACAGTTTCATTGTGATTCTGCTACAGACAATGCTCAATCTTTTCTCCCATTTCTGACAGCTAAAAATATTGGGGTCATAGAAATTATTGCTAGAAAAAAAAAATAAAAAGAAAAAGAAAAATAAAAAGAAAAAAAGTCTCCAGGATCAGGTTTTGTTGTTGCTGTTTAAGATAAAAGATACATTTCCAGAAACATCTGACTTCCAGTGTACACAAAATATAATCTGCCAAAAATACATTTATTTAAAGGCTCTGGCCTAAACAGATAAGGAGAGCCCCAAAAGACAATAAATATGGGTAAAATTTGGGTTTTGGAGCTGCCATGTTGTTCCTGCATTTCACAGCTCATTAGGCAAATCCCATCACCCGTGGCCACATGGCCCTCCAATAAAGTGTGACACTGCAATATCTGAGCACCACGGGAAAACCAGAAGAGAAATTAAAATAATTCCTCAGAGTTCCTGGAATTTTGGCTGACAAGGTCAAACCAATTCAAGTGTCAGTTAAGTTGCTATGCAATTTCTGAAAGAAGCTAAACAACCAACCAGCCTGTTTGTGATCCCATTATCTATTTTTTTTTAAATAATTGGTTAGTTGTTTAAAGTGCCAAAGTCTACAAAAGCTGGGAGAATTCCTTGTAAAAGCGTATTTTTTCTTAGAGCTTTTCATGGTTATCTGGGAACTGAAATACTCTTGATTTAAATACATATTTAAACCCTTGCTTTAATTTGGGAGGAAAAAAAATGGCTCTGGGCTGAGATTTTGTAGCTCAAGTTTCAGTGTAGACTCAATTCTAACTGTCAGGCTGTAAGCCCCTGACAATAGTGGCTTATAGCTGAAACTATGACATACTTCATATATAGCAATAGGAGCAAATAATGAAACAGACCTCAAAAAGGAAAGAAAAATAATTTTACAAAAAAAATAGCCTCGCTCTCTGATTTCAATTCAGTTGTGAAAACTGATAAAAAGCCTGTTATTGAGAATAACAGTAATAATGAGACTAAAGATAGTTTTTAAAAAGTTTACAAATCAAGATGAAAGCTGTGCAGAAAGATCCAAGCCTGCATGAAATGCCACTTTGATCATTCTGCTTACACCAAGTGTGCACACTTCTGCTTTTACACTACTACAAACTAAAAGGTGTGCAGCATTTCATTATCCTCAGCTCTCTTATCAATGCCAAAAAATGAAACAAATGGTGTAACAACTACTTGTGCTTCAGTTATCCCATTAAGAAATTACTTCCCCAAGATCTATGTTTCATTCCTTTAAGTAGTGCCTGCACTGGAGGCAGTGAAGCCGTTGTGCTGTTAAATGCAGCTCCAAGTCACTCACACTTCTCTCTACATTTCAGTTCCACGCTCTCTTGTCTTGCCAAATTCCTGCATAAATAGGTGGGATTAAATGGAGCCTAGCCTACCAAACATAATTATATATGTTGTGATTTTATACTGCAATGAAATTGATACATTTTAATAATGCCAGTCTTGGCTCTTTCCCACTAAAGTCAATAAAGGTTATTAAGGCCAACTGCCATATAAATACATTGCTACATTGCTAAATGGACTGTCAAAGCAGGAAATACAATTCACACCATATAGCAATGTAAGGCCCTTTTTTATTTTTTAAGGAGCACTAGATATGTTTTAAAAAGCCTTCAAAAATTCAACATGCAAGTAAAGCCATATATGTTTACTTTTCATTCCACAAACAAAAATATTGATTTACATTTACAAACAAAATTTGATTTACATTTTACTTTTCTCATGTGAACGAATCTAAAACAAAATAACCGAAAAAAGACTGTTGGACTTCTGCAGTTCTTACAGATTTGGTGTGGTGGTTACAGATTTTCATAGCTAAAATAAATGTCAGATTGCAAGGTTTGCATGATATCAGACCCTGAGAGACAAATTGTCTCTCCACTGAATCTCAGAACAGCTACAGCAAGACTTGCTCACATCACATGAGATTTCAGCTTTTCAGACTTCTCTTTACCCAGAAAGCAAAGCCTGTACAGTCTTTTTTCAAATGGTAACTCTCCCTTTGAATTCTGCAAGCATTTATCCTGATGTTGCAGGCGATAACGTGTTAATCTTGGATGACTTTTAAAAAAAAACCCTCCAACATATGAATAGCCTTCATATTTTCAAGGGAGGGGGAGAAAAAAAGGAGGATTGGTTAAACTGCTTCGGATTTAATGGCTCATAAATTCATGAGGTAATATTGTGGGAAATGTGATGTTTTATCAGAATGTCATTCAAATGAAAGGTTTAACATTTACATCACAAGAGTGAGCTCTAAGTAAAACTATCCTCAGGGAAAGAAATGCCAGGAATAAACATCATGATAAAATTGTGTGCTTGCTATAATGTACAAAAAATATTTAATAAAGCCCACAGGTTTGGGCTAAACTTCTTGCTTTATCATACTCTGCCGTGACAGAAGAGTAATTATAATTAGCAGAATCAGAGATAAACAAGAAAAGAAAGTTTCAAAAATTATTAAACAAGGGGAAAACCTAAAAAAAGACAAAGAAGGTCCCTGAGACTGACTTTTGTATCACTCTAGACACATATGTAAAAAAGCTATGTCAACAGTTGTTCAGCTTACACACAAAGGAAAAATACATGTTTAAATATTTTCTTTTAAGAAAGAATTCCTTGTAAGCAGCAAAATCCTTCCAAAACAAGACCAAAAACTCTAAGACATTTTACTTTTAGCATTTTAAAGTATTATCTCTCTTTTTTTCCAAAAATCATCCAGCTAAAGTTACAAATTTGGAGGAAAAAAAAAAACCAACCAACCCACCGCCTGCAGACTACCGGGTACCATCAAAAAGACCCTTTTGATTTAACTTAGCTGTGGAAGCTAAGCATGCACCAAAACTGCACTTTTTCTGTTAAATTGCTGTTGAATTTGTTAAGCCGCGGCCGATTTCCTGTGCGATGGGACGGCAGGGATGGGGCCGGGGAGCAGCCGGGACGGGGCCGGGGAGCAGCCGGGATGGGGCCGGGGAGCAGCCGGGATGGGGCCGGGGAGCAGCCGGGATGGGGCCGGGGAGCAGCCGGGATGGGGCCGGGGAGCAGCCGGGATGGGGCCGGGGAGCAGCCGGGATGGGGCCGGGGAGCAGCCGGGATGGGGCCGGGGAGCAGCCGGGATGGGGCCGGGGAGCAGCCGGGACGGGGCCGGGGAGCAGCCGGGATGGGGCCGGGGAGCAGCCGGGATGGGGCCGGGGAGCAGCCGGGACGGGGCCGGGGAGCAGCCGGGATGGGGCTGGGGAGCAGCCGGGACGGGGCCGGGGAGCAGCCGGGATGGGGCCGGGGAGCAGCCGGGACCGCTCCCGAGGCCGCAATTCCCGGCTGGCAGCGCCGAACCGCGGCTCAACATTGCCCCCTGGCGGCCGCCGCGCAAACCGCGCGTCCCGGCCCCAGCGACGCCCCCGCGCCGGGAGCGCGCCCCGAGTTTACCGAGAGACCCCGCAAAACAGACATTCCCAATTAACATTCTCCTCTGTCTCCTCCAATAGCTGAAATTAATTGTGATTAATATGTTATAAGTCATAAAACATTAAAGCGATTCTTAAAATATAAATTAGAAGCAGCTTCTGTCTTGGCCCAAGCTTGGGTTTGCTGATAAATATCATCCCGAGGCTTGTTGAAAGGAGATACACTGACGCCACCATGTTTCTAATTAGAGACACATGGCAATGTCACACCAATTGCAGAAAACCTAACCCTTGAGAGTTCCAGAGTTTGCTGTTCTTCCATGTTTTCAACACACAATGGATATAAAATATCAAACATTCTTGTCTCTACCTCATCTAAGCCTGTGTTACAAGAGAGTAAGTTGTCATTTGAAAGAAAAACAAACCAAAAGATTTTTTTTAAATTATAAGGATCATTCCAGAATGTGAGCACATAAGAACACCAAAAAAAGGTGGTGGGGGGGGGAACCCAAACACATAAGCAAGTTATATTTTCTCTCCTTTAGGAAAATTCTATGTTCAGTGAATTCTTGTGGCAAGTGATTCCACAACTGAAATGTCCACTTTTCTGGGCGTGTTTTCCGAGTCTGAACTGCATAGGAGCAGCTGAGCCACAGCTTTGCCTGTCAGACCCAAGGGTCTTGCTGCACCCCAAACACAGCCCTGATCCAAATGGTACTCAGCATCCTCAGCTGCAGCACAAACTCTTCCAAGCCAGTACAGGCAAACTGAGGCTAGTTTATGCTGTGGCCAGCAGAAATGACTGAGAAGCAGCTTCTGATGCAGATGGATGGAGAGGAGGACAGTGGGTTTGCCAGCACAGCCCCTTCTGAGTGCAAACCCAGCCACAGGCACACTGGCAACTGCTCTGGAACTCTGTGAGCACAGGCTCTCACCTGAGGCTCCACATGGACAGCAGCAGGAGAACAGTGTTTGGCACTGAATCCCTTTTAAATGGGATTTCGATGTACTTTGAAGTACCCAGATATCTTCATTACATTTATTCTTGAAATAATCCCCTCTTGCAGGTTCTGGCTTTGGTCTCAGAGTGCAGGTGGACCACAGACAGTTGTACTTCCAGATGACCAATTCTGATCTCAGCTTTCCTCAGACACATGCACCACTGTTGTCACTAGCAGAGGTGTCTGTCAGGGTGTTGTACAAAAAAGCTGACAATGCACAGCATTGCAATATATGGCTGTCATCTTGTGAGGCTCTAAAAGGCTCATATGAGGCTTTTATGAGGCTTTCAAACTTTAAAAACAAGCAAAGTCAAGAACTAACTAAAATCCTGGGGTTTTGGATCTGATTTTGCTCACATTTTTTCTGGCTACTGGGGGATAAAAGTAAGAGGAGACAGTGAAAGGCTGACATTGATTCTGCTTCTCATATGTTCTGAATAAAGTCTAAAACCCATTACTACAGTACAATTAAAAACATAATTGTGAGTGCTCTTAGAATTAGGCCCTAGAGGCCTTAGACTTTAAAACTAGTGCTTACCATAATCTCCAGTTTTCTCCAAAATTCTTCCAATTTAGCCATAGGCTTAAGCCACCAATCAGTGCACTTCAAGTACCTCTTGCCTTGGAACCAAAACTGCCTAAGCCACTCAAATTCAACCTGCAAGATAAAAACACATGGCACCATAAACATCCAGAGTCCTTACCTGGGGCAGGAATGGGGCAATGGAAGAATCCAGCTCTACCTGAACAGTCCCATAGGAAAGGAGTCAGTTACCTGAGCAGGTCATTTCCAAACACACCCTTACTCTTCATCTCTAAATACACCCAGCTGTTCATTTCTAATCCACATCCATTTGTGACCTGAGCTACTCTTGAAGAGCTACTCTCTTCAAACCCAGAGAGGTGCAAAACTCAACTCTCTTTTTTCCCCCTGTTTTTTACATGGTGTACATGTATAACAAACGTTAAAAATTCCAGCCAAATATGCACCAACTCTGGCTTATCGTGATTAACACTGTGGGTTTCAAATCATTCCAGTCACAGGAGATGGACAAACACTTGCAGTAATAACATGGCTAGAATGGAGCCCAGTTGCTCTGGAATGAGAGGGTGGCACACAAGGAATCACAGCCTCCCATCCTGCACCAGACAGCCCAGTTAGCAAAGATGCTGCTTCTCCTTAGGAGTAATCCATAGTCCTGGTCTTTAGAATTCCATATTTATCTTTGTTGTGGTAGTTACGTTTCACACTGAGTTCAAAGCTGCTTTAATCATTATTTGTACCACAAAGAAGATTTGTTTATCCCTGCTCAGCTCTGAAGATGCAAACAAAGACAACCAACCAAGGTGAGAGAATAAAGAAACTGCCCAAAGCTGTCACCTAACACTCCCTTTCCTGCAAGAGAAAACTGAACAGCTACAGAAATCTGAAAGTGGTCCAGTTAACATTAACTAAAGGTTTGGTCCATGCATTAAAGATTACAATAAAAAATACTTACATTTTCAGTGTATAAAAAGAATATTATAGTAAAATATAACATGATTAAATATTTACATTTTCAGTGTATAAAAGGAATATTATAGTAAAATATAACATGATTAGTTGGCAGAGACAGATATTTTAAAATGTCTTTTAAAAATCCTGACTGCTAGCCCATGACTTTTCAGCACAGAAGTTTGATGATATCCTTCCAAAAAAAAAAAGAAAAAAAAAAAAAAAGCTGAAGGAAACTTTGCTTCCTCTATAATATTAATGAGATATGAGAGATGAAGGATCCAGTTATGGTTTGGTACAAAAATAAATAAACAATACCAGTATATGCAGTTCTGAGAAATCTGACCAAACCATTACTCAGTTAGAATTTTAAGAACTCTTTTTTTTCTCTCTTCCCTTCTTTTTGAGTTTTTTGGCCTCTATAATGTGCTGTCTGGCAAACAGGTTCCATGAAATTAATCATGAGGCCATTAATCAATGAAAAAAATATTTTTATTAAAATCAATCTTAAAATATGACTCATCATAGATCTATTTCAGTCAATCTGATTTTTACCTAGCCATATTGATTTGTTGCAATAATCTATGTAATTTCACTCTAAATGCAGTCTGGCATATTGGCCAAAATTTAAATGTATCTTGATTCCATAGGAAATATCTATAATTTGACACAAAAGAGTAGTTTTTTCAGTCTAAGACATAAAGTAGAGCAACAAGCTGTTCATTTTCTGCAGGCTTAGCTGGTCTCATCAGAGGTCAGTGTGTACCTAATTGCAACAAGAGGCTGTTTAATGATGTGGACTGCCATCTCACACAGCTACCAAACTCTGCTCTGCATCCATCTCACTGCATCTCTGCGCAGCTCTAACCTGGGTTAATAAATCGGGGTTGAGGAGAAAATGTTTCACCCTCCAAGCTGGCCACTAAACTGCTTGACAAGTGTCTGCTCTGAACTATGACCTCTGAACAGATATGTGTTGATTCTGAGACAGAAAATTATCTTGATGAGGAAAGGGTGACATGATTTCTCTTCTGTAATAACTTTTCTCTGTAGCAGGAACTCACTTCTCTTGAAGTCTCCTTCCATGCACAGGAGAAGCTGTACCACTAGAAAAACCTCAACACTCAATACTGGAGAGACACAAAAATTTGGAATGGAAGTTAGAGAACATTCATCTTCTGTGACAAAACTCCCAGGTGAACAGCTCTTGGATTTTAAAATTGGAGACTCCCATACATGAGAACTAACTTCAGTTATCATTAGAAAGTATTTTACATGACTGAAGATGACACAGCTTAAACATATTTGCATATAGAAATGTACAGGCTGAGTGTCTGAGGAATTATTTTCATCTTCTAATTGATTTTCACTCACGACTTACATCTGTGCAAGTCAGCTCAGAATCAGGCCTCATGTGTCTATTCTCAACATATTTTCAAGCTGTCCTTTAAGCAATGATTAAAGGCCAATTTTAGGTTATTGTCAAGACTGGGTAGTAAAAGGCCAACAGTAGCATTTGATATTTTGTGAGGCAATGCTCCTCAGTCAATTATTTAAGAGTACTGGTTACTCAATGCCACACACGTGGGTGATCTATATTCCCTCTCTGCCATACTAGCAGCCACCAACCATGCTCACTGTAACGTGCTAAAACAAACCTTCCTTTGGCTGCCTGCCCCTCTCCCTTCTCACCCATGACCTCAGTGTCCAACACTACATCCCTTCAACTCAGCAAGCCCAGGTCTCTGCCTTCCCAAGCATTCTGCAAGCTCAGTTTATCTCCTGCTGCCATAAAAACAGATTTGCTGTGGGCAAAAGTGACTGTACCTCACAAGCAACAGGGCAACCAATTCAGTCTCTAGTTTTAGTCATGGTAATCAGGATCTGATTATCACAGCTGAGCACACACCCTGATGGGAACAAACCCCTACCTTTCAAATTTAAGCACTTAGTTTGAAACCTGCCATATTTTCAACACAATCCCATGACACAAAGAAGACTTCTCTGGTGTTTTACTACACTGAGGACATCTGAATGTTGGTTTGGTGACGGCAAATACAGAAGCCTTGAAAGTACTTCCCATCAACATGAACTATTAGCAGATTTTGTGTTAGTCAGAGCAAGAAAAAATTTCTTTGAAATGTGAAGAACAGGCTGGTGAAGATCTTTTCTGCAGGTTTATTCTTATATGTATGAGCATTTACATTGTCTGTCCAGGAGTATTTAATTCCTTTAACAAGAATTTAGTTGCCAGTGGTTTTCCCCAGGTGCCCTGTAGCTCTGTTTGGGCTGTGCTCAGCAGCTGTTTATGTTTAGGAAAGCCAAGCAGGAGGAGCAAGAGGTTGCCATTCAGAGAATTGTGCAAGACCGTTTCTTTTGGGATAAATGATTCCTGACCAAACAACAGCCTGGCTGTGACTGTGTGAGAGCTGTCAGGCTATTGTCCTCCACAGCTGCCAGGTAACTGCATCACCCTCCCACCCCCTGCCACTGCAGAGTTTGTGCAGACTGCAAGGCCACGAGCTGCACAGACAAACTGCACGTGAGCACCCTTAATTAAGGTTATCTTTACCTACAACTACAAAGTACACACTGGGAGTGAAGTGACTCACACATCTAACACACAGCACATACCTTGCAATTACTCAGATATTCCTTTGAAGGCTGTTTTAGTGAGGGAGACCATGACAACAAAGCTAGGTTTAAATTAAACTTCCACCTGGCTGCCCACTAGAGATGCTAAAATCCTCCTCAGGTTAGCATCTCACTTTTTCAACAGGAATACCTCTGTCAAGACATCCAAGACAGGGCCCTGAAAAATGAACTCTGGGAAATCCAACATCAAGTAAGGACACCCCCCAGATACTCTTTCAGAGGTTTCTCTGCCCACCAAAAAACTGGAAAAAAATGAAGTCTCCACCTATGCTTCAGATCCTCAGTTCAAACACACTTTATCAGCACAGCAAGTCAATTTTCCTGCCCAGGAGTACAAAAGTGAAGGCACAGAACCATTCCTCATTCTTTCAGACCTGCTCTTAGGCTTTTTCCCTGGAGCAGACACAGATAATTCATCCAGGCCTCATTTGGCAGAGCACTTAATTTCAGCACAGTCTGTGAATCTGCTAAACTAGTAGATTTTAGCTTGGTACTCTGATGGTTCTGCTCTGGTTAATGCTCTCTGATGATTGCTTTGGAGGTAGCAGCAAGGGGGTAAAAAGAATGAACCCATAGCATTTCAGGAAGATAAAGAACCAAGAGGAATGGCTGCACCTTGTTATAAGAGTTAAAACTGAAGAACTTCAGTTATGACAATATTTAAAAATAAAATATCATCACCTCTAGATACTATCTCATTTCAAGCTCATGATCTCTGGTTCAGAGGAAGAAAAAAAAATACAAGGAGCTTTATGAATAGCACAGAAAGCTGTATATCAGAAATACACAGGCAAAACTGGGAAACTGTGAACTGGCAGTTCTTTAATCCTATGGAGATTTGGATTTTAGTGCTATTTTGATTTTGCATTAAAAATTGCTAAAAAACTAAGAGAGTTAAATGAAAGATTCATTTTCATCAGTTTGATTCTTTTAAGAAACAACACAGTCCCTTGTTTTTCCATCTGCCTCATAAAGTTTCAACCTAAAACCTGTATTAGTGCCTGAAAAGACAAAGATTTATCATGCAACAAGGTAGGAAGCTTTTATATACAAGAAAAGTTGCATTAGCTTCACAAGTCTTTATATTTTCAGCTCATTGATGTTTGAAAAAAAATATTTACCACAGAGATAAGCCCCTAGAAATTTTGTCTACTTGTGCAGTAATAAATGAAATTTACATAGCACTCTAATAGCAAGTGAAGATTTGACCTTGGGATAAAAAATAAGGAAAAAAAAGAAAATAGTAAAATAGGTGGATGGGTAGTCTCTTTTCAAATTAAATATAGATCCAGTGTGTCTACTAAATGCACAATAAGTACAAGTTAAACAAGGATTGCTGTTACAGTATATCCCATATGTGTAACAGGAAACATCCCTGTATGTCACATTGCAAAATTATTCAGGTGACTGCAAACACCAGGGGCTACTCTCTCACCTGATGTAAACAGCACATGGCTTTGATGTTAAAGGACCCGTGCAAATTTATCCCAGCTGTGCCTGTGGCCCTTGCTGTGCAAACCACATATGCGTGCAGTTTTATGGACTGAGCCTGATTAATGTTTTGTAAACCCCTGCATGCATCAGACTTCTTTCAATTGCCCCAGGAGCTGTTTTGGTAAAAGCCAAGGGCGTGAATCTTTTGCCAACACTATGCTCCATTTTACCAGCTGTAAACACAATGCAGATAAAAATGCGTTCTACAAAGTTTTAGTAGCACTACACAATAATGTATTCCTCAGCAGACAGAAATTTAAACATTTTACATGAATTCTAATTTGAGTGCAAATGACCTTTGTACAGCTTCTAATTTATCTTAGTAGAAATACAGCACAGCTCCAAGCAAGAAAGCACTTCCAGCTTCAGTGGAATCCTGTCCAAGTGCATGAATACTTGCATCTTTTGTAGCACTAAATGACCTGCTTAAATATGTTCCTCATATTTCCACTGTATTTTCTTCAGAACATACTTTAGAGCCCACACTCACAATTGTGCCACCCATGGCATTATGCAAAAAACTGGTTCAACAAAAACCAGGGAGGAATAACTGAAAAAATCTACCTGCTCCTTTCCCTCTAATCCCTTCTCTCTCTTCCTTTCTGTTAGAGAAGTGCCAGAGTAGTCTGTTTGACCACCACACTGTCAGTTCTGGTGCAGTATTTTGTGAAACTTCTCTCACTTTACCAGCAGAGGGATCTTAAGAAGGAAAAATGAAAACTTCCAGGATAATCCCTATTACTGTACCCAAGTAAAAAAGTCATAAAAGCCACATTGCAAACTCATAAAAAGCAATGCCTTGTAAGCAGCTGAACACACTTAATTGCCATTAACAGTCATGGATGAGGAGACTGCACTGCTCAGACCTGGCTGAAGTATTTTCAGTGTAGATCATCTCACCTCATTATGTATTTCTTCTACTTGCTTCACCACTGCAGCTTCCAGTGATTTCAAAGACAAAGCCATTGAATCAGAATCAGTCTGTAAATTCTGGAGTGCCAGTTCACACTGTCCAAGTATGTATTCCAATGTTCCTCTTGAAGACTATAAAGATACAATAAAAACTTATATACAGTCACTTCAGAAAATTTGTATTTCTCAACTAGATTTCATCAGCAATCCATGGGGTGTGGTGCAGCACATTCACAATTCACATCTGATAAGCCTACCTGGGAGTTAAGGCCAATACCAATACAGAACCAATTGTACCTCAGTCAAAAATTAACAGCAGCAGTTAATGAAAAGAGTTTGAGTCATAAGCATAACATGAAGCACAATTCTGATAAGACACCAGGGTGCTGCATACATGGCACCAGGACACTGGCTTTACAAGGGACCAAGCAATGAAATGGTTTTGGTACTTACATCTGCCACCCTGTGAGTGGAGCTGAACCGAGGGGATAAACCAGCCAGAACACAGTGTTGATGGGTCACATTGAGATCATCTAGGGACAGATTAGAAAACCTTAAGCACAGGGAAAAATTACTCTTAATAAAAGTTAATCTGGTTGATTATGAATTAAGTACATTTTTCACACTTTCCTTGCTTTAATGCTTAGAGAATTCAGTCACATAGCTCCAATGTTTTGCAGAGCACAGTAACTATTTACTATGCTGAAATCATATTTCTACTTGCATTAGCCTTCTCCTATACAGTTTAGAAGTGCCATTCTCCCACCTCTCATAGGGAAAGTTCAACTAAACAAATTAATTCCTCCAAAGCTGAGGTGACTACTAGGTCTAGACTACTGAGGAGACTAAAGAAACTTCTCGGAAGTTACAATCTCTTTTCCCAAAATCACTAAAAAATGCTCAAAGTTCTTGAAAACAAAATGCTACCAAAAAAAAAAAAAAAAAAAAACTTATGAAAAACTATTTCCTATAGATCTATAGACACATATGAGGATAAATTGCACAGAGCCCAGTCGTGCAAGGACCACAGAACATTATAATCTCTGGACCTCACAATATTTAAATACACAATGACTTTCAAGAAGAATTGTGTCAGAAAACAAACCTAAACACTTCCACTACCCCTTTCAGTGCCCATTCTTTGTGGCTGTGTATAGCAAACATAGAATTAGACAAATTACATTTTGATTTGCACCTTTATTCAAGCCCTTGGCATAACTTTCATTGTAGAGTTGCACCTTGGAATTGCTTCCAACTGTCTCTAATCCTTTATGAATCTCAGAAAGAAGCCTGTAATTTTAATTTAAGAGTCGACAAAAAAATCTAAAACTCTAATTGTACAAAAATAGTTGAAGCTTCATTGCTTGCCTGCCTCAATGCATATTAAAAAATACATTTTAGGATGTAAAAGATTGTGGCAAAGATTTATTGTCTTTTTCTCCTAAATATATATTAACTGAAAAGAAAAATCACTCTTTGTTAAATTGGCCGCTGTCCATCTGGCATTAAAAGCTTTTATTCAGATACAGAACACTACACCCAGAATGCTATTGTGGTTTTAGAGCCAAACCAAAGCTGTTTCATTCCTTGGTCACCCATGTTGGAAGTACCACAGTGCTCTTGTAGGGTTCAGTAAAAAACAACTCTTAAGGAGTCAGCCTCAGTTTTACATGACTAAGCACTGACCCATAGGTCTGCAAAACCAGAACAGAGATTCTGCAGGACAGGATGCAGGCTATTGTTCTCTACATGGGATCCCTCCACCAATAAACCTTCTCAGTGATTTTCCTGTTATTTACAGATAGCAGATACATTTTGGACTCTGTATGTTGCATATTCAATTTTTAATTGTGGAGGCAAGTTCACATAGTACATCTGTCTCTCCCTGCACTGTACTGACATCTGTGGTTTTCTGCTTCTTGTTTTCTCAAAATACATCCCTCCAGCACAGAACCTCATCCCAGTCCTCTCCTCTCCTTCAAACTACTGCCAGTTCCTGCCTTTGCTCTCTGATCCTGCTCTCAGTCCCTGCCCTGCTCTGTCCCCTCTGGGCTTTCTTCTGACAGCTGAATTACCTGGGCTCCACCAGCAGCACTGAAAGCCCTGTGCTTACACAGCTTTTGTCAAAAGAACAGACTAATGGATATGTCTGTGTACAAACACTGAAATAACATACAGACACTTAATTCTCATTCTACGGCTGAGCTATCAGGGAGCTGAGGAGCCAAAGCACTTCAAGAGGAACAATGTGGCACCCATGTCACTGCAGACTATTGCAACATAACATATAAAAGGTAGAAAGATAAGAAATTCCTAGCCAATCCTTAAAGAAGTGGAGGCTAAAGGCCCTAAACTTACCACTTGGAGGTAAAGTATTTCCCAGGAAAACACAAACCACAAGGAAAAATGGCCCCCAGAATTACCAACAGGGATTTATATAGTCTTTACTATCTTCTCTAAAGTGTTCCTCATGAACTGTTTAGACAGTTGTCTTTTATCTACTTCAAGAGCCAAATAAAAGGTACAGTGTTGTTTAAAGCACTGGCAAAATCTTTGATACTCTAATCACCACAAATATCTACAAGCAAAAGTGAAATGGAATGGACTTTTGCTATTAATTTTCTTAACTATCATTAACAAACAAGAAAAACATGCACAAATAAAAACAAATTAAAAGTCTAAAAACTAGAAAAATAATGAATTTAAAAGAAATTCAGAGAGAAATATGTCAGAGCTGTCAAACTTCACGATCAAAGTTTGGTAATGACAAATATATTTCTGGAGTTTTAAGTCTTGATAGTAGGATATATACCATTTGGATTAAATGTGGACTCAAAAAAAGGAGGGGGTGAAAAGCTCCAACACATTCAAGATGCTAGAGAGCAAAGAGGGTTCAAGTTAGTTTGTGAAAATAGAAGCAGATTAAATATCTAGAAATAGTTTAATGAGTCACTTTATACATGTGGAAGTGTTTCCATTAAATACTTATCTTTAACCACAAGCCAACCTCTGCAATGTGTGCAACCTACTTCTGGTTGGTTATGAAAATAATTTTTTGATGCTTCTCAAACTATAATTTGCTGGGGGTGCGGAGTGGTATAAGATTCAAAGTTCATCTTCATGCTGTTTTAAAACCCTAACCTTCAAGCTAAGAGCTTGATCTATGGGAAACAGCTGCAGAAAAGTAAATCTGCCTTTGAAAGAGTCCAGAATGTATTTTTGTTAAGTATGGTTTGAAGTCATGGTAGGAAAATTAGTGAAAATTGTAAATCTGCTTGCAAATCTGGTCATGTCTAACTCAAAGATTAGGGAAAAAATTCCAGTTTAACAGTAGGACCATGACAAGCCTAGTTAAGCATGCTCTAGGACAGAGCAGATGGGGCCCTTTGCTCACCTCCACGCGTTTGGGATTTATTGCATGCACCCAACACGTTTCAGATTAGACACCCCTTGGCTGTGTACTTGAGACAGCAGGGTTCAGTGTGCACTTCCTCTGCAGACCAATATATTATTCTAAATTGAGCTAAAGTGTTTCCGTTTCATGAGTGATATAAAGTTTAGATTTGAATTTTTAGGCAGCAGACTTGCAGCCATCCACCAGACTTTTTTCTTAATATTTAAGAAAAGCCTAAAAAATTATTTAAAAAAATCTGTCTTACTGAAAGTAATTTTGAGTTTTTTCTGGTTTTGTTTAATTAAATACATTTACATTATTGTAATAGCTTAAAAGAAGAATGGATGTTATCACCTTATGTTTAATATTAACATACATCTAAATTACAGCTCATGATTTCATCTGAAGAGGGCTGCTGAGAAGGAAGATGTAAATTTAAGTTATAAGACATTATGCTTAATTTCTCCCCAGAATAACAAGAAACACCTATAAAGCCAATGAAGAGAGGAACAGAAACATTATTAAATATCTACTAGAAATGCTAAAAAGAAAAAAACTGGAGTTTTTTTGTTACTTTGCTATACCCATTGATCTTGATTTACAACTTACTGTAATTGCACGTTACTGTAAGAAATATCCAGTTACCACACTTTCTTATATAGATTTGTGTGTACCACAGGAAATACTAGTGGTATTACAGGTACAGGAATTGATAGGACCTGACTTTTAAATTATAAGCAACATGTTGAATGTGATGTTTCAGCATTTTCAACATTCATATAAAGCAGTAACACTACACCATTCCAACAACTGGAAAGACAGACCTACAGAGTGGCTGAGTTCTGTGCTAGGCTGGGTGAACCACCACCAGCTGCAGGACTCTTCCATGTTCTATTTTCTAGATGTCTTGCATTCTGCAACTGCTTTTAACATAATGCCAGTAAGAGGACTCTGGTTACTGAGATGAGGTTCTGGAATGCAGCAGTTACAAAAGCAAACTTTTTTTATTATTGCCAAGTTTCTTTTTTTACAGAGTTTTCATATTTTGTCTTTTACTTGGCATCTTCAGGATACCCCCTCTTAAAAGTTAGTGCAAAAATATGAACAGTAAAAAATACACTGAAACTATATATGTTTCCTAATATTGTCTTTCACTCCAAAATGATACAGGCAGTTCTGCTACACAAAGAAACCTAATAAAAGGGCCATTTTGAGAATACCCTCTAAGACTATTTAGAAGAGTAATTTTTTTTCTAAGTAATTGAAAAGAAACACAAAGACTATGAAAATGCAGAAGAGATTAAAAAAACACCTGGCCTACAGAGCTCAAATCTGTAGCTCTTCAAAAGTGCTAATAAGAAAGTGATTTACACATCATCTTCAAAAGAATGTTTAATATATCCTTTGTTTCCATCTAAACATAGTCATGATGTTACTCATTATATAAACTAACTTTCTGATCTACCCTTCATATAGAATCTCTGAAAATACTTTAGTCACTATATAAATTCCACTAGGGAATAAAAAACACCCTTATAATCTGGTAACTCAATCAACTACAATCTACAGTATTTTGCAATAAAAATACTAAAGTTAGTCCCCTTCTTTTATTAAATACCTTCTGAATCTCTTGGCCAGCATTGCTCTATATGCTCAGAGTTTCCAGTCAGGAAGGATTATATAAGAAGTTTACTTGATGCCCTAACTACTATTGCACAAAAATAGATTATAATAACCTTTCTAGGAATGTTTAGCTGCCACCTAAACTTCATTTTCACTGTCCCTATTTCATTCTAGGCTTCTACTTCAAACCCTTACAAAAAAGGGAGGCACATCCAGACCACTATACCAAAGGACCTTAAGGACCTTACATCTTAACCCCTGATCTTTCCATGTCTGAACATTCTTCAGAGCACAGTTAGTGCAGTGCTTCTACACAACACTTCCCTGACGGCAGTGCAGAAGACTTGATGAGATAACCAAGAACAAGGAATGGTACATGGCTTTTATGGTGGCTTATAAAGGAATTGTTTTTAGGATATAAACTGTGAAAGGCAAAGTTCAAAAGACTGTTCTGCCCATAAAGCTGGGAGTGTGACAAGTCATTCTAGGGATATTCCACAGAATATGCCTTGCAAGTTACAATCACATAAGCAGGGAGTTTTGCAAGTGCTCCCAATCTTCAAAGATGATGTCTGTCAAGCCAAGACACTAAACAGGCCAACATGATGTTGTCAGAAACCTTGTTATTGTTTTTGTGTGATTGAAACAAAATTTATTTTAATAAAAATGAAAACCTAGAGAAACAGGAGCCAAAAGAGAAAGCAACAGATTTCACGTCAACAAACCTTAGCAACAGTTCTCACTTCGTTTCTTTTAATGGATAAACCTTAGCACATGAGCTCAGCTGCTCAAGCAAATTAACTCAATTTAATTTTCTTTTCTTAATCCTCTACGCTTGAGACATTGAGACTCATTCTTGGAGTAAGACAGCTGTGTTCATTATGATCTTAGTATAATCCCACTGCTAGAAAACAGCATGTTTGAATGTAGACAGTAGCAGAAGGAGAGAAGTGTCATGTGTAAAACTGGTGACTAATACAATATCCACAGACTGACATCATGATTGAAACCTCAAGGACTGTGGTACCAGAAAACTTTAAGACATTCATTCACATCTTACATAATACAGGTGTCACTTGACAAGCCAAGCTGAGGAACAGGAATTTATTTGTTAAACATAAGAGATGCTCAGAAAAACTGCATTAAGAATACAAAAATAATCTAGAAATACAAGGATGGGATGGATACAGCCCAACTTCTGACAAGATCTGGGGAAATTCTAGTTATGGCCTGAAGTCTAACTTGAACTAGCAATTCTGACTTCACAATGGACAGAAAAGGTGAAAAAAGACTATTTCCTTCTTAGCTGTAAAGTGAAAGAAACATTAAGAAAAATAGTTCCCCTTAAATACTTTGGAAGTAGGCAGAGTAGGAAGAACTTATTATGTATTCCAGACAGATTTCATGTTTTTCTAAATAAGACAAGTCCTAACTGTAAGGAAGGTATGGTAACTTATTTTAACATAAGTGTAAGTTTCTCTATTTTCAACAGAAAGTTCAACTTCCTAGTCCTTGAAAATTACCAAGCATCAGGTAGATGTCTCCTTGGTGAAGTGGCACTGCCAAGCCAGGTGTCTCTATGTCCCATGCCACCTTCAAGCCTACATGCCAAACAGCTGGGTCTCTTCCCTTCAGTTCCTGCTCCTTGCTTTCCTGTACAGATGAATCTTGAGAGAGAGAGAAAGAGACCACAAAAATGAGGGAACAGATAAGAATCATAAATAAAAAACCTGGTTTAGACTTAAAGATATCCCATACTGGTACAATCTTATTAGGCTTAAAGATTCTATAGTCTCCACTTGTTATAATTATCATCTCCAAATTCAAAAGTATGCAACAGGTAAAAGAAAAAGAAAATATGAGATCAATAATTTTTTTCCAACCAACTTTACCAAGATGAAAACTTTAAGTTAACTATCAAGGCTAATCAAGTCAAGGCTTGTAATGGACTTAAGGTTTTCTGAAACTCTTGAGCACATGTAAGGGGAGTTTTGGTTAAGCATCACTAATTTTTTTTTATTACTAAAACTACAAGCATGGAAGAAAAAAACCCAAAAAATGCAGCAACACTGATATAACAATAGATAACTTCTGAAAGAATTTCAAGTCATAAACTGCCAAAACATTTTAGGAGAAATTTCATTTGTTTATGTACTTGCAATTTCACTAAATCATGAACTGAAGCAAAGGTGAAATGATGGTTACAAAACACAGTCTAGACCAACAAAGCAAATCTTGGAACCATCTCTGTCATTCTTTTCTCAAAATTACTAGTCAAACATGCTAGATAACATGTGCAAGAGCCAATGAAGCTTCAATGCATTTGTCACAACACTTTTCTTATCATTATGCAACATGAACATGTTGAGCTTGGGGAAAAAATAATCCACTGCATAGAAATAGTATTTAGAGCTTAATCCCTCAGAACTATGTTCATAAGCTTACTGCACTGCAGTATAAATTGAAAGATACAGTCAGCATTTATAACAAGGTATTTGGGATATGGTGTAACAGTTTTACAGCTAAAGTAACAGTGCATTTTGACAGAGGAGGGAAGAAGTTTTAATAAGTAGCTGGCATAGAACAGCACAGAAGAGTTAGAAATTAACTATGCACCATGCCCAACTCTTGCTTAGAACTTAGCAACTGTGTCCATTTCATTGTCCACTTGAAATGGGCTTTTATGTAATAACTTTTAAAACCGTTGTCTTAAGTAAATTCTAGAAGGAAAATATAAAGATGTACAGTTCTTCTTATAAAAGGCATGCATAAAGTGTGACTACAAACTCACACTTTTAAAATATTCCTGTCATTCATCTCACATGGTTACTGCAGGTTGTTTAGCTGGGGGCAGCCTTCAGAAAATTAAGACAATTTATTAACTATTATGTTAATGAAATATTATCTAAATTCAGGAGCAGAGAGACAAAGCCTATTAAAGAGCAAATCTAAATGTTCTTAAATGAAAATTCTTACAGTCCCCAGGTTCCCTCCCTGCTCTGCTGCAGTGCTCATCCAACTGAAGCTGTGGCTCAGGAGCAGCTCTAGGCCCTTCCACCAAGGAGCACACAAATGACAAAACAAGAGCTAGGAAATATTCAGAAAAATCAGTACTAAACTCTTCAAGGGCCTTTGAGATTTTCTACCCTGTTCAGATAAATCGTAACTTAATTTAAGAAAAATGTTTTCTGAAAACTGCAAGTAGGATGGCTTTCAAGGCATTTTTAATGCAATACATCATGGATATTATAAAAAGAAGTAACCTTTCTGGGTTAACTCTCTCTGTTATGCTGCCTTCCCATTCACTTTGGCAGCAGCACTGTTCACAATATGGCACCAATAAAATATAGAACTACAATCAGAGACAGCAATTTCAATCAAAGTTTCCTGGGGTCTCCTCATAAATCCAGCACCTTTGGAATGTGCTCGTTAAAATGACTTATTTTTTGCAGTTTGATAAATTTTTTATTGCTTAAGTACGGAGTTCAAATACAGCTCACAGTCTCCTTTTCTCTATATTCTCAATTATTGCACCTTATAATTATCAGCAGCAATTGAAACTGATTGCTCCTACCATGTTATTTTGGTAACAAATGGAAGCAAGCTGCTACTTGCTTTTAAATGCAAGCTACCCTGAAACTGAGAGCAAGGGAAAAATAGACACCTTCACATTTGTGGCATAGCCTGACAAACTTTTACATGAAAAGGTTTTTATTAAATTCTCTATGACACCTCAAGAATGATTGGATGCTGTATATTTATTGATATAATTACAGTTGCCATTTAAGTGAAAACATTTGGATGCATCTAAATCGTAAGTATTTGAGAATAAATCATGTGAATAAATCATGGATCACATACCCATCACCTTAAGAACACAAATGTATTCTGTAGTAAGCCATACAGAAATGGTCAAGTATACAAGTATTTAATGGAAGTATAACAAAACTATGTGCAGATTTGAATTCTGGTCAGCAGAGATTTACAGACTTGGGCCTGCAAGAAACCTTTATGCTGGAATCCCAAATAAAATGGTGCAATGAAGTAAAATCTTACCACAGCATAACAATACCTCATCAAACCTGTAATTATGGTAGAACCATGAAAGAGAGAATGTAGCTGCCACAGCATTATGCTTTTAACGAGACAGCTCAAATTTCAGAGATGTTCCAGCACTAAGATCTGATCTTATCAGGTTTGGGTCAGGGTTAGGTTCAGAACAATATGAAACTTGTTTTCCTGGAACTACTTTGGTTATTGTTTCAGAGCACAGAAAGTAAAAGTAGTTTTGAAATGTTTCTTTGCTATTTGGCTCCAAAATCTTCCAGAGTTTGAGACTTTTTGATGCTCTGAAAACTAAATGATCTCTATTCAAGTCAAACTGTAATGCCAAATTATATCCTAAATGTAACCTTACATACCATTTCTTAAGAAAACAGAATCACTGCCAACACATTGCTAAGAACAAGGACTGTAAGCATTTACGTCAACATTAAATCCAACTGACCACTGTTATATTATTTCTTTACAGATTGATTGATTTTTTCCAGAATGTAAAGTAATTTGGGCACATATTCCTCAATTAAAAAATACATAAATAATCAGTGTCTTTCAATAGCAATTTATATGTGTTACATGCAAGAAGTGAAAGCACAGCATGCTTTGCTTCTCCGCAGCTGATGGGAAAGAAGTATCTACCCAAAGTTATTTCCTCTACCTCATTACTGAAAAGCCATAGTATAAGATGTTAAATTCTATTAACATTTATATTTTTCTTGCAACTGACATTCACAAAACCAAAAAAACATAAGGTTTGGCCAACAATGTTCTTATCGATTCATGTTTGGAATGCCATCTTCACATAAATCAGGAACAAAAGCACGAAAATAAAACAAAGAATGTTCTGTCATCCCTTCATTTCTGAAGGAGAGGCTGTATTGGACCAGTGAGAGGATGTTTAAAAGAGACCCCACAATGCACAACAGTCTATTCAAGTGATGATTTCTTTTTAGACAACAGGGATTCTAATATATTATTGTGAAATTTAGTGGGCCACTAAAAATTTGTGGCTTTCAGAACATAAATCAAACTGGTCAGACCCTACAAGTGAGAGCTGTGACCATTTCATGCACTTACCCATTTCTTTAAAAGTAAGATAAAAAGTTCTACATACCATTTCTGTTATTTCAATAAGTAATATTTCTGTTATATTATTGACATTAGTAATTATTCCAATCCTGCAAAAAACATCTACTCCATGGTTTTTATTCATTAAGCACAACAAAAAGAGCGTTATTGTCAACTACAAAGTTAGATTCACTTCAATGCTGAACAACTTTTGTAGTTTCAGAATTTTTGTTTAATATGGTAGGGAAACATACATCTGTAGTACATCTCAATTATTTTTATTCCCAATTAAATGAAATAGCCATCGTTAGGCTACGTGCCAGGATGCTGCTTCTAACTTCACAGAGTAAAAACATAAAAATAGCATTTTACAAAAGAAACAAGCACAAAAGGTCCTTGAAGATTAGTGATCACTGCAACTAACAGTAAGTTTGTTAAACCTTTTAACATTGCCTTGTCAGGAGACAGAGGCAGTTGTGCAGAAGTCCAAGAGTTAAACAGCAAGAAAACAAACTAGATATGCTAAAGAATCTAGAGAAAACTACTTACCTTATCTCTTTCTCTGTGGGAAATCCAGGTAAGAGAAAGATGGACACACTTCAAGTGTTTACATTTTTTTCCCATCTCCTGTAAGTTTGTAACTGAAACAAGTCTCTACTTCAAAGAAAATCTTTAGAACCAACTAGTGCTTTGCTAAGTAATAAAACTTCCTACAAAACTTACATTGACCGGATGGAAAGCTAGTCATTAGGAACTTTTCATGGATAAAATCCAATTTTTGAAAATGCCCTTATTCTACTGGATTGCAATTCACTTTTATAACTGCAACAGGAAATAAATATGAGCTATTAACTTACTATAGTAAAATCCTGAACAATTCTTTTACCTTCATGCTCTCAGGAGATAGGATACTTGTAAGCTAATGCGTTATTAAAAATGCTGAATTGGTCAAAATTTGAAATTCTTGTTCCTTGATAAATTCTGAAATGTAAGTTAATTCCCAATATTGTTAGTGGCAGTATAATTGAACACACATTCTGTAACCTATTCAGTTCTGCATACACACCCTGACTACCACTCATGCACTTTCATGCAGCATACACACTAAAAGGAAACCTCTCAAATTTTTATTCTCATCACTTGACAACTTACTCCTAACCTAATGCAATGTAAGTTAAAGCATCAAGCTAAATGTTTACCTTATTTTGTTGTTAGAATTGTACTTCATTTGAAGTTGTTTTGAAAGAGTTTTACACTGGAAACAAGAAAATAAATCCTGATACCAATTAGAATATCAGCTTGTTTCAATATCTTTATGTTGATGTCTAAATTTCTTTTCTGGCATATTGAAAACTGCTTCTACTCCAATTAACACTGATCAAAGTTTCAAACATGAAATTTTCATTATGGCATCAAACAATGAACAAATGAACAAGAAAACAAGTTGTTTCAATTACAGTAGTATCTGTTTTAATGCTATTTAATCCAGTAAGTAAGCACAAAACAAATACTGATATAAAGATGTAAATGAAAGTAAAAAGAAAACCACATAACCTGAGTTGTGCATCTCTAAACAGTCTGACAGAGCTGACAGGGCTCAGTAAGACTGCTTGACTCCAAGGGCTGCTGCTGCTCAAAATCTGACAACCTGGGGACTGTGCATTTGCAGCAGGGCAGGTCAGTACCAGCCCTGCAGCTCTGGAAGCCGGAGCTCCCACGTGCCAAGGCTGCCACAGACCCTCAGTGTCCACTGGGATTTGAGGAATTGAGAGATGACAAAACAAACATGCAAGACCTGGCGGAAAAAAGAATCAAGCCAGTTCCAACAAAAATCAACATGCTTAATTTGTGTTTGCATTTCCCACTCAATCAGTGTTTTCCCCCAGAAAATTATTAATCCAGCACATCTACATCTTCTGAGGAAAAATAGCTCCAACAAAAAAATTCTGAGCACAACTACTCTTTTTATTATGTATTCTGTAGTGATTCTGTGACAGTCTTTTTACACTACACTGAGAATTCAATGCTAACTCAATACTAAACAAATTAATGAAGTGCTAATAAAAGATGTCAGCATAAAAACTAAATATATTTATAGAAAATAAAAAGTCAAGACATGATTCCACAAAGATATAACAATATTGTTCAACAAGATGTTGAGATCCTCATGTTTCACAGTTATGGAGACCTGGTAATATAGGAAATATTGAAAGTCTTTGTGAGTTGCAGAAACCATGAAAACACTGACATTATACAGAACTGGACAGAATAATATTGTAAACATTGATGAGTTTATATCCACCAGCATTGGAAGGCTGTAAGCAGAAAATCAGAAGAGCAAAAAGACAATCTACTTCTCTAAAATCAAATCCTCTTGGATGCACTGGGTACAAAACTTTAACACAAAGAGATATTTACCAACACTTCAGTTACAAAACCATACTCCTAAGTATAAACAGGATCCATTTCCTCCAATTTATGAAAAAGCAGGTCATTGCTTGAGGGACATACAATGACACACCCTGAGCACAGATGGGAGGGCACTGCTGGCACACAGAGCTGGACTGCAGGACATCTCCCCACAATGCTCCACTGCCATGGCAGGCACCTGAAACGCCCTCTAAAGCTCAAGAACCCAACCTGAGCAATGCAAAATCAGAAGAATTTCAAGTAGTGACTTTTAATTTTTTTTTAATGATAGAAAAATCAATTGATTTACTAGAAAGATCTTGTTTTCTTTGTTTTCCTATTTCAAAACTTTTCAGAAAAAAATACAAACTATCAATTGTAAGTGTATTTATGAAAAAAAACTTACTCGACAAAAAAATTATTATACATAGATATCAAAATAACTTTTAGCCTAAATATGTTAAATAATTCTATCTAGCCACATCAATCAAATCTTCTACAGAATTTGCAGTGATTTTAAAACACCCTAATTTTAACTTATTTAACTTAATAGAATACTGAATAGAAGAAACAAAACTGAATAGAAGAAACAAAACCAACTGACAAGTTATGAATAAACGTAGCAGTTTTCATTTTTGGTAATTTATAGCTCTCTAAACTTAAAGGACTCACATTTTACCCCTCCATAAGCAAACCTGATGTTAAAGTAAAAAAGTTTTAGGCATACTACAATAAATCCTCATAGAAAGTATTATTACCTCAAGTTCATGTTTAGCTTTCTTTAATTTAAAATCCTACTGAAAAAATATTTCTCTACAGTAGTAATGGAAAAAAACCCAACACATCTACTTGACACCATTGAAAAATAGGACAGAAAGAAGTTCATGAAGAAAATTACACTTTTACCAGTCAGGAAATCTCTTCAACTGAATTTGCTAAGCCAGTTGATGCTTTATATCCAGGAAAATGTAAATAATATGACTTCAGTTGTACATTGAGTAACAAAGCAGCACTGAATTTCAAAACTTAACAACAAAACCAATAAGAGAATGCACGTGGGAGTATAAACTATCATTTTTGTACCACAGTCTTTAGCTGAAACCTACTGAAGTCAATGAAATTCTTCCCCTGTTCTAAAGCAAACATCATAGGAATTCTGGAAGAAGAAAAAATCCATTGTGAATGATGAAACATAACAGAACATTTGCAAATTCAAATCAAGTTTCTAGATTCTAATCTTATGTTTGCAAATATCCAAAAAAATACCCAAGCCTTTGTTCAAGCATAGTTAGGGAAAAAAGACAAACAAAAATTTTTCATGTCTGCTCTTAAATAAAGATAAAATAGGGACAGATACTTTAAACTAAAAATGAAATATTTAATGATGCTTCAACTGCACTTTTACCACCACCCCTAAAATGCTGTATGAGCTTCATTTTAAAGTAAGCAAGAGCCTGCAAAGCCTGTCAGACAAGAGCTGTTTTAATGCAAAGTGTCTGCGCTTCCCAGCTAGAGAAATGTCGGCAAGCCCTCCATAAAACACACATTAACACTGCAGCATGCCTAGACAAAATGCATATATTTCTAAGTAAATACAGTCATACTTCTATCCAAGTCCAACTGAAAATGATCTTTCCAAAGAAAGAAGAGTAGTAAAATCAGCATAAAGCAAAGCAACTCTGTATATGATAAATAACACTATAAAAAAGGTGATCCCAACCACAGTGAAACATTTTACAGGATAGAAAACATGCACATGCATTAACCTAAGAAAGATATTTGACAGATTTTGATTTTCCTGGCTCTTAGTCAGGGAATTAATTATACCAATATTTAAATCTAGTTAGAGAACAACTGCTAAGCCAGCTGCAGGAAACACAGGCATTTTGTACAGGTTTTAGTGGAAATAAAGACTTCAATACAAAAGGTACCACAGTGCATTCAGAAGCAGGTGACAAGTCTAGACCAAAATGCAGGAGTGCTTATGTACATACACACAAGGGAACACAGCAGAGCTTCAGGGATTCCAGGGACTTTTGTGACTGGTCAAGTGCCATCACTCACCTTCACAGCTGTAACTGTACACAGCCACTGCTGACCTTTCCACCAGGTTCTCATCATGGTGCCAGCTCACTGCCATGCTCCCCATTCCAAAGTAAGGCTCTTGTTTCAAGTACAGCATTTGTAGTGGATCCATATAATTTAATAAAGTCAAATTATAAGATGTTCTGCTCTTTAGACTTTTGTCATCCTCTGATACACAAACACTGCTTTGATCTTTTGAAACAGACCCTTGCTCTGTAAGAGAAGTAGCAAAACTTTGCTTCCTATCTATTACAGAAGTATCTTTAATTTCTTTGTTCTCAAACAAGTTTTGTCCTTGCAATGCCTTGACTGTTTCAATATGCAAGTAGTCATTAAGAATCATTAATGCTTTACACGCATCACGTATTTGAGGACTGCAATATTTTATGTCATGACTTTCTGCAGGCCAAGGAACTGTAAATAATCTTGTGTTCAAGTACTTATAAGTGCATCCTGGGTTTCCAATTAATATACGAGACACTGGAGTAAGAAAGTCCTTTCCTTTGATCCTCACAAGATCTTGAAAGAAACAGTTGTGCTCTCGCAAGGCCAGAAAGCTTTCTTGTACAATTTGGTGGAGATCTTCAGGTACTGCATCAGATTTCCTGAAAATCAGCTTGGAGTACTTGGTCTTCCACTAAAGGAGAAAAAAAAAAAAACCCCAAACAACAAAAAGAGGAAAATAATTATTCTTTTTACAGGAGTCAAGGTATTTCAAGGCAAGGCAAAGCTGTCAAGTTAACAAGAATGAGTCTAGAATATGGTGAAGGTATGGATGCCAGCACTTGTTACTTTATTTTCATATTTCAGTATATTGCACAAGCTGTGGATATGTACCAGTGGTTTAAAGCAGATCAAATCTCTAAATAAATAAATACAAAGACCCTAGAACAATTTAGTAGAACAGCTCAGCTGATGAATCTGTAGATAATGGCACTTTTAAGTATATAAATAATAGAATATCAAGCAGTAAAAAAGTGATTCCTCTTTTTGTAATGCTGGCAAAGACCCTTCAGTTTCATTCTGATGTACAGAAATCTAGAGGGTGACATGAGACACTCAAATAGCTTTATCTAACAATACTTTTCAGGGACAAAATAACAAAATCAAAATGTACATCTTTTAAAAAATGTGCTTCTAACATTCTGGTGCTTTCTATTTTTACATTCCTCAGTACCTGCCAATTATATCTCATTTTATAGAAAAGCTCTCTTTTGAAAACAGAAAATGTCCAAACATTGCTTCCTACCTGTAGTGTCCTTTTCCCCCATATCCTCTTGTGACCACACCAGCTCTGCTATCAGCTGGAGCTCAGAATCCAGCAGTGTGTGGAGGCAGCAGCTCCCAGCAAGGTACAACACTGCTAATCAGCAGCTTCTTGCTTTGCATGCACAATGCTGCTTCCCACTCCAGGAAGGCTTGGATAATTTTATTTTGTTAATCTGGTTTTCTAAGGAAGTGAGTATCACATAATCACACCTTTTATTGGTTGCCTGTAAATCTGCTTTAACTACTGCTGAGACTGTTTGGCAAACTAGACAAAGGCTGGGGAATAAGTTCTTTTAAAGAGTGGGTTCTTACATATTTCATTAAAATTAATAGATAAATAAAAGAAACAGATGCACACTAGTGCCCTACTAAGGGAGGGGCTGTAATGTGAGTGCATCAGACATCAATTAGCATTTGTGAAGCTCCTGAGGACTCACCACACCTATTTCCTTCTGTCCAGAAATTAGTCAGTAGTTTGGAGAAAAGGTAGGTACTGATGGTGGTGTGGGGACTGAAATCTGAAGGCATTAGGCAATGGGTCAAAAGCACATGGATGCATAAAACTGATCTGCCAAAACTTTTATTAGTCTAATAGCTTATGTTCAAAGTGCTCTTAAAAAGACAAAAGTCACTAGCACAAAACACCACACTGACCTACAATCCATCTGTGAGCTCCTTCTGGTACAACTCAAACACACTTTACCAGTACTATCTACTTCCAAGTCTCATTTGAACGTGCCTTTCAGGAAATTAATTTTGAAATCCAAAGAACGTGCCCTTAAAAATACAAACCAGGCAGTAAGTATTCACATTTTCCACTGCATGAAAACAGACTTTTGCATCATAATGCACTGTTATCCTATAACACTGAAGAGCTGGCTTTATAGGATCATTTGTTTCTACTAAAAAGGAGAACATAAAAGGAAGCCTATTTTAAAAATAATGATTACATATAATAAATCTTGGTTTATCTATAAACCTCGCCACTATTCCTTGTAAATTTTTACAGTGAAGCTAACTCCTTTTCTTTATACATTCTTATGGTTCCAAAAACTAGCTTCCTAGAGAGAGGAAAATGAACCCCTGTAACAGTATCTACAGATAATAATTTCTGACAATTGTATTTACATGCTTAGCTTCAAACACCAAAGCTTGAAAACAGTCCCAGATCTGTGTGAAGGTCCCTCTACGACCCCAGAACACAGGATCACAGCTTTCATTCCAAGAAGTGAATCCAAACTTGATAAACTACATTCACCTGTGCTTGTCAAAAGCCTGAAATGATTCCTTTAGAAGTCCTGAACTGCCCCTTTTGTTTCTATCAGTGCTGTGTATCTCCAGCCTTTCAACAGTACAGTGAAAAAAGTCCTTAAAAACAACAACTAATGAAATTAGTAAGTGTAAATTCAGACTTGGAGCTATAGGCTACAATCAGATGTGAAGGTACAGCCTGATGGGAATCATAAATGTTCTTTCATAATGTTACTTAAGAATGCTAGAATATTATATGTTTTGACATATAAAGATTATTATTTCATTATTTCTTCCATTATGCAAATGTCCTGTATGAAAGAAAGAGCTCTAACAGTTCTATAGCAATACTTCAGTATTTCATTAAATAATTCTGTACTGGACATACTCATACCACATTACATATGCTATTATGTATTATCAAACAGTCACTAATAGTATATACTTTTAAACCATTTATATGAAAATATAAATTCACTGAATTTCTGACACACATGAAATTCCCAACAATTATTAGAAACAGAGGAGGGAAATAAGAATATGACGTAAAGCAATTAAATCCCTGAAAACATGCACTAGAAAGGAAGAACACCGATTTTACAAAGGAAACAACATTGTATTCCCCTCCTGAGCTGCAGAGGTAATGCCTTGCACATTTTGCTGCCAGCCAAGTCAGAGGCCTGTTACCTTTGGGTTGTGCTTTAAGATCACATGCTCAAGAACTATTTTATCATTAAGGTATCTCAACAGAAATCAGGAAGTGGAAACACATTTCTGACACATCACATGAAAACAGCCTGGTCTTCTTTAAATCCCCAAGCAGTGCCTGTGCTGTGCCCTCCATAAGGAAAGAATTACAGGCTCAGAACACAGGGTGACTGCTGGGTTCACACTGGACACCTTGTTGTTTTGGGGGGTGGGGAAGGGCAGCAGTCATGTACTCTGTGTTGTAACTCTGACAGCCAGTATTAAAGGGCAGCTCACTGCTCACTCTGAAAGAAGTGGCAGCATTACAGGCAACTACAGTGCAGAAATAAACCACATTTGATGTTCAAACCTTGTTGTGACTATTACACACAAGATGTTAAATATGCTTTCACTTTTGATGGTGATACTCAACACAGAGAACCACCCTATGGACCTGAGTGACAGAATAAAGTTAGGAATCAGCAATAAGGACCCTTGATAAGCAAACTGCCATGTGCATCATGAAATTATAGTCTGTACTTCAACTATTTGTGAACTCCCTTGTTACAGCCCCCTTCTTGTGCCGTACTTGCTTTAAACACAACATTGTTCAGCTGATGGCTTGGGGCCCATTTCCAAAATCCTTTATCAGGAAAAACCCATGGAAAGAGGATGTCAGTGGAAGTTTTTCTTGTGATAGAATTTCTCACTTCTGTTCAGGCTGTACACCTCCATAACCAACAGGATAAGACAGTTTTTTTGGTTGCATCCTACCTAACTTTTCCAACATGTTCAAAGAATACTGTTTCATAAGAGGTAGATCCTTCAAGGAATAGGGCAAGGTCTGTCCAGGAAAGACAGACTATAAAACTAAACTGTATGTGAAATTGCACTTTGCTGATTTGTTGTCTTCAAGATCTCACCCTTCTTTTCCTCTCCAGCTGTAGTGCATTTAAGCATCCTGGAACTTGCAGTTTCTACACCTGTGATTCCATGAACATTTCATAACCACCACAGACTTCAAAAGGTGTTTGTGATCCTTATGATTAGCCTATATACTTAAAAATATCTAGCATCACACATATACTACATAAAAAGAATAATTCTATATTTGCAAAAAGAACAGATCAAAAATTTATTAAGGACTGAACAGGTGTGATTTTACTGCTTATCTTGTTCCCATTGTCTTCTGTACTTATGGGTTACTGACCCTGAGCAAACGAGATCCCACTTTCTCTTTTCACATCAGCTCCAGGAGAAGCTGAATTTACAAAGATGTGAAAAAGAAAAAGAGCACAGCATCTCTTGACAGCATCAGAGGCAGAAGAGAACAAACAGAAGGGGATGTAACAGGACTAGGAAGGAGGAAAGTCAGCTGCACACTTCTTCAAAGAGGGAAGAGTTTCTTCATAAGCATTAAGTTTAAGACTGAAAAGACTGTGTTTGGGTTTTTGTGTATAGAAAGAAGAAATAATAAAATCCATCTGTTGTCACTCTTATAAATTCTCCCAGCTCTTCTACACTTGCACATCTTTGAGCCATATATCAACACAAGGCAGGCACCACTCCTGTGTTGTGTAATGTGAGCATGGTCACTGGAGCTCTTCAAACAGGCAGGTCATTCCTTATAATAAGGAATTTTTCTCTTTTTTCTCTTCCATGATCCAATTTGATCTGATTGAACCTACCCTGAGTTCTGCAGCTGATCTAGAAAGATCCAAGACAGATGCAGAAAATTCTATTTATTCATTATATTCTTGCATACACTCACTTGGTTTACTACTCATGTGGCTACTGGGCCTGATCCTTCTGTTTGGTTTCATTTGAGGCATTCCATTTCCACAGTTTGTTTTGCAAGCCAAGAATTAACAATTCCTTATTGTTGGAAAGTAGAATTAAGCCCCCCATACTTGAAATTTCTACGTTAATATCCCCCCTATTTTGCCAAACAGGAGCTATAAAGATCTCTTCACCACTCAGAAGAAATAAGTTAAAGGAATGGTGACATGTATTTTGCTTCACCAAAGCATGAAAAGCTGTAATTAAATGTTATACATTACTTGTAGTGAGGGCACACATGTAAAAATAAACAAAGCTCACCAAGTTCTCATTTGTGAATATCCCAGTTCTAGAGATCTTATTGAACACCACCTGGAAGTGCATTATCAGCCATCATGGTACTTTTTTTCATATCATATTTCACAGTGTCTCTTTGAAGGAAGATTTATTTGTTGTTCAGTGCAAACAGCCATTTTAGTTTAAAATGATTTCAAAGAAATAAGTTACCAGCTGGAGGAAATCAGCATCGGCTGGTGTCAGATATGGAAGTCTCTTCTCCCCAAGTTCTTCAAGAAGTTTTTTCTTCTGTTTTGGAGGAGCAAAATTGAAACAGAAAATTAGACTTAAAAACCAAGATATAAACAGAGAAGGATAAAAGTAGTTGTATTTAAATGGCAAAACCAGGTGCAATTACTTCTCTTGCTACCTTCAAATCTGGAAAATTAAATAAGTAAAACCAAAAAAAAAAAAAAAAAAGTAAAATTAGGGGGACTTCTCTGTTTACAAAACATTAATTCAGTTTAGACAGTTTTAGAGCTCATGAGCTCTTTTACTCCCAAGTTCTTTTTTAGGCATCAGTCCTTGTTACACTGATCAAAATTCATCTTGGCCTTATGTTCTTCAGACCTATGCCTACCTTATAACTACTCATTGATTTCTTGTTTCCTTCCATTTTCTTTTTTGCTTCAATTTGTCCAGCCAATGGGTAGAAAGCTCATCTTTAATCAAAGGGCTCAATAACCCACCTCATTAAAACAATAAGCCCCAATGTTGGGGGTACTCTAAAATACTTCCTGCAATAGTTTATGAAATAAAAGGAAAGCACAATCTACTGTAGCCCAAAGCCCCCACAGCCTGACAATATTTAAAATGCCATCCTCAAGACCTGCCATCCCAGAGACAGCCATAAATCCAGTTTGATGTTGGGAGTGCACAAAGAACCAGCTGCTGTAAAAACAGGTTTCCTCTGTCCCCTTGTTCTCTTAACTCCACTTTTACTTCTGCTTTAGACTGAGAGCTTCTCCACCAATATTTACTCAGTGTGATCACTAATAAATGGGTAGGACAAAAGCTTGATGTCTCTCCAAATTGTATTTTTCAGGTTTTTATTAGTCAAAATAGATTTTTTGTGGCCCTATACAATTAATTGTGTTAATGGTTAGCCAAGTGCAAGTGATGTGTGAAACATGCCACCAGAAATTTTGGCATGAAACAATCCTGATCCGTGATAGGTCCATTCACACTTATCTACTCACAGACTAACTCAACACTAACTCAATGTAAGTACAGCTTAACTACAGTGTAAAAATTATTATAGTGGAAGTTCTGACCTAGAAAATTAATAAACTCCTTCCTCTACTTCTTTTTTCTTTTAAATTGCAAGGATTGCTTTTTACAAACTTTGATTATTAACAAATTTCAACTTACTTGCAACTCAGACCATAAAACTGTATCTGCCATAATGCTTACATAAATATGTAACAGGACTCAAATTCTTATTTTGATTGCAATATTTTCAACTACATAAACACAAGAAACAACTCAATATTTTTATGTTGTAAGAGAAAGAACAGATGGAAATGAAATACTGGTTTTAAAAGAATATTAAGGGTATAATACAAGGGGAAAAAGTAAGTAAATAAAAAGGTATGACTAACACTTTCATAAAACCAAGTTCAGAACAAGGTGAAACCAGATCTTTGCTATTCTGGCACTACTATTTAAAAAAGGGAGAGAAAATATTTCATGTATTAACTAACTTGGCTTATAGCAAACACATAAACAAGGAAGGCTGAACTATGATGTATAACTGTGCATTCTATGACAATGAATTCCTTTTATTCAAATTTAAGCATTGAGAAAGTTGACAGAGGCTTAAAGTCAGGTGGAAGTGCAGGGGATTTTAAGGTTCACAGATCAGTCAAACTACAATCAGAGCAGGTGGCTCCCACTCATCTCCACACTCACAATGTGCTGAGCACCAATCCTTAACAAGCCTGAGAAGAGCAGCACTGACATTTCTGATCTAGTGCTGTAATTTCTTCATGTCCTCAGTTTTCTATGGGGACAGGTTGTTGGGATGTTGACATGAAGTCATTGGTGAAACCCAGCAGATTGTAACTTCAGATTAAGTTGGCAGAACATGACAAACTGATTTCCTGCATTTTGTAAAGCAATTACATTTCTCTATTACCAAAAGCTTGGCAGAATTTTATTTACATGAAATTGCTGAAAACATTAGACTGGCTTTACTATCTGTAGGATGAACCACATTAAACTGCAGGGAAAAAAATAAGATATTTTAACATGGACTCACATCAGTGGGAAGGAAAAAAAAAGGCAGGAAGAAGAGAGATTCTGACAATTTCTTTGTCAAGTATCAGGCTCTTGGCAAAAAGCACACAACATTAAAATGCACTCTTGTGTATAGGTAGTAGTAGTTCACATTTGATTGTCAGATCTGGCTAAGTGCTGCTCTTCAGCTTGATGTGCAGACTAATACACACAGCTGGGTGGTAGAACATGCTGCTCATCTCTTATGCAAGAAGCTGTCACACAGATGTCAAAAACATCAAGCTACTCACAAATACCTCCAAAAAGTGGGGAAAAAAAAAAAGAAAAACTGAGTATCTGGCTATACCAGCTGGCTGATGTGAAAGTCTAAGCAGTGTTACATAAGCATTGTTTATTGGTTCTCCAAACACATAATCCCTCAGTAAAAACTAAAAAAATGCCTTTACTTGAAGGTGTCAGGCTTCTTAAAAGGCATTTTTCTAGATCTGATTTCTAAATTATAAAAATTATCAACAGTGTAACAGTTTATTCAGGTATCAAGATTATGTTTTTCATGTTTTAAAAAACATTGTGATTTTTACACAGACATTAATGATGCCAATACATGAAAGACAATCTGATGTGCACCATCCTTGTCACCACACACTGCACTGCTTTAGAAACTTTGTTAAGTGCTCATCTTGGGCCATCAGAAAGGCAAAAACCTCTGCAAATACTTATTTTGTGGGCTGCTGTGAGTATTACTGGAGCTATTTTAAGAGACTCTGCAATGAAGATCAGAAACACAAATGCCCAGTTTTGGAGTGCACAATGAACATTCTGCAGACGTTAATCTCTGCGCTCATTAATTACTAATAAATGAGATTATTAATGAGATGGTTGTAAAATTCAGCAAGTGGAATATTAATAATTGGAACCTCTCAATCACTATACATGTAATTGTTTATTTTTCCTGGCAAGAGAAGTGGTGCCTTGTATGTCACAGAGCAAGGGAAGTTACAGAAGCCCAGCAAAGAGGTGACGGTGCAGAGAGGATGGTGTAGCACCTTTGGAACATCATCTCCACTCCCAGCCTGCAACAGCCCCTCTGCATCAACTCCTTTCATCAGAAGTTCTTAAAACATTGCCCATTTTTTCATCTTAAAAAGTTTGCTTACTATCTGCTGCAGTTTTTACACTTCTGAGACTACTTGTGACCAGAGCTAGTAAAACACTTGATTTTTATTTTGTTTTTAATGCAACCCAATTTTTTTGCAGAAATTTCAGGGAGAGATCATTAAAAAAAGAGCCACTCTTCAAAGCATAAGAAAGTATAATCTCCTTCTCCAACAGTTTTTCCCAATAGTCTCTTGTTTTCCAAAACTTACCAGGTTTAGAATGCCTGAGAATGCCTATTGTCAGGAAAGAAAGATCTGCATCACAGTTCAGATGAAAACCTTTGGTTTCTCAAAAATCTCTCCTTCCTATTACCTTTTTTACTCACATAAGAATGTCCATTAGAGCCTGTGTTTCTCTTTCATTCTTTTTTTTTATCAACTCTAGTAAAACATTGATTTCTTTCAAATCCTGCATGAAGCAAAGGGCCAGTGCTCTAAAAAGCTTAATAAACAATTTTATAAAGGAGGAAGATTAAACATATAGCAAAAATTTTGTGACACAGTACTAAGACCCCATCAAGAGAAAAGTCACCACTTTACAGGAACTTCTAAAACATTACCTCCTAACAGCCTTTCACATGTAGGGGTTTTTTATAAAAAATAAATTTGGGATAGTTTCTTAAGGAAGGAATGTGATTTTGAAGTTGACATTTGTTTAAACTACAAGGCTTTCCAAGTGTTAGCTATTAAAACTTCATAGCTACCAAGATCATTCACTAAAACAAGTTATGTCAGAAATGAACCTAGAGTAATAAAAAATACATCCTAAATGTACCATTGCAGCTTTTATTTCTCCATTATCACATATATTAGATTTCAGAGGGGTTTTTTTCTTCAAATTATTTCTGTAAACTCTACTCATCAAAAGATCTTAAGGGACTGGACAATTTTACAACACCATTTACTGACATGAAAATGTTATATTGCCAGTCTACTCTTCATTACATTCAAGACTTACCAAAAACCTTGTCTGTGCCACATTCCACAATACAGCCTCCCAAAAATACTGGTAGACATATGACCATCTTGTACCACACTCTGCATACTACAAGCTGCTCTCCTTGCCCCCCTAATATAAGTCAAAAACATTTTTATATTAAGGGCAAAAATATGTATGATTATTATTATTATTCTATACAAACCATTTTAAAAATATCTACAATGTTCTAACAATATTTCATGCCCCATATATTCACTTGCTAATTATACTACAATAAATTGTACTTGTTATTTAATATAACCACAGTGAATCCTGTTGTTCCACTGAACAAACAGGTCCAGCTACAGAAGTAACAAAATGCTTTTCAAGTGACCTGGGCATGAAAAAAATTACATAATGAACAATCCACTGCCATGCCAAGACCTCGGGTCTTACATCAGCATCTGTGAGTAGCTGTCACAAAGACTGCTTGATATTCTCTGCTACAAAGGTACTGTTTGGCTTTGCTTACTAATTTCAACCTCTCTTACCCTTTCTCATAAATCAACAGGCCCAGGTTTTGGTTCACACACACACAGACCAGTCATGCATATGCACAACACACTCCACTGATGTAACTGAACTGAGAGTTAATTTATGCATTGAAGCAGCTTAGCAATGTGTGAAAACACTGTTGGCCAGTATCCCCTCTTTCCCCATCTTGAAGTGTTAAGGGCCCCTTAATTGTTGTTTTAACCTACAGGAACATTGTTCCTTTGGCCAGTGGCTGTTAATGGAACAGAACTGGCAATTTCCTTACCTAGCTGAGTGTAGATTTGTCACACATGGATTAGCACTGTAAGTAATCATAATAAAAATATGAAGTAATAAATAGTTCAAACACAGACACTGGGCTGACAAAATGTCCCTAAGGCTCCTCTGTATAATTCTGAATAAACTTCTACTTCTTCTACCATCACTGCAAGCATCTTAATAACATCACCCACGTCTTGTTCCCTCCAGCAATTGTGCATCCTCTTGCAGCAGGTAGCAGTTAGTAAATGGGTCACCTCTATTTATTAGGGGAAAAGTAAGAACATTCAAACTTTGAAATTATCAAATTTTAACCAGATCTCCAGTTCTTAGTTTCTTCTTATGCATATGGACACAAAATCACACACGTACTTAAGAAAACACAACTAAGAAAGACTGTGTTTAGTTCAACATGGCTCTGAATCCTTATGAACAGATAAGGACACAGACAAGGAGGTATCTCTGCATGTCATTCATTGCATAGTTTCTAAAAGATAGCCAATAGATTCTGAGACCATATTTCTTAATGTAGCAATTCTTAACCAGCTCACCTCCAAAGAGTCAGGAGGTAGAAACCTTAGTGACTGCTACCAATAACTGATTCTGCATCATTCAGGAAAAACACCTCTACACACCCAGTCCCAAGAAATCAAGAGGGTTCGACCAGTTCTGAAATACGAAGCAACAGTACTTGACAGAAAAGATTCAATAAAGAATAAAGACAGATAAAACAAAAACTATAACAAGGGTTAATGTCACAGCAGTGATACATTTGGTGTTGCTGCTCATCTCATGTTCTAATGAGATGAAGATATCGATGGTTCCTAACTTCCATGGAAATCTATTACCAGGACACATGGCACTAGATCTCTGTAGCCTTAGGAGCTGCTCAAGAATTATGCTCAAGAATGGAAAATAATGCTGACATGGTGCTATTTATCCCTGAAGGCCTCAAGGAAACAGAATGAAACATTAAGAATTTCCACCTTATTTTGGGAAATACTGCATATCTGCAATGTGGAATTGTACGGACCTCACTGGGATTCAATATCTAATTAATGCAGCAAAGTAAGAGCAAACACACTGACCAATAACCACAGAACAGACAAGAACCTCCAGACTGAAATCCAAGGGCTGACAGCTTGAAATGCAGATTCAGAACCTTTGCAACAGGCTCATACCTTCTGTAGATATAGACAAAGAACTTTCCAACACAAACACTGGCAGGTCACACTGATACAATTTTTCAGAACTACCAGCAAAATCAAAGGTAAACTAAATTTGCTTGCAGCTTTTCATCATTTCCAGAAAATAACAAGCCTGGAAGGATTGCTGGTCTCTATATATATTGATAAGTAATGGTAGCAGCAACCAATGTTTAATAAGAACACTTTAAAAAGGGAAAAAATCCCTCCAAGTGTTAAAATATCACACAGAAAATAAAGCAGTCAAAAGTGAAGTAAAAAGGATATGAAAAAAATATAGATAATTCCTTAAATTCTTCAGGTTAGCATCAAATGCAGCTTCTAACTTGCCCTTGGTGACAGTGCAGAAGATAGTGTTAATGCAGAAAGAGCAGGTGTTAAGTGCAAATGCATGTGCCATGCAATGGGCTACAAGGAAGATCAATAAGGAGCTAGAGCATTAAATTTCACATACTGTAGCTGTCATGCCCATTACACAGTATTTGAACATCTTCACAGGCCATTACAAAATTGTTGATTCTTGGTATTTTTTACAGAACCAAATTATTTTCCAGAGTTTTATTAGCACAAATAAGCAGTATGGAAGTCTAAAAGCACTTACAAACTTGGTGAAATCTGAGGACCTTTACAGTCTTCAGACATCATATATGTACACATTTGCAGAATGCCTAACTGTATCTTCACTGCAGAATGAAAAGACAGGAAGATGGTTTAAAGCCTTACAGATAAAAGGAAATGTATTCCAGGAACACTTTTCTTTTCTGTTACTCACCAGGCACACAGATGATGCTTTTTAAAGGAGGCATCTACAAGATAATTCTTGAGATTTTGTACCACAATTAACAAAATCACTGTCAAAAATGCACCAAAGGAAGGGCAATGCCAGTTCCCTGGGCTCCTGCTGCAGAAGCAGCGCCAGACTTCTTACCTCATGCTTCTTGCCTCTGCTCTTCCATCTCTGTGCTTTGCCCTTTTCAAGGACATGATCAACTCAAATTTTCCTTCCAACATTTCTCACTAGAGGAGGCCTTGAGCAGAAGCTTTGTGGAATTCTTTCTCCTCTCCCCAAAACAATTTAAAGGTAACCATCACTGCTACCTGTAATCATGGTTACAATGAATTCACTATCAACATCTTTCCAAAGCAGCACAACAGAGAAGTCAGTTTTGAAGACACACAGGAGAACAATATTAATACAGTTGCACCACGTAACAATGTATTTTAAGGGATGTAAAAATTAGAGATCACATTGTGCACATCAATTTAACATAAAATTTGTATGAGTGTATTCAGTGAGGTGCAGTGCAATTTGTAACATTTTACACAACTGGACCAGAGAATCCTTGAGGCCCCCTTCCAACCTGGTATTTTATGATTCTAAGAGTCATAAAATCTTGTAATAAATGCACAGACATTGGTTTGTATTTATTACATACTAATTTCCCAACTTTGCATGCACTACACCATCAGTTAAATGATGGAAACACTCACTTAGAAAACCTAAATACTACAGTTGTTGACTCAACTTTCTAATAAGACAACTATTAATGAAAAACTGTTGGATTTAATTTTGACATATAAATTAAAGAAAGATAATGCTATATGGTTTGCTGAAAAAGGGTTTTTTTTCAACAAAAGTCATTTAAAGAAACACCTCATAGTGAACAATTCAGACTTGGTTAATTTTGAAGCTTGAAGGCTTTGCTTTGTTCACAGTCTCCAAAATAAGCCACATGGGGAACAGAAAGCTACCATCTAAATGTTAAGTTGTCAGGCAACAATTAGCAAAATTCAGGGTCTGAAATGCTGGACAAGTTCAGACCAGAAACAGGGAGCACAACTGAAAAGAAAGGATAATTAGGCATTGGAGGAGACACCTCTGTGAAACCAGAATTCTCCCTTGTGGGAAGTTTTTCTTATATCAAGTTTGGAAGTTTTTCTAAATGAGTGGTTCCCAAACTGTTTAGGCCATCAGACTACAAAGAATCATCCATATTTCTTTAAGAAGTTCTGCACATACAGTCTAACCAAATGAACTGGAGGCAGCAGAGCCACACTGACTGAAAGGTAGATGCATCCCATTCCTCAGTTTGGTTTTGATTCATCACTGTGCCAGTCACCAGTGGTCAGTGAACCAGGAGACCTTGGTGTTAGAGATTCTCTGCTGGCTCAGAATCCAAAAAACAGGAGTTAGTTGGGATCTGTATTTCACAGTACTGAGAACATTTACAGAACTATCATAAGGGTAAAGAACCACAGGTAAAAGAAAGGCTACTCAGATTTTATTCTTAAGCTATTTTTGCACAATGTAAATAATGTTAGGGTATACTAAGAGATAAAACACAAGAGAACATTGATATGCTGTGAAAGAAGGAAATCTCTGTTAAGACATTTTCTTTGTGCCAAATCCAGGCAAATTTCATAATGCAAATCAACATTTTGCTTAAGAATACATTTGTTGAACAAACTTAAGAACTCCAACATTTTCCAATAATGCTGTTTTAATAAAGCTATTCTGACTTATGAAAAGGCTAATACTTAATTTTCAGTTTTCATTTCTATTATTTGCATATACAGACCTTATTTCTCATTAACTTTTCCCCTCACTTACAATGTTCAGGTATAATTTTGCAGAGCAGGACTACTCAACTTAAAATGGAAGTGCATGAAAATTATTTCTTTAGTCTTCCTTGTACATTTGTTCAGGGAAAACTCTTGTCTGTCCTTTCTTCCCATACACTTACATTCCCAACTGGTCTGGTATTCTGAATAGTCCTGCTGCTACCTCTGCTTGTATTATGGGGATGTGAAATAGTGGAGTAATAACAAATCTTTCAAAACTCATCTCTTCCCTTTTCCATGCTACTCTCAAATACAGGCTGGACTTCTGATGGTGAAAAAGAGAGGCTGGCACATAGAGGACCATTCCAGATTTCAACCATTTCAACTCTCCCTTGCCCTACTTGCTCCCTTCTGCTGACAAAATATCCTAGACCTACATTACTGCATGTTTCTTCTGCCAAATTTAATAAATAAACAATTCCTACCAAGAGTAGTAACTCACTCTAGAATGGCTTGGATTGGTTGTCTAAACAAAGGAAGAAGAGGGGCAGCCACACTGATCCACAGCATACTAAAGCTGTAACAGGCTGTTAGGAAAATGCAGACATGTTTAATGAACTGTGTGGTGACAATCAAAACTGAATCCATGAAATGACCCAGTAAAGAAAAAGCAGCAAATAACTTCTGATTGTATTTTTAAGTAAATATCTGTATATGATATTGTAATGATGAGGACATTATCAAAAAAAGCCCACAGTAAATAAGTACAAGTGACAAGGAACAGTGACAGGAACAGTGAGAAAACATAACAATTTTTCATATAAAGAGATACAAGCACAGAAAAAATAATCCTAATGTGGAAGCAGAACTTGACAAAGAGAAGGATTGTTCTGAACAATAATAATTTTAAAGGCACACAGGAAAGTCTCCATCCAACTGAAAATAGTGCAGACACGTTAACATCTAAACTCTCTTGTTTCGTTAGAGGATATGTCCAAGACCACAATAAATAAATTTCACTTCCTTCAGAATGCCTACAAGGACTGGAGTCAACCAGTTTATAATTTGATACAGTGGTTTTGTATGTTGGAGTACTCTCAACCTGAAACTCAAAAATCTAGGCCACCCTTTCTGACACGTAGCCTGCACGTCTGTGTAAAACCATCTGAGTGACAGCAGCTCAGCTGCATTAATAAGGGAGGCTGAGGGCAAGGAATTGACATTAAAAGAAAGCTGCCAGACCCACCTTTGTTCTTATTTGCTGGCTTAACATGCTGTATTACTTCCCCCTCTACAATGGAAGTGCTTCAGCATAACTAGAATTCAAAATGGGCTGAATGAAAAAAATAAAGAACAATGTAGGATTTAAAAAAATATTCAAAGGGAGGATTTTAAAACTAAATAACAGACAACTGCAAGAGCTTATGACCCACATTTGGAACTACACATGCTGCAATTCCCAATTAAACTAGTGACAAAGGCTTGATAGTCTCCATGCAGAGCTGAACTTCCATGTGAAATATGCCTCAAACCACTGCTAGTTGAGCTAATTCGTTATATAAGAATTCCACTAAATTTTCACTTAGGAGTTTAGCTGAATAAAGACTACAGTTACTTAATTTTGGGAACCCTTAACTTTATCAGGCCCTCCATTTGGAAAGAACCATGATGAGTTCCTGAACCATTTATTCAGGAACCTTTTCTCTTTATTTTCATCACAAGTTACCATTCATCACAAGCAAAACCATTTCCAGCTGGAAAGTGCAAAAAAACCCCAAGTACTGTTTAACTCAGAATCCCTACCTTTATTTTCATACCAAGCAGACGAACTTTGAGCATCACAGCAGCACAGAGATCACCTTTAACATGCACACGAGAACTGTTTCTCCAGAACTAAGTACAGTGATCTGTACCAAACCTCATAAAGCACTAGAACAGGCTCCTGAAGCCAGCCTTTGGTAACAGATACTGTACTCTAATTTCTGTAGCTCCTCATTCCATTTCTCTTTTTTTGTTCTTTAAGTTGACAAGTGTTCTGTGCTTAAAAGTTTTCAACAGCCTATTACAAACAGACTCGAATTTGTTTGCATTACACCACGGGGATTAAAAAGGAGTTAATATATATCTATTCAGAACTATTGTGCAGAAAATAGCTGTGTTGTACAGGGCTTAGGCTGTGACCCGCTTAACTTTATTCATAGAATGCACAATCCATCACGTACGAAAACACAGAGGAAAATGCGAGGTGTTGGTAAGTACCGCTGTTAGCGAGAATTTCTGCTAATTATTACACCAAATAAGCATAGTCAACAGGCCAGAGCTGTGAGAGGGCATGTCGCAGGGCATTCAATGGCTGCCTGGGCCGGAGATGAATACATTGAGTACATTAAATACATTAAATACATTAAATCCATTTCCCCGAGCCCTTCGCCGATAAAGCAATTCCCCGACCTCGGCCAGCGGAGCGGGCACGGCCGGTGCTGCAGCGCCACCCAGCGGCGGCAGCGCGCACGGCCCAGAGCGGGCGCGGGCCGGCAGGGACAGGAGCGCCCCTCTGCGCCAGGGACGTGCACACACTGACAGCGGCGTCCGGGGTCACGCTCTTCTTCCTTCTTACCTCTAACACACGCGCCCTTAGCTTTACACGCGGTTTCATTACAGCCTGCTCCTACTGTCCGAGATATGCTGTCCAGTGTATCTTAAAGCCTGTACTGTGCACTGGAAGCTTGGGATGGTTCTTGTCATTGATTTCAGGAAAATATTGTGTATTTGGGTGCACAGCCCAAAGCTGGTCCGCGCACCGCGGGACAGGAGCGCCCCTCTGTGCCAGGCAAAACCCGACAGCGGGGTCAAGGGACACACGCTCCTCTTGCTTTATACCTCCAACACACGCAGCCTTAGCTTTACACACAGTTTTATTACAACCCGCTCGTACAGTCCAAGCCAGTGTATCTTAAAGCCTGTACTATGCACTGGAAGCTTGGGATGGTTCTTGTCATTGATTTCAGGAAAATATTGTGTACTTGGGTACACGGCCCAAAGCCCGCCCGGCCCTGGTCCGGGACAGGAGCGCCCCTCTGTGCCAGGGAAACCCACGCACAGGGGGTCATGGGCAGAGACTCTTTTTCCTTTATACCTCCAACACACGGGCCCTTTGCTGGTAACGCTTTACACACAGTTTTATTACAGCCCACTCGTACTCTCCAAGCCAGTGTATCTTAAAGCCAATACCACGCACTGGAAGCCTTGGACACTTTTTGTCATAAATACCAGGAAAAAATTTCATCAATTAAAAATTTTTTATATCCCTCTCTGTTTTCAATGGACTCTTATCACTCCTATTTCTATCTGGAGTGCTTTCATAGCTTAATAAAGTGTACTAGAGCCTGCAAAGTTGCACATCCTTCCTTTCCTTGCTTGCATGTTGACGCTATGTATGCTCCTGCCGTAATATTTATTGTCATTACAATGGAGTTACGGCCATCCCCCATTTCTGTCACCCTGATTCTATTCTGCTGATCAGTGTTGCAGCTCAATGTTGAAGTTTATGCAAACAAATTAAACTTTGCAGCACAACCTCACTCATGAAAAGCCATGAAAAGGTTAAAGTACATTTCATGATGAATATAAATTAATGTGTGAATACCAGCACAACTGTCTGCCAAGTAGAATGTTACATGCTTAGATCAAGTTAAAAGCGTAGATTGCAAAAAAGGATGCCAGTACAATCCCTGCCATTAGTCTCTACATTCACAACATTTTAAAGGGAAAAGGCAAGAAGAAGTCTATGTTCTCTAGCCATTTACCACATGGACAGCATTTATTTATGGACACTCTATATATATTGATGAATAAGTTAAAAATGCTGCATCTGAACCCCACATCTATCATCATGAAATGAATAGCAATATATTAATACTTTATAGTACTAATTTCAGCAGAAAATCACCCTCAACCAAGCTGCTTCCTATTACTGGCATTAAATTGCCATGACTCAATCTCATGACTCCCAATTTCATGTGCTTCATTAAACGAAGCAAAAATAATGTATTTTAGTGTATGTAGAACTGCATATTACAAAACAAGGAGAAAAAAAAATCAAAAATCCACACCAGACAGACTGACTGTTACAGGAGGACCCCAAATGTCTGTTCTGATTGAAATATAACTTGTATCACAAGGTGCTTAGAGGTTGCTTTAAAAATAATTTCTCCTCATTCTGAAGCCACAAGAAGTGTGAGGGGTGAGAATGAAGAGAAGGAATAACAGCTTTTAAACCACCGCTCATGAAAATATTATTCAGGCTGCAACAGACTGACATTTGAAGAGTTTGTCTAATTTAATTTCCCCACCCAAACTCAGCGAAATGGAAATATAAAACTTTAGCAAAGTTTTGTATGTTCTCAAGTCCTGACCATTATATGGTCTAGACCTTGGGGGTTATATGATGAACACAGAATCTTATCCAGCTATGTATCTGCATCAGAAAACCCTGAATTATGTGTGATGAAAGAAGTTTCTGAAGCTAGAATTCTCATTTTGATGGTTAGATTAGGACAATATGACCACATGGGCTTACTTCCGTTGTATTAGGCATACAGTTATGATGTGACTGCATAAATACTGCTAAAAAGCCCTTAGAAACCCAAATTTCATACTAAAAACCCCTAGAAATCCAAATGGGAGAAGCTCCACTCAGTGAATGGTCAGCACACTGTAAGTTTGGAAACCTTTACTGTAAATACACTTTAAGTATTTGAATCTATACTCTACTTTAGGACTTGAACAGCTGCCACAAGAATCAACCTTGTCCCTGCTTTAAATATGACATTAAAAAAGAAAGATAAATTTGTTCCTTATGTGTCATACAGAATTCTGCTCATGGCTTCTCAAATAGCTCTTCCAGCTTCAAAGAAACTGCTTGTACTTTCTGGAGCACTTTCACTGCTCTGACACCTTGGAAAGCTCAAACGAGCAGAAGGGAGGGAAGATGTGCTGATACAAAGCAATGAAAAATGCTGAGGAAGTGTAGAGACCACAACACAAAGAAGGCAGCATTAACAGCAAAAACCAAGTTTACCAAAGCAATGAACAAAAAAGTCCAAAGTCTGATGGTCACTGAAGCATTATTGTTCAAGCTTTTAAGAGCCTGTTGTTTTATGGTTTTTACAAAAAAAAAAAAAAAAAAAAAAAACAAAAAACTTCCTTGTTTCTAACACAGAGGCCATGTTAGAAAGAAAAAGGATTTAAACTAGAATAACTCCTGATCAGTATGTTAGAAGTTTTAATCCAAAAAATATCCCAGACTAGGGATCAGCAGCAGAACACACCTTGAAACACACACATAGATCATCTACTTCAAAATAGGTGCTGTTTCTTAAGGATCCTGAGATGTGCTGCCCTCTGAAAGCCAGGGTCACGCTGGCTTTCTAGATTCCAGATCCAATCTGAAATTGAAATGCTGCATAATTTCCAATTCTGGATATTCAAGAAACAAACAAGGAATATGGTTGAAGTTTTAGACAGTGAAATGAGCCCAGTTGGGTTTATCTTCAGTACAGTCCCCACTCAAAACATCTCAGCTCACATCCACTGGCACCAAGTCATCAACATTCTAGCTCTGTAGCCACATCAATTTTACAGCCACAGAGGAATGCTCCTCAGAACAGCTATCACCTGCAAAAGCTTTTCCCCCAAAGAAAAACTCCTCCAAGAAGAGAACACATCACATTAAATTTCTGTCACATTCCTTTTGCAAAGCATATCGTTCACATATTTACAGGAATATAACATTTTTCCCTTTTGCAATATACCAGCCCTCTCCTCCATAGGATTAAGATTATTTCCTTAAAAGCTATAAAAATGTATTTGCCCTTATAGCTGAAGAAATGTTTGACCAAAGCTCAAATGGTCATATGCCTTAGATATTCCAGATATTCACAGTTATTCATATTCTCAAATGATGCAGATTACTCATGGACATTGACTGGATACCCACACTGAAGCCACTGCTAAGAAAGGAACTCCCAAGCATCTTTTCAAAGTTTCCCTTATCCACTTCCAAAGAATTATCTTTGCTGTAAAATATTGAAACAAAACAAAAACCAACCTTACCGATGATTTAAAGCAGCAAATTCTAGAATTGTGTTTTATGTTCTCTTTTGCTTCTCTTTTGTGATAAGAAGATGAATATATGAAAAAGTGGCTTGATACCACTCAATTTTAGTTCATTTTCAATATTAATTTCAATTACATGACTTGATAGATCATTAAATGCAAGCAGGCTCATCATGGTAACACAAGATTCATATAGTATTTTAAAAAATTCAATTTATTACCACCATTGTTTTACTTCTTTCCTACAAGTGAAAGGTTTTTGAATTGCATTTAGAAGGATTAAAAACCTCTAACAAAATTCATATGTTCCTTGGTATAAAAATTGTTATCCTATGCTTCTGATAAAGTAATTTCCTTTTAAAATTATGTGTGAATCAAGCATTACCTATTTTAACAAGTCCAGTGCAAGGAATACCAACTGCTCTACAATCATATTTGCAAGTTCCCTCAAAAAACAAAACAAGGACACATAAACAAATATCCTGCACTTCAAGAACTCCAGAATCAATAAAATGGATTTACTCCTGTGCAACTGCTCAGCAGTGGAGAGGGCAGGAGGACTCCTTGCTTTCATCAACCCCTTCAGGCACAGCCACAGTACAACATTCTTTAGGACACAGCTCTCCAGACAGCTCCTGTGTTGGAAAATTCAATGGCAAACTGAGGTAAGGCAAAGTAGAGTGAATCTGTGCTTTTGTTAACAGGTTAAAATCTACTTTGGTTAATATTAACCATTTAGTTACTATTCAATTATCAATTCTTATTTCTGAACTCAGTAATTGTTTTTGCATTATGGCAGGTATGGAGTGATATTGGCACCTGGAGACTACACCAATAAAGTCTTGAAAATTTTCCTGTATGACAGTAGATCATATATCTGTCTTACAGAGAAACACTGCTAGTTATTAATAAAAAGTTGTCCTATAGAAAGGTGTACTATATCACACTGGGGTTTACCCACCTTACTGCAGAGACAGTCTCTTTTCTGCTGTCAAAATGCTTTTGCTATATGTAAATATTTAATGCTGTTACCATCATTCACTCAGTGCTCATATTGTCTGCTCAAGCATCTATTACTGTCTGCTAGATACACTTCAGGATAACACTTATTCATGACTGCTGCTCAGCCACATGCAGGCCCCACTTCTCAAAGATTCTTCAAAGTTCCATGATTTATTAAACACAACACAAAGGCCTGTATCGTTTGCAGGATTTTACTTGTGCAGGTGTAAGCACCAAATGCACCCAAAATGCTGCAGCAGTTTATACTACACCAAGGCTGAACTTTTATCCAGGGTTCTGTAAGCAATTGAAATCACAGAAAGAAAAAAAAAATTCGACATTTCCTGAACTCTCAGGTGAGAAGTACAGATCTCAGCAGAAGGATACTGAGTGCATTGTATTAATTAAATTCTCTGAAAGGAAACACACATCAGTGGCCAGTTTCACACCTAGCTGTAGTTGCATGAAACACAATATTTTTTGTATTTACCTAAATTCATAGCCCTTCATGTAATATAGATATATATATATATATATATAACTTATGTGATAGATAAGATTTCATCACCAATATTAACCCTTGATATACCTTCCATTAAAGCATTAAAGAAATCAGCTTTCTAAGTTACAGAAGTCCTGTTGAGATAGACAAGAAGAATCATCATAGTCCTCGATAAGGACAGTCTCTCTAGCAGTTGTTTTGTTTCAAATCTCAGTTTTAGTTTAGCCAAAATATTTTTAAATTTGATTTTAGTTTGTTTATTTTGTTAGGAGGCAGTAAGCATCACAAACAGGCCATCCTAAAAAGTACAAGTCTGCACAATTATTCCTTCTAACCCAGTGCACTCTGACACTTTATGTGACAAGATCTAACTGTTCATCAGTGAGACTAAAAGGAAATGAAAATCTTGAATTCAAAAGATCTGCCTTTCAGTTAACATCCTTAATGTAAATTAGGGTTAAATGTGAATAAAATTAATATTTAATCACTTCAAAAACTTCTATTCCTTTCTTCTCTTTCAACACTAAAATTAAATTATAAAATAATGTAAAACAAGTGTAAATTTAAAAGAATCATTTTGAAGATTTGCATTAATAGTTCAAGACCTATTGACACGGATGAAAAGAAGGGGAATCCCAACATTGTGTTGCTTTAAAGCACAGTGTGATTCTATTCCTTGCCAAGAGACAGCAGGAGCCCAGGCACAGGGGAGTGCTGTGGAAGGGCAGAAGGGAGGATTGGGATGGAGAGGCATTGCAGGAGCAGCACACCAAGGAGGACCTCTGCCAAAAAGCCAAGTGCAGCTACAGGAGTGGGGAGTGCTGGGGAGAAGGAGAGGAAACCCAGTGTTTGTTTGAACTGAGGGCCTCAGTAGAGGCTTCACATATCACCACGAACAAAAAGTTCCTTTCACACAGGGGCACAATCCAATATTTAGTTATGATCCAGCTTGATACACAGAAACAATCCAAAATCAGGGGAAAAAAAGCTTCTGACATCAGCACAATACCTCTTCAAAGTATTGCAGCTCTTAGGCAGTCCAACCTGCAGCCCTCCCAAACTTTCATTCACAAGGTGAATCCTATGGGCCATACGGTTTTTCATAGTGGTTACTGTTGCACAGTCTATATATACAGTTAAAAAAAAGATATAAAAGCTCGCACTTTGATAGTCTGTGTCTCCATGAAAGATAATTTGGCTGTAATGAACCAAAGAGGCCCATTCCACCACATCTCTATGCAACTTTCAACTAAACTCAGGTTAGAAGTTGTTTCCACAAAAAGTAATGAAATTCAAAAACCCTGATGTGTTTCCTATTCCTTTATTGAACATAACTGAAGCACTTTGTCACTTGCAAACAATACACATAAATGAAAGATGAAAGTGAGATTGATGGGAAGCACCAGTCACACAGGGTAAGGATTTGAATGCTGAAAACCCAAATCCAAGAACCTCTTTCAAATCAGCTTTTGACTACTCTGAGTTGACAACTTTACCTTCGTTGCTTATACCCTAAAACTTCCCCAGGTACCTGCTAAACTTCTTTTGACTAGAATGCTCTTAAAGTTTTACCCAATCTCAAAAAGAAATTCAGCTTCTATGAGAAAGTCCATGTTTCATAAAATTGGTTATATAAGTCACTCAGTGAATTCTAATATTAACACCATTCAACAAAAATGCAGCAGATCATTTTTAAAGCATACCACTAATGGACATCACTGCTCAATCTCATGAACATAAGGCAACTTTGCCATCTAAAGGGAGAACTCAGACCCAGTTGGGTATTATGGTTAACTGTTCCAAATACAGACAAGTTCTCCCTGGAACAAGCAAAAGTGGTCATTTCATTTCTGTCCCACTCAAGTCAAAGATATGAGAGAGAAATTTTTTTAGCAGACAGCACCAAAATAAGAGGAAATTGAGTATTTTTCTCTGTACAAAGAATCCACCACTCTGCCAAAATTATAAAGACTTATTAAACTTGAGCATCACATTGCTGCTACTCTGTTAAATCCTTTTTCCTAGCTATTTAACTTCTCCTAGTTGAACTTTAAATAAAAGAAAATGGTCTTATTTCCCGTTCAAATAATGTTTTCTCACTCCTTTCTGCAATAGTTTTCTTTACATGGACTTTGTTGACTGTACTCTACCACACAACATTTTAAAACCCGAATCCCAGTCAGGGCTACTCTCATTAAAAATGTGACCTTTCACCTCCAATGAAGCACTGCTAACATAAATTACATTTTGTTGTAGCCCAAAGGTGATAGAGATGAGAGCAGGATAAACAAGGTATAATACAAAAGCCAGTTGGGTCAGCCTTTCATTACAGCCCTTTCCAAAGCTATTAATCTCCCTTGTAGTCAGTAGGCTGCAATACCTACTTCTAACCTACACTGTACTCAAAAGTAGCCATAAGGACAGGTCATGCAAGATGCAAATAATTCTTGGTCCTCATAAAACCACTTCAGGTGGTATTAGGAGAATATCCTGGTATGTTACTTTGAATGTCACTAATCAGAGGAAATTCAACAATATCTGGCCAAAGTATACCACACAAAACAGATATAAATTAATAATGTTGAATTTAAAGCAGCTATAAAATAGTTCTTTAGATTTTGAAATGTGAAGAGAAAATGCTATTCATCAAGTTCAGCTTAATTTGTGTTTCAAGTCAGGGTCCACCTTAAAAATAACAGAAAAAAAAAGAAAAGTAGGCATTACTATATTTCAAAGAATGTGGCACAAGCCAAGTACAAGCCAGGCCTTAAGAAATACCATGACAGATTTTAGTAGTAGGCAACAATAACTTTGTCTACCTGGATCCTTCTTTTGGTACTTCATGGCCAATTACAGTAAAATTTGCTCAACAGGATACACACATAAGAAAATTCCTGTCACAGAGCAGATGCAAATTTAATTACTTTAAGTTAAACCTTCCATCTTGTCTAGAGGTCCTTCAAAAATGCAACTGTAAACAAGCACTACATTGCAATCAGGTGTCAAGGGCTTATTTGATCTCTTACAAAATATGTCACAAATCACTGGCAGAAAGTGGGTCGAGAGGGAGAACAAAGGAAAAAACTGTCAATGGACTAGGTAGCTCATGTGAGCGTGCCTATTAGTGCACTGGATCTTTCTGCTCCTGTCTAATGCTGTCCATATAAAACCTTCTTAGTTTGACAGTGTTCTGTTATCCTGCATTTGATGTAATTTTTCTGTAGTAAGCAAAAAAGAAAAAAAAAATCTGTGAAAAGAACTGATAGAGTAACCAGAGAAAACATTGAAGATATCAAAATTATTTATTCTGCTAAGATATCAATTTTGTGCTATTCTTCATGTGGGATATGTTACAGAACTTCTAGAAAGCTCTGCATTTTTGAGAAAATAATCACATAAAAGCTGGAAGTAAATTACTTTACATTGCAATAGGAGTACAGATGGCCCCAAATAAGTAAGACATAAGACATTCTTTTAAGGAAGAAAGTCACAGCTTTGTACAACTGGACAGAAGAAAAGCATGTGTATGCTATGCACACATTTTACCTTCTCTAAAACACCAAGTATTTTTGGGGAATTGGAGTTAAAATCCCAGGCAGCTCTCTGCAGTCCTCTGGTGGCCCTGAAATGCTGGCAGGTCACGGCTCATGAATCCCTGCTCTACAATGTAGCTCAGAATGGAGAGTGTTTAAAGGGCAAAGTATTGGTAATGTTTAGGAATTTATGGATACACAGCTATGAGGACATAAGCCTTAAGGCAGGAAGACTTGGTAGGTATTTTATTTAGTAGGAGAACCCCTCAGATGTGCATAAATGCAAAGACTGTTTTCTGCACACACTCAGCTTAAACCATTTACCACAAGAGTTAAAACTATAATTAAAGGATCCATTAAAATTCACAAGTGAATATGCCAGCATCTCTCAGATTTCCTCTGAGATCTGTGGAGTTGAACAGCAGGTGACCTGTGTCACTTCAGCAAGCAGCAAAGACTCACTGGTCTGCACAGCCCAGCTTGTCTGCTCTAAAGAACATTTTGGGGGTGTGGGGGCAACTAACCCAAAATACATTGGGCTACAACAGCCATGGGTATAGCCCCTGTAAGATCACCCAGAGCCACTAGGCAAGGTCAGTCCAGCTTTAGGACACATAAGCCTTGTCTTTTATACTCTTACAAGTTGGTCTAATACATTATTGCCTTTACCAATCAAATTTGTCTCAACACAGCAAGGAAAATACCAGAATTTAAATACTGCTGTCAGAACTCAAAATTCATATTCTCTGACTCAGACAGTACAACTTCTACATAACATGTACTGGAGATTTTGCTTAAGTGCCTATTTATTCAGAAAAAAAAATGGAGAAACCCCTCAATTACGGCTGTTTCATTTCACAGCGCTTTTTCATGAAACCAAAGTATATCCTTATTACCTGTAATACATCAACTTTTTCAAAAATAGTATCTTGAAGAGTCAGTTTAGAGAAGCCCTACTAAGTCTGACAAGTTGGGCCAAGGAGTTCCTCTTTCACACAATCAAAATTACTCAAAACAGAGGCAGGGGGGGAATATTTTCCTCTTAGACTTACAAAATCAAACCTTTCTACATTGTTCTAAGCCAAAAAATCAGATAAAGAGCAAGAGCAGCTAGGAAGCTGCCTGCATTGGACAAGGCCTGACTTTGCTTACTATACAGGCTGCTATTTTTGCTATTTAGTCAGAGCTGCAGGTCATATTTATCAGATTGGTGAACTCAGTTAATTCTGTTTAATACATGTGTCTCACATACACTTCCTTGCTACTGAGCAAAGAAACCAAATTGTTAGTTTTCCAACCCAGTTCTCCTTATTAGCAGAATACCCCCCATCAAGAATGAACTTGAACAGCTGACACTCTCACTTATTTTAATAAGAAAAATTTCCTCCTGGTTCAAATCCCGCCCCCCCAAAAACGAGTTTTATGTCTAAACTACTTTATTTATACATTAGATAACAGACTAGTTGCAATCACTTTGCTTAGAATTGACTTTTTTTAAAACCCCCAGATGACTCTAACATTGCATTTAGGAACAAAAATGATCTATAGATCTATTTATCACATTCCAATAAAATTTAAATAGTGCAACACATTATTCATTTATCCATATTATAAACTGTTGTGTACATTAAGTGGATAATATTATTAACACTAATGTTTCTGTAGGCTATTCATTAAATAAATGGTAGACACAGTAATTCCATCTATTACACATGGAGCTCAATAACAGCTGTAAATGAGAAAATTGCAATAGACATACTGAGTAATAATCAGAACTAAAACGACAACTGTAACAATATATCCATTGTGTAAATGTCCTGATTATAGAAACACAGACTAATCTGTAATTTTTCATCACTGATAAACACTGGTAACCAGCCAGAATTTAAATTATATTTTATCCAGTTACTGAAACACAAAGTCTACTTGATTTATTAATTTAATAAGATTCAAGCATTTTGTTTACTATGATACAAAAATATGTGCAGCATGACATCAAATCACCATACCTGCCTAAAAACTACAGCTAGCAAAATGCACTATACCTTTCCACGTGTGTAGATACAAACATGACATACAGAGTTGTGCCAGCATAATGTCATAAAGCTATACTGCCTTGTCAGTAAAAGTTCTCTAAGGCTTCTTGTTAATATTTACAGGCACCACATAATCCCAGTTTAGAGCCTACAAGAGCAACAGATCATGTCAGAAAAGAGACTGAAGTAACTTTCTAGTTTGAGAGCTTTGGTGGTCCTAGTTAAAAATCTTAAATTCTTACTACTGTTCATGGAATAATGCCTAGAAATTATCTATAGAAGCACAAAAGAACCATGTGGCATGCTACAAACACAATTGACTAACACTGTAAGGTTACCCAAGAAAAGTCTGGATCATTACTAACAATAAATGCAATCAAAGGCCTCACATCTGGGATATGAGGCACTTTTTGCACTACATCACCTGATGCAAAATTGCTTCAGTCAAACACCTGGCATGATTTTCTGCAAGCAGTGCAATTTATTAACAGGAAAAGACACAATGGGGCAAACACCAGGGGTTATTAGAGAAAGGCTCCTTAGGAAAATGCCAGTTTTCTTCTATTTTCTGCCTCTGTACCAAGAGTCACACAAACTTGCCAGCACGTGATGGACGAGGTTGAGGTGTGGCCCACCTTCCTGATACTGACCAGATGGGGAAGATGCTGCAACTGGCATAAAGCCCAAGGAGAAAGAAATCTGTGGGGACAGATTTCTGGGGAGAGACAAACATATTTGACAAGAGCAAGACAAGAGCTCTGCCCCAGACATCATCCATAGGGATCCTTCATTCCCCTTTGCTTACATTGTCCCTGCATATGCATAGGATGACTGAATATATTATGCAAGGGAATTAATCACACCACTGGCACTGTCAAGAAGTCACTGAGCTTTTATTATGCATGCAAAGTTCTGCCATTTTGCACGCACAGATGAAATTTGGAATTCTCAAAGAATTCCAAAACTAAATTAGAAAGGAGAGATTAGGCTAGAGCCACAATAGTAGAGAAGATTCCACATGCAAAGGAGATTTTCTAAGAATAATAAATCCATTCTAAGCACTTCAGACTATTTCAGCCAGGTACCTCTCTAAAGGACTCAATGGCCAAGGCTCAGCAGGTGCTTATGCATGAGCAGGTCTTGTGTTCTTCACAACTATTTGTTTGGATTTTTCTTTATTTTTATTATTTGTAGCTATGCTAACACTCCATGCTTTAAAAAAATCTTCCATTTCTTTCCTCAGTATCAACTCCCTTACTACTCCTCACAAAACAAGAATTAGCAGATGCCCAAGTGAAAAATAACTTGGCTTAAAGTAAAATTTGATGTACTTACATTGCATAGAAATATTAATTAAAGCTTAAAGTTCATTTAACAGTTTGAGATCTTCTAGCTCTACAATTTAAATCAACTCTCTAAGTTATGTTTCATCACACACAGCAATAGGCAATGACTAGCGACAACTTCCAAATTAATTGTTACAAATTATAAATGCTCTGGAATACTACCCAGAAAAGGTCTTGAATGTGACACCAATTATTTCTAGAATACAAAAATATTGTTGCTTGTATAAACTAAGTCCATGATTGAACTCTCTGAGTTGCAGAGCCCACTGGCACATCAGAATTTCAAGACATGACTGGAGCCATGTCAGCCTTTGTGCACCACGAGGCCCTGGACAAGTGGAGAGCAGGGTTAAATGCAGAGCTTGAACCATGAGTGTCTGAAGGGGTCAGAAGGAATCTCTAGATATGGATCATACATCCTGTGATACCAAGGGCTCACACAACAAACAATCTCTGCCTTTCTTCATAACCTTGTTTAGTACTGTAAACCAGCTTCTTCTTTCTACCCCTGAGTATATTTTATCGGTAGCTAGAAATGTCAAATACTTCTGTGGTAAACAGAACTATCCTGGCCTTTTTTATTTTTCTACACACCAGTACTAAAAAAGGTGACAATGTAATCTGCCCCAGGCAACTCTATCACCATCCACAGTAGACAGGTCATTTTCCTTTTTATCAAAGAGGAGAGTAGGTCATCACATTTTAGTACATGTTGACACCTGCTAGTAAAAAGAGATAAGAATTCACTGCCCTTAAGGTGCCTTAACCTCTATTTTACCTAATACAGATATTTCACAGCTCTTACATTAAAGCCAGAAGACAGATTTGTTCCCTGAAAGAATGCACTACAAAGGTCTCAACCTTTGTGACAAGCTGATATTTTGTATTGCAGAGGGTAGAGGTGACAACAAAGCACTTCCCTTAAGGTATCTGCCTCTCTTTTATTTTGGGTAATAGGATTTATTTTGTTCCTATAACATCATAGAGCATCATGGATGTTTAACCTCTCAAATACACTCGTGTGGCTTTTGAACACCTTTGGAAGTTGAAATAAAAAGCACATGGACACCTCCTGCCATCCTGAGAACCACTTCAGAAGTTTCCTTGCTTGATTAAAACATTTTGCTTTCAGCTGGGATATTCTTCATTCAGACCACAAACCAAAGTAATGGCACTTAACTGCTGTCATCTTTATTCACTGTGCTTTCCCTTTCAAATTCTAATGTCTAAAGAAAGTGAGCAAACACTTTTATAGCGGTCCTTTTATCTTTTAAGGCAATGGGAAACGACATCAGCTCCCAATAGTTAATGAGAACTTACTTTTCATTGCATTTTATGCTAATAAACTGGTTTCTCCATATTATTTTTATAATAGTGATAAAAAGGTCTGCAGAGCAAGAGCAAAAACATTGCAAACTCTTAGTTATGAGACAGACTGGACAGAAATCACCAAAGTATTTCCATTCAGAAAAATATAAATATATGAATACGCAATAAACTGCATAATGATGCCTACATTCTTCTGCACATGAGTGGAAAAATGTTACTTCAAAATAGGAAAAAAAAAAAGCAGCTTCTGGTTAGAGAAGGAATAAGCATTCCACACTTCAAGTGAAAAAATAAAGTTGTGGTTGAAGATTTTAAACTTTTTTCCCTCAGTAACACAACTACAAAGAGCATTATTAACTCCCAGCAGAAATTAAACCTTCATTTGTACAGTGAAAGAAATAGCAACATTTTTCTGAAAAGAAAGATAACATTGCTTTAGTTTGAAAATAGTTGGGTCAGTTTTTCTGTTAATTTTGGTAGCTTGTTTTTGTAACTGTAGAGGCTGAAAAGGAGTTCTGAATTCAGAGACCATATCAACCAACACAATGACTCATTATTTAAATGCTATTTAGTTGTCTACTTTAATGCACTTAAATGATTGCACGTTTTACACACTTCAAAAATTCAGTCCTTCTTCACAAAAGCATATTTTATATATACACACATTACTCCAGAAAGGGGAAACATAAACCAAAACTAACAGCAACTTCATGGGCAGCATAAAGAATTTAGATGATAATAGTTTTAACATCTAATAGCAGACCACTTCATTCACCAAAGAATTTTGCACATTTACATATATGTACACAAACAAACACCTGGATGCATGCATGTTATACTCTATTTCAGAGTAGCCACATGTCAACACACTGGCAAAGACTCCAAGAGTTGGGCTATTAAACAGCAACAGCATTCATCTTTAAGAGAAAGAAGACCAAAAAGATCTCAATGACACAATCTAGTATTTTAGATCATTGACTCTGAACTGAGGTCTCTTGCAAATGATACTGTGAGCAGAAAAAATAAAATATGGTTCAGAAAATACACTGAGGGCAAAACTATTATGAAAATAATACTTTTTTGTTTCTAGGCAATCTAACCAATAACCACTACTATGACTCTACTGTTTTTACTTAATTAGCATGATGATGTTTTGAAACTTGAAGGAAGAAAAAAAGTACTTTTATAGCCAGTTTGCAAGATAATGCTACTTTTCTAGTTTGGAAAGAAGTCATTATGGTCATTATGAACAAGCTCTAGTGAATCTCTGGTTTTAAGATGATATTTTCTGATGTCATTTTAATATACCATTTTAATTACAAAGGAACTGATATATTTTGAGAGAAAACAGACAAGTTTCAAATCCAATAAAATAAACTTCAGCTACAGACAGCTGTTGCCCAAGTGAATAGCAAATATTCCACTAAAGTTGGATATGACACTTCCAAGCAGGAAGTAATTAAACATATTTGGTAATGTATGATAGATTGCAAAAGTGATTTACCTACACACCAAGTTTATCTTTACAATTAACCCACAGGTACAATCTCCATTCATTAAATTAAGTACGAGGTTCATCCTAAATCGCTTTGAGATTCATCAGAAAATACACAGATATCTGCCTGTTAAATATTTTCAATGTCAAGCATTTATTACTTAGTGAATTTCAGCCTGGCTCCTCATGTTGGATTTTGATGGTCTTTTATGTGCTGTATTCTGTACTCGAGAGAAAAATGACCATTTTATATTGCCTTTGGGTTTTTTTATGATAAATTCTATTTTCTCGTCAACTCTTTTAGATGGGGGAAAAAAAAGTACCTGAAATAAACATTTCAGTCATTTTAAGTTTGCACAACTGCTTTACAAATCACACAGCCTGACCTCCTTCTATGATATTACATTACAGCAAGATCCAAAATAACATTCCAGTTTGACAGCTAACCTCAGGCACCACTGGTCTGGTATCTCGCTGCTTATACTGCTGGCTGAAAAGCTGATAGGATACGCAAGACAAGCTGAGAGTTTAACTGGCAGAGCTGTTCAAATCTAAATTGTGCTATTTGAAACTTAGACCACAGGAGACAACAGTTCACTTTTTACCATGGCAGCAGAATCAACCTCTTGGCCCCGTGAAACTCATATGAATACATTTAGCGCACACAAAAAAGATCTCCCTATATTATGATCAAAGCCATATTCAACACACATTTCTTATGCACATTCGATCGTCCTGTTGACAGTGCTGGAAGTTAAGTAATATGGACTGCTGCACATAGGTTTCAAACCTTGCTGGAGCCCAATGGCAGGCTACTTTTGACAGCGCAATAATGACAAGCACGTTGCAGGCCAATGCCCGTCACTCCCCAACATCCCGGCCTGCTCCGAGCGTTGCGCGGCAACAAAGTGGGCGGTCAAAGGTTAACTTGGAAGAAGACAGCGATGAAGGGCAACTGTCATGCACCACTGAGTACTGTGAGGCAGCAAGGAGTGGTTGTCTTCTCAAGAACATGCAAAATGTTCTCATTCTGTCCAGGCAGACACATATTTGAAGGTCCTAAATGAGACCACTGCCAATTCACGGAGAGCCAAACTGACAGCATGCCATTCAAACTGTCTCTCTCAAATTTAGCGCTTTTTTTTTTTTTATTTCAAATCACAAATGCATGCAAAGTATAACATTAAACAGAACTCCCAGCAGTTCTTTTAAGCAAGCCACATTTGGCAGGGTAGGAAGAGTGAGGGGAAAGACATCTAAACTTTTCCCCCTCTTGTTCTTTAAATATTTAGAAGTTCAATTATTTCACAAGAATATCTTCCATTTTTTGTATGCCTGCATTTATTTCCAAAATTACATCTGTTGTAAACCTTGTTCTAAATACTGGTGTTTCTTCCAGTATTAAAAAACAGAGTCTAAAACCTTACAATTAGGTCTAATACCCGGAATTTTAATTCTGCATTTGTATATTAATATCACAACAGAAGCATACATTAAAGCATGCAAAATAAATACTTTGCATCAGTCTCTAAATATTCTAAGCATTTCTGTTATAAATGGCCCAATAACAGTATATTCTATTTGTTTAAAAGCACTGTTTTGTGTGGAGTTATGGCTTGAACAGCATGATTAACAATGAAATTGCATTATTTTGCATAAAACATATACATCTTACTTTTAAACCATTGCCAGTATGTATATTTTTTTACATACATATTTAAATTATGTGATCATGGTCATGTTTGCCTCTATTAACATATAAAAGACTTCAGGAAAAATAGAAATACTTTTTTCTATTAGATAAACAGTGATGTGTCTCATCTTTCATATGAATGAACACTTGACACTAAATTTAATCAGGCTGACAAAGGATCATATGGGTAAGCTCTCTGTGCCCTTTTCATGAACAGTCCATCTCTCCTGCACTTACAGGGCCAAACATTGCCCTCTCACAAAGTAGTCAACATGCAAAGTGCTTGTTGCTTTCACTGGGTCACTGGCATCCTCCCACCTGTGACATTACTGCTCTGACCACCTTCTGTCATGGCACCAAGCCTTTAAAGACCCTAATCACAAACTGTGCTCTGCAAACTGAAGAGAAATGAATTCTCATAATTTATGAGGAATATGTTTGGATCATAAAGCATAAACCCATGTGTTTGTCACGTACACAGACACACAAAGAGCACAGACTCCTTTAGGTAGGCATTACATTGGTATGTTCCTTTGCACAAGCCATAATATAAGCACTTATCAATCACAGAAATCACAGATAATGACTCCTGATCACACTGAATTACTTTCAGTTGGCCAGAACCATAAAGTTATAATTCAACTTTGTTTGACTGAATAACAAACTTCAAAGCTTTTCTACATAGGCAAAATGGTCCTAGGTAAAGCAGAAATTGTAAGTTTCGGGAAGGATCATCAATGTGACAACACCACCTTGTGAACTAGACCATGGCACTAAGTGCCAAAGGCAGCCTCTTCTTCAACACCTCCAGGGATGGTGACTCCACCACCTCCAATGCCCAATCACTCTTTCTGTGAAGAAATACCTCAGTAACATAAGGCATTGTCTAAAACAGTTCAGGGAGGGCTGACCAATATCTACAGTTCATCACAAAAGTTTAAGCCATAACACCCCTAAGAACTTTGCCATATACTCTCATCAAGCACAACTTGCTGCAGTCAAGTGATTACAAGGTTTCTGAAGTACCAGTTCCCATGGTCAGAAAATTTCCTACAAGTTTCAGCAATACTGGAGAAAAGCTAATGAAATCTAACTTAAAAATATTAATATCAAGAATGCAAAGAAACTCAGAAGAAGAAAGCCTATTTAAAATAATTCCCCATGGCAAGCAAAATAGGCATCCAGGAATATGAGCTTTTCCTAATGCAAACAAAAGATTTTTTAAGTTTTTTAAAATGGAATACAAGATGTGAAATAAAAACATTGGCTATACTCATAATCTGCTTTTATTTCATTAATGCCTATTTATAAACGCTTTCCATAAACACTTCCTATTGAGCCAAGATTGATAGTGTCCATATGAATATATCATGGACTATTTTCCTGGACAGCAGCATCAGAGGCTCAAGAAATGACAGCCAGCACATACCAGATGGTCCCAAGCTTGACAATTCAAAAGCTTTAATGGCTTCTGGTTTAAAGAATGGGGGAACTCTACACAAACCAACAGTTGTTCCTGTAGTTTTCCTCAACTACCATCTTCTGCATGAAGTTTAAAAAGAAACAAACCACCAGTATGGTACCCATTGTGCATTTCACATGCCAGAGGTGAGAAAGCAGAGCACTGAACATCCATAAAAGACAACTGACTACTGAACTAATCAGCACAGGAAAACATCCAAACCAAAACAGTTTCCCTTCCCCATTACCACAGATGCAGAGAACCACATAACTGATTGAACCCATCTTATTCTAAATAACTGACATGGGAATGGCTGGAAAGTGGGGAACACAACTGCCTTTTGATCTTACCTCCTGTCAAGTCAGTTACATTATACTCGACAAATATTGTATCTGAAATAACAAATTTAGTAAAAAGTTACTTTTTGGCTCCTACGTGGATAGAAGACAGAACTGGGTCTTTTACAAGTTCATAATAGCTGCAGTACATGAAAAAAAAGTTCTTCTACATTTTAGAAAACATCCAGGCTTACAGAAACAGTTCCAAACTGATCAGAGCTTTTGTATAATTTCTGGTACGGCACTTGCATGGTCTCAGAATACACAATAAAATATTTTACTTGAAATTAATCTAATTGGAACACCTTTCCACAATTTTTTGCAGAAATGTCTTGCAAAAGTGATATGTTTGACAAATGCTCATTTTCTTTGAAACAGCTTATTAAGAATTTCTGTTTAGAGTCTGACTCTAAGTACCTTTTCCAACTCAGAAAGATGGTCATTTTCCTGATGTTTACATGTACTGTTTACAATGAAGGCCCAAAACCAATTTCTCCTACCTAACATCATTAGACTAAATATTTTGTTCTGGTTTTATTCAGTGATTACATACATACATACACATCATAGCTCAGTTCAGTATTTTACTAAGTGCAGTTGTTTGCCATCACATGGTTTAGATATCAGACAATGAAATATTTCCTATAAGCACAAGAGCATCATTACCTGCTGCACTGACATAATTTAAACTAGAAGTAAGCACAGAATAGAATCTGAAGATTTTTCCAGATCCTGAGTGCACATTCAAAATCAGTCAGATTAGGCTTTTAAGGACCTTTAACTGCTTACAAAAAAATCCTATCTATTTCCATCAGAGTAAAAAAATCCTACTAAATGTACATTTGAACATGCATTTTACTAGTTAAAATTATACCAGTTAGAATGATACCTATGTGTATGGGTTTACATGGCAGTAATAGCAATGTTTTCCATTCCAAAAGTTGTTTAAACTTACTTTTTGGAGATGAAAACCTTTATTTGATCTTCACCTCCTTTTTTTTTTCCTATAAACATACAAGGTATGTACAATTGTGATCTATCACTGGCAAGATCCGGTGCATGAAATTTCTGCACTCAGAGGACAGGATATCCATGAGATGTGGGAGATTTTAAGTAAAATCTTATGCCAGCAAAGAATAGAATCTCTTAATATTACGAGGTGTTTGATTTCAATACAGCTTTAAACCCTAGAACAGAATCAACAATGTATTTTAATCAGGTACCTTTTCAAGTATTCACTGCATGAAGTACCAGTTGCCTGAGGGTTATGAAATAATACTAAAAACTTTATAATCATTCATTGATTTAGTTTTGAGCATAGTATATCATTTGAATCCAATGGGAACATAAAGAGCTATTTGTGAGGTCAACCACAGTACAGACAGAGGCTGACATGATATCGATGGCAAGGTGGAAAGAAATTGCCAAATACAGCAGATCAATACCTCGTTTCACTGTTACACCCTTCTGCAGACATAAAATATCTATCTTTACAGCTACGAAAATAATAATAATGAAAGTGGGAGATAAATGCTTCCCTCAAGGTAAACTATTTGATTAGCTGAGGGCAAAGGTGACAAGAGCAGTTACATTAAAGTAACTTTACAGTCTTAAATAAAAATGGTGGGAAGAGCAGCAGATAAAAGGACAAAATGAAGCTGAACAAGTTCTAGGAGATAAAGACGTAATTCTTTTGGAAATTGGGGCAGCATGTATACAAAGGCAAAAAAATGCTAAGCTAAATAAGCTAGAGCAGAGTTTCTTCCCATAATCAGACTCCAGTAAATAATCACAAGTGATTTGAAATTACAGCACTATAATTTTCTATCCAGAAGGCTTCAAATATATGCTTAATCTGGGCCATACTTTAAATGCCAATAGATGCTCATAACCATGTTTTGCACTTCACTAGAGAACCTAACCAAATACAGTAAAACACTGCAGTGCTTTTCAGTCTTGGCTGGAGGAAAAAGGTTCATATGATATTTTGGATGCTCTTGGTCATTACAGGTAATTTAAGAAACTGATAAATTATTAAAAGCATGACAACCCAACCCTGCTTTGGCTGCAGGCTGCATAAGTTTGATCATCAACTGCAAGGGAAGGGAAACAAGCTTTAGGCAGTATCTGTTTGACCTGCCTAGTGTTCACTAACCTGGGTCAGCTGAAACTGAATCTTCTCTGATGTAAAAGAAAAAAGTATAATAATTATTCATCAAATGTTTTCAAAATCTAAAAATAAAATTGGAAGTAGGCCCTGTACTGCACCTCAGTAGAGACGTTTCACTACAGCTTTATTTAAAAAATGCTAATTTCCATCTGAAACTTCTAAGATTATAGGGTCAGTTCAGAACCAGAAGACTAAAGGGTTTGGGTGGTTACCTAGCTTTCTGAAACTGAATAATCTGCTAACAAGCTTCTCAAGATTTCTTTTCAGAAATATATTAATTCAAGCCCCAAAATTCAATTCACATGAAGTTTTATTTTTCTACAGAAAACAGAAAGGATTTTCAAAACTTATTTTTCCTCATTTCTGCATGCAAATGTAATTTTCCTGAATGCTACAAGCTATAGAAACATTTGAAAAGTAATGTAAAGAGCTATCATCACCTTTTTAGAAATTCATGTCTAACACTGGCTTTTTAAATGACTGTTTTTGTCTCAGTGTTCCTGTTTGAGAACATACTCATGTTTAATAACAGTCTAGGCTTGAAAACTAGAGTAAAGAGGCTGCTCACCAGGGAGAGTGGAATTTAGCAAGAACCATATACTGTGTTCATATTCCTCCTTAGAACAGAGGGGGAAATTTAGTGTTCTGAGACAGACAAGGAATCACAATCCCTCTAAAGGTATTGATACTCCAATACCTTTTAGGAACTGTGAAGTCCCTCCAAATGATACAAGTTGAATTGGTTAAAGTATAATGAAGAAATAAAGCAGAGGGGTAATTAGATAGATAAAAATACTGTTTTACCAGAGCAAAAAGCTAATTTAGACAACAACAAAAATTTTCTAAAATGCATGGCCTGTCAGAGTCTCTAAAATAAACAATCAGTGGGGTAGCTTGTCCCACTTCTAGGATGCTCCTTGCCCACCATGAACTGGCAGGACACCCATGGCTGTCGCCTGGCAGGAGCCAGAGCAGTGAGCCCAGTGAAAGGTCAGGGTTCCATCTCCCACACTCAGGTTCTGCAGGGTGCTGTGCACTGGGAACAGCCACTGCACCGAGGCTGGGAGAGTTAGAGATGAGAGCTTCCATTTCAAACATACAAAACTGTGAAAAAACAGACAAAAGAGGCAAAAAAAAAAAAGAAGAAGCTTTCCCATATTCAGAACTGGGATATGCACAGCTCACCATATGACTGTCTCATGTAGTGGACCACCAGGACAGAAGTAAACTGAAGACCTTCAGACCCCTGGCATTGAACTTCCCTTACAGAAAAGCCTCCCAGGCCATCACCCACATCCACCATCCATTTGTGTTTTGAGCAGCCATTCTCCTCACATCCTTAGCTCCAAGATCTTTGTAGATTTCAATACGTGAAGTATAGATCTGTCCTTATTTACAGCAAAAAACAAGTGACTGAATGTAAAACAACGTTTAATAAATCTGCAGAGCCTAAAGTACCAATATAATTCGAGCAGGAAGATAGACATGCACTTCTTAATTAAGTGGGTGATGTTCTAGTTAAAACAAAAATACAACCCTGGGCCATAGCTAAGATTAAGCACATTCTCTTGCAAAGGAAGCTCTGACTATTATCGATGTAAAGGCTTTAAATCACAAAAAATAAACCATCTAATAGTCTGTATTCAATAGTAAGTAGAAAGTCAGGACACAGACTGATTTGGATTAACACATTTTCAGTTATAACAAGTAATTTTACAGAGGATTAGTATCTTGATGGTCTGATCAATACTAGGCACTGCTGTTATTACAGATGAAGAGAAAATTACCCCTCCAGTAATAAAATGTGTGTCTCGGTTCTCCTTCATTTGCTGAGTCCATTACTGTAATGGTTCCAGCATTAGCAGCTGAGGCAATTTAAACAGCAGGAATGTGATGAATTTAAAAGCAAGAAACATTTGCCACTCATTCTTTCTTGTATTTTATTCTGCATATGCAAGGCTTCTACCTGACCATTTCCAATATACAAATCATGTGTTATGTGACTATCAACACTATTTCTTAATTATTGTCCCATTAATAATGGGAAGGTCCAATAATGTGATTACCACAAAAATTGCTACTGGCATATTGGTTGCTGATTCTGCTAAAACTTGCACACCATTTACCTAAGCAGAAATATGACATGACAAGAAGCTTATTTAACTGCATCTAAGCTGTTTCATTAATTTTCCTAAATACAATTTCTAAAAGAATCTAATCTGTCAATTAGAAAATTTTGTTTTCTTTGGTTCTTTTTAACAATATTTTTTATCTAAAGAGGTAGAACAATCACCAGAAACAATAAATCATTGTAATATTAGAACAAACCATGGTAACAATGGTTAAAGTTTTTAAACGTCATTGTGTGGTACGGGCACCATCATTCAGCATTAATTCTAAAACCAAACCTTAATCATTCTTTGAAGTGCTTTGAGAATACTTGTCTAATTTTCCTTGAGCATTAATATGTTGAAGCAGCCTGTTCTACCTTGTAAAGATGTATTATTTTGCAGGCAGCAAAGATGAGGATGATGCAGGAAATAAGACCTTCAATGATATCTCAGCCGAAACTCAGTATATTCCCTTTTTCTCCTTGTAAATAAAATACATACAAAGCTTTGTGTTATTTAAAGCTTTATGTTTCCCTGCCACTTTGTCTAACATGTCTCACAAATGTGATACTGCATATGAATATCTTTGTAAAAGCCCTTGTGAATATTCAGATATGTGCACATTGATGCATTTATTATTTGTACAGCAATAAATTTATTGGACTGGGGTCCCAGCTGTGCTGGGAGCTGTACAAACATAACAGTAGTGTCTGTGGAATACATTCTCTGCAGTCAGGATTCACAGTAATGTAAATTAGCATAAACAACTACATAAGGTAATTGTGAACTGGCTTTAGTGGTCTGTTCCAAAGACCCATCAAGGCAATACCTTTACTTTAAAAGAAAATAATACTCCACACTAGCTGAGTATTCTCTCTTTCACCTGGTAATGGCACAGGGTGTTAACATGCAAAGAGTGGTAGAGGAAGCATATACAGGAAATAACTACAACTTGGCCTCTCTCATACTGAAACTTACTTTAAAAAATCCATCTTGAATAAATAAGTCTCAAGAACATTAAGTCTTACATTAAATAATAACTTTTTTAACTCATAAATCAAGATAATAAACATTCTAAAAGGAAAAAGCTTTCTTCACAAGCCTAAAAGGAGCAAATAGCCTACTTAGATCACCAAACAGGAAGTTTGCTTGGTTTCACTTTTCATGGTACATTTCTACACCCAGTGAAAAAGAAGTGACCAACTCTGACCAACAGTGTAAAGCAAAAAAGACTCAAAATAACTATAAACTGTATTAATTAAGATGGAATTCTAAGCTAAAACAAACAAGCATGAACAATCCCACAATAGACTGTTTCATAAAAATGCCTTTTCAGCTGATGAGCAACATCTACTCTAACAGTTCTGGTTTTATGCACAGAAGTAATATTTGCTATGGGGAAGACCAGAGTAGCTGATGGCTTGCAACAGCTCCAAAGGTATCTTTGGAAACTTCAGAGAAGTTGTGTTTTGGTGTCCACTTAAGACTCAGAGAAACATTCTACAGGACATTAGCATGCCCCACGTGGTGTTTAGATGAGTAGTTGACTTCTGACTATGGTTTTCCTACTTTTCTTTCAGACCCTCTTCCCAGGAATGAATCTGCATCCTCCTCTCTTGACTTGGAACACCAAATACTAGCACAAACAATGTCATTTCTGATACACATTTAATCTTACTGAACCCAGCTGAGTGATCTGCAAAGTGGAAATTGCTGTATGACAGCACTGCACTCTACAGAACTTCTACCACATGTACTTGGAACACAAATGTCATTCTATAACAGCATAAATCAAAACTTGCTATATCCAAGAAAATTCAAGCCAGAGAAAAGTTTATCACATATAAGAAACATACTACATAATTACAAAGCAAAAGCCAGTCAGTGGGATTCTGACCGACAGCATTTAACTGTACACAATTACAGCAAAACAAGAACTTTTATTCAGGATTTAATTCTGGAAAACAAGAAACATTGCCAAAAGACACATAATCCAAACCAGCTTCTTTACCCAAACACTTCCCTCTCAGTAGTAGGCCTCATAAATCTTAGTCTCCAGAAGAGGTTGGGTTAACCTCACTAATATTTGGTTTGCTAAAAAATATTTTAATCAGTACCTAAATGGAAGCCTTGGCAGAACTGCATAATAAAGACACTGTTCCTTTGTCTTCAGCATTTCTCAGGTGATCAACATAAGCTAGGGATGGCTAAACCCAAGGACTGAAGGGTGACTTGACACACTGCCAGGAGCCCAGAGATTACATCTCCAATTAAGTTGTAGAAAATAATCAGTATGAGGATGCTTCCATGGGGAAAAAACCCACTTATGTTCCTTCTAGCATATCCCCTCCTTTTCCCATTGCTGCTTTCTCCTTTGGCAGCCTTTATTCTAAGACATTCTCCAGGCTCGTTTTGCTTCATTTTCAATATACTCAGCTTCTCTCAAGTAGTACCCAGCTTACCACATCCCTCTAAGGCATTCTGTAAGTACTGACACCTTTAAAGTCTCTGTAAGAATCTTTCATCTTTCTCTGTCTGTGCACCCACAACACTGAGTTGTGTCTATAGCAGTACTCTTGCACTTGACCTCAAGTTTTCCTCATACATTGTTCTTGACACCTCTTCGAGTGCCTTTCCTCCCAGAGCCTTTGCCAATTCCGTTCACAGCGCCATCCTTTCACCCCTCACAGGTATCCCTGAGCTATTATCTTAGCAAGGGCCATTATTCTCCTAAAGCAAATGATTCCCAAATACATTCAGGAAGATCCATTGACAAGACAAAGGCCCTTGGATGGACAGCACAAATGAACAGGCTAAAAGAAGATTGGGTTGAGATTTTTTCTGCAACTATTGGATGGGAAATCTGCATATGTTTTGACATACATGGAAAGGGCAGAACACAAATTGGAACACTGAAATTGCTGTCCCTCAGCAACTCGGGATAGCAGACAGACAAATTACAAAATGCCCAGGTAGTTCTTAAGGAGTTGTTATGAAACTTACTAAGGCAAAGAGGCCATGAAGTTTTCTAGTAAAATACTTAGTTGGAAACTTACATCAGACCTTTTCCCTGCCTTTGCTGGGAATACTGAATAGTAATACCAAAACTAGCATGTTCCCTGTTCAGGCGTATGAGATTAGCATTTTCAAAGGCATTTTCTAAATTTATAATGGAATTAGCCTTCCTTTCACTAACACCTCTAATATCAGTACCGTGCTTTCAAACAAGTCACTTACGGGTTCTCAGTACTACTGTTTTGTAAACAAAATCAGCACAAGTACAACAACCATCAACAGCTGAAGTAAAATATTGTACAATGTAGTAAAACAAGCCTTTCAAAGGCACCTGAAACAGCAAACATTCAGCACTCCTGTTTGCTTCCACAGACAGTGAAATAGCATCTTCAATGTAAGCATGTAACAGCATTGCATCTAAACACGTGAACAAGAAAAGAAACATTATAAAGCTCGGGCGGCATAAGAGACTTAAAAATATTTATTTAGGTCAGGCTTAGTGTAGAGCACTTTTAAATTTAAGAATGAGGCGCAGTTACACAGTGCATCATCCCACTGTGAATGTTTCGACAAACACAAACACACAGTCCTGGCATCATTTTCCTCGTATACCACAGAACTCTCTTTTAAACTGCAATATCGTGCCCAGCTGGCACACGCCTTTACCACGAGCTCCTGTTAACGCTGTACGAGGCGCCCCCCATCCAGGGGAGGGGGATCGGGCACTCCCAGCTCAAGCAGAGCCCCCAGCCCGGCGGAGCCCCCGGGGCGGTGCGGGGCGCACGCAGCCGTGCGGAGCTCACCCGGGCTCCGCCACCGCGCCGAGCCCGGGGCCGGGGCTCCCTCCTTCTCACAGTGAACTTCACGGCGGCCTCGGAGTCCCCTCGCTCGGGGCTCCAGCACTGGAGCTACCGCAGCCCCGGGGGCTCTGCCCCGCACAGCCCCACGAGCGGCGGAGACGGCTGGCCAGGGGCACACACGCTCCTCGGGGCTGCGGGGAGCAGGAAGCAAACGGAAGGTACCTTCAGCTCTTTCTCCCGCTCCCCTGCTCTCCTCTTCATGGTGCCGCCTTAGCCGCCCGCCCGGAGCGGAGCAGCACCGCGGGGACCCCGCGCAGCTCCGCCGGCAGCGGCCGGACCGCGGCTCCGCGGGCAGTGCGCGGCCCCGCCCCGAACTTCAAGTCCCGGCAGGCCCAGGGCGGCCCGGAAGGGGAAGGGCCCGGTTGGCAGGGGCGGCAGCTGCTAACGGAGCGCTGAGGAGCGCGGGGCTGGCGGGGGCTGTGAGTACGGGGGGAGCTTCTCCCCCTCTGGGCACGGCGCGGGGAGGAGCGGGGCGCTGGAGCTGCCCGCGGCTGTGGCGCCGCGTCCCGCAGCGGGCGGGCCCCGGCCGGGCTGGCGACACCCGCGGGGCTGCGGGCGGCGGTTCCAGAGCCGAGAGGCTCCTCCTCGCTCGGTGCCCGGGGGAAGAGGCTGGAGCCTCAGCGTTTGGTTCAGAGTAGCCCTGTAGGCCTGTGTTCGTACCGGGAAGGGCCGCTGGGCTGAAGCGGCAGCTGGGCTCCTGTGCCCGAGGGAGCACAGCCCGGCGGTGTCGGCGTTCCTCCAGGAGAGGAGGCGAGCGCTGCCTTCCCTGCGGGCCCTGCCCCTTCAGCCCCGCCGGCCACCGCCAGCGGCGCGGCTCAGGCGAAACTGGCAAGCTTTGGACAATCGGTTGGAGTCAAGACACGGTTGTTTGGATTTTTCTGTGTTGAAGTAGGACTTACAGGTCTGAGAGATGTTTCTTCCCTTAGGATGTTGTGATTCCATTTCCTAACATCTTCCATATCTTCTCTTTTTTTCCCTGTCCGCCTCCCAGAACACACAGCACTACAACACATGATATTTGAAAGATGATATATGTGTGTATTTCTACCAGGTAATAAATGAGATTATTTTAAGTTACAAGACCAATAAAGTGCCAAAATGTATATTGTAAAGACTCAATAGAGGGAAAACATAGGCTGGAAGTACATTATGATAAGCTAAGATAGGTGGGTTGTCCCTCTCACCTCCTTTTTTAAATTCCATCTACAAAAGGATCATCTTGGCCATGTCTGACACTCAAATTCAAAAACCATGTTGAAACAATTAAGTTGTAATTCTTGTGATTTCACTAGAAACCCCCTCGCTGGAAGTCACCTATAACCCCATTGGCTGAGAACTTTCAAAAGATTAAGTAATCCCCACTCAGTTTTACTACCTTTGAATGATGCTGGTACAAAAGCACACTTCTGTGAGTTATATAAGAATCTGGACATAAAGCATAAGCTTTGATAAGTATTAATTTTATTAGTGTCAGACTTGTATAACAGTGCAAAGTTGTGTGCAGTTTTTTTTAGTAGATTTTCAGATACAGGTAGTGATAGAACCACTTTTGTAGGTAGTGAAGTGTGTAACAGAGTTACAGTTTCTTTAACTTTAGTAGTTATATAGAAAATTCTTGCTTATACCTAGCCTGAAGTTCTTACAGGTTAATCCCTGAGATATGGGGAATATTCCTCTCTTTGTACGCTGGGCTCTCTAGTTTTGAGATCCAGTCTGTGCTGAAGTGATTGTAGGGTATCCTTTCTTGGAAATAAAGCCTGGTTTAAGTTTTTGAGGTCAAGGATGGCATGTGGATCTGTCCAGATGCAAATACAAATTTATATCTCTCTCACTTTGTTATGCTTTCTTTTAGGAAATGCTGCACTTTTAAGTACTATAACTTTTGTAGCAATGTTGCTGTACGGTTTTGTCAGATGTAATCTCTTTGGAAATGCTTTCAAAAGTAATACAGAATGCCATGGAGAAATCTCATATGCTTTTAGAAATAACGCTGGAACTGGACTGCAAGGAAAAGTAATTTTGTTTAAGTGTTTGTGATTGACACTCAGATAATATTCAAAGAGGAACTGTAACATATGTAACACACACTTTGATGTTTGAAGTGTCCTCTCTCAAAGCAGCAGCAGAACTGGTGGTTATTAGTGATTATTAAAGACATGGGTATGTTACTAATCAGGCAACTAAGTTGCCAAGCCAAATTCTAAATCTGTAATTATATTTGGCCTCCTTAAAACCAGGAGACATGTTTGTACTATTTCTGTCTAAAACCACTGTATCTGATAAAACCAATTAATATGGTTGGTTTTTTCATTTTCTTTTTCTGTGGCCCACAACAGAAAAGATAGCTGAATGCTTAATTTCTGACACTTTGTAATGGAAATGAAACAATTCTTTCTCTTCTTTTTGAAAATTTGACCTTCTAAGTTTTCAGGACACTTTGGATTTGAAGTTGCTTTATTTTGTCACTTCAAATCATGTCAAGTTGCCAGTTAAAATTGGCTTTGTGTGCATCTCTGCTGTGTTAGTTTGCTTACAGCTCAAATATTTCTGTGGTTTTGCTGCAGCCAGTAATGGATTACAAAAGTTGTTTGTTTATTTGAGTGACAAGCATGTGTTGTTTTGTCTCTGGTTTTAAGTGAGTAGGTTTCTCTCATACTGAAGATAACAGGTAGGTATCCATAGTAAATTTTCTTCAGCAAATAGTGAAAGCCAGTAATGTTTGTCTCTACCTGTTGCTGTTCTGGAGGTTTTGAAGCCTGATTTTGATAGATCACAAACATTGTGGAGTCATGCTGATAAAATACTTGTTTAGCTCTTGAGGCCCAAAAAAGCCTCTGTCATTTTTGATTTGTGAAAGCAAGGACAGTCACATTCTAGAAAGATGTACAGTGGTATCTTCTCCTTGCTACCATCATGAACCAAATTTAGCTGATCCTCTGGAGGTAAAATGTCTGTTTCCCCTTGATCTCAGTTGCTGTAGCTGTACTGGTACAGCATAATAGTAACCACAAAAAATAAGCCTAGACCTGAGTGAAGCCAATGACTGCAGACAGAGCTAATTAACAAATTTCAAAGAAGTTTTGAGGCTTTTTTAAGAGCAATGCTAAAAGAGCCAAGGGTGCTGAGGAACTGAATTCCAGTGGATCTGTGTCTGCATTGGTTGCCAATTGTGCCATTGGCTGAGTGGTGTGGACATCAACATCCCAGAGTAGCACTCTCTGTCACTGACAACATTGAAACTGCAACCATATTGCAAGTCTACAACTGTAGATCAGTTCACTTCTATGGTCATGATAAGGAAACATTTGTTCCACATGGAAGAAAAATGTGTTCCTGTTTATTCATAAACAGTGAAGTCTGGAAATAATATTTTATCATAAATTTTAGTGATGAAAAAACCAAAAGATTAAAAGCAAGACTGACTTGTTGGAAACTAAATTTCCATTAATCCCTTTTGTTTCTTTAGAACAAAGCCATAAGGAGAGTTATTTATGATGGAAGAAAAAGCTTAGGCAGCACTTTTGATTATGATTGAATTAACAGATATTTCATGGGCTGTCTGTTGACTGTGCCATGTCGCTTCTGCCCTCTGATGCAAGTCTCCAGTAGCATCACTGTTAATTTCCCAGTGCTTTCCTAGATGGTTCTGCATTGACTGAGGATTTTTATCACCTGAAGAGCGTAACAATGGTTTTGGGGATCAGACTGTCAAAAGGACTTCATGTCTCTCCTTTTCCTGTTGTTTCAGCATTACTTGACTCTGTGACCAACATGTAATTTTCTGCTCCAGAAGAAAAGAAAGAAGCAGCAGTTGTTAAGAAGTATGTTCATATATTACACCAAAACAAATGTAGTACTTTTTCACATTAATACTTTCCTAATCTCACTTTGTCATGTAGCTAAGCTTTCTGTTGCTGCAAGATAGAATCATGTTCAGATTTATGAGAATCATTCATAGGAGACTTTCTGTCTTAAAAAGTAATTTCTTATATGACAGTGATTGAAAGAAGACTAGGAGAATGCCAGACAGCACTGGAATGCATTCATAACCCCCAGCACCTGTTTCAAAGAGTTCCATTCATAACATGGAAGATGGCATTACTCATCTACTATTTGATGCCTTAAGCTTTTACCTCTCTTGAGATGGACAAACAATTAAAAAACCCCAACTAACAAAAAACCCACAGGTCCCCTTCCCACATCCACTTGGAAATATGGCCTTAGCCCAAAGATTCCTGAAAGCAACAGAGCTAGAACTTAAGAAGCTATTTGTGCATATATTAAATAGAATTGGAGCTATTGCACAACAAAGGTGTATCTTGTGAATGGATTGAAACTGCCATAAAATTGAGAACTTCAGAGTTTAGATTGCAATCTAGTTGAAATACTATTCAGAAGTCTGTCATTTCAGTGAATTTGCCATAACTTTTGCCTTCATTTCATATGGTGTATTGTTCTAGTCTCAGTTTAAATAACAGATGAAGAGGAATTTCATTTGAATTTTGTTATCCCTAGATAAGCCATGCCTGCTGCAGCTGATGTAACTGTGGGGGACCTGCCTGTAAGACATACAGGTCTAACTCCAGCTGGAATTGAAGGATTACAAGGTTTGTACCAGCTGCTATTTATTACAGCTACAGACTTTGATCAGTGGCTTCTTTAGTTTCTTTCTAAAAATGTTTCTGATGTTGCCACTCACAAAATTAAGTTCAAATACCATTCAAAATCTGGGTTAAATTGAGAAAGATGCTGTGACCCATTCTATGTCCAAGTTGCTTGTTATAAGAGGGGAGTTGCTGTGAGATGGTAAAAACTGAAAATGTCATTGAGCTGTAACATTCATACTTCCAGAAGAAAAGAGGATTTTTTTGCTGAATTGAGGACAAGGCCAGATCCATTTCACCAAATGGGAACCAAAAGTATTATGCAATTCTGCTATGTTACTCAGCTGCTATTAGAATGGAACAAATGGGCTTAGTCTTGTATCTGAGTAAATTTACAGAATTATGAGTTAATATTTTCAAGCTTCAAATAATATGTTAACTTTGGAACAGATTAGAAAGAATCCCTTAGGTAATGCTTATTTTGAGATAGCCTCTTTGGCAGAACCTGGTTACTTGGTAAACTGTTACCTTTATGTTGTTTAGTATGGAAACAGGTTGCTGTATAGTTTTAATTGCTTTTTTTTAATCTGTAAGAGGAAGGGAAAAGGAAGTGATTTAAATTACTATAAATCCAAAAAAATTAACAGACTCATACAAGTGTAAAATATAAAATTACTTGAAAAGTTGGGGACATTCAGTATTTCAAAATGAGTTTTGACTTTGAGCTACATGTTGTTGATTGCATTGAAGGTAATTTAAAGTTGTCTTGGTTTGGGTAGAATCATGAACTGCACAGAATATAAAAGCTCAACAAGCCAGGTAACAAACCAGTCAAGAAGAACTGGAGGCCAGGTTTCTTCATGTACATGATGATCACATCTTACTCAAGCAGCATGCAAATGAGCAAGAGGAGAAAACTAAAAGGTATGGGGGTTAATACTTTTATTTTAGCTTACAGTAATGTTTTTTTGCCCTTTA